>NC_092505.1:112036029-112341386 GCF_047511675.1 Marmota flaviventris | reverse complement strand
CCACAATGTCAACCTCTAAGGCAAGTCTAAGTTAAAGGCATAAAAGTTAAAAAATTGCAATAATAATCATTCCTTAATGTTATAATATATTGAGAAAACTCAGAGGATGTCTAATATTTTAGAAATCGTCTTCTCCTGGGTGACATTTTATAAGAAGAGCAAGAACTTTGGTATGGTAGTGTGGGGGAGATTATTACATGCACTAAATAAGTATTGAGAAACTGTTTTCAGTTCCTCCAATTGTTGATTCAGTTTTGATAACCACTTTTTTAAAGTACAGAGTAGAATTTTTTAAAATCGCAGAAATAACTCCGTAATCCTGGAAGACTTACTGGTGGGGTTTATGCAGAGATTGAGCAAGTGGACTTAACAGAACAGCACTTGTTTCTGGAAAACCATACAGTCCCCTTGACCAGCTGCCCCTGTGTCCTGGAACTGCACAGGATGTGTAACGGTAAGAGTTAGTCAGTGGACTGTCCTGGGACACATCTGGCTCTCTATTCAGTCCCATGTTTTAAAAGTAGGAGGAAGAACTAGGTCATGACTTTCACTCTTGCTTCTCAAGACACGTGGGATGCCTTTGTTCTTACACAGAAAACAGCCTAGAGTTTTGGCAGTCATATTCCCCTCTATAAATCTGGGCTGTCCCCAGCGGGATCACTCTGAATCACTAGACATTGAGAATTTGAAAGTGATTGTCAGTGGGAGGTCTCCTCCAGTTCTAAAAGAAAATGGGCAAATTCTTTTCAGACGACCTTCTATCATGATTCCTCTACAGAACTGAGTTCAAATATTTGTGTTATAAGAATGTGGTGTTAATTATATCACATGGAAAAACAGAGATGGTTTTGGAATGAAATCAGTATGAAACAAGCCTCCTCTGTAAGGAGACTTTCTTCAGACACTAGAAACAACTGGTACCTACAGCCATGGCTCTCCTTTGACTGATCTCCCTCTCGCTGGTGACTGGACTTTCTGCTTCAAATGTCCACGACAAAATGGGCCGAACGAGATCCGAGAACCCAACTCCTAATGCCACCAATAGCTTAAGAGTCCATCAGTATCCATTTCGCCATTTAGTGTCAATGCCAACTCTCATAGGCTTTTAAAAGTTATGAAAGGAACCCCATTTGGGATGTATGCGACGGCTCGGTTTGTCTTTGGTCTTTCCTCCTGCCACGCGGGCTAAAACAGTCCTTTGTGCTAAATGTTGCTAGAGTGCCAAAAACGGGGCCAGGCCTGTCACACATAACTGTGTGTGTCCACATCTGCATTCTGTCAGAACTACTGAAGATATGCTGATCACATAAGACAGCCCCAGCTTGTTCAAAGATACTTTGGCATATCCATGACAAATCAAATCCATACTTAATTAACCAACTCAGATATGAAACTTTTCTCCTTTCCCCCATCCTCCACTCCATCTTCCTGCTCCAGGTTTCTGTGTCCTGGGCCTTCCTCTCCCTGTTAAATCTCCCATATGCTCTCATTCTCTTGCTCACTTGCTCTCTCACATGCACACACACACACACACACACACACACACACTCTCCCAGAGCAAAAGAAACTCCTCTCCCCTCTGTCCTTCCTGTCCCCTGCCCACTTCTGCACTGTGCAGGGCATGCTGTCTGCCCTTAGTCTCCTACTAGACAGTAACCGTAAGAGGAAGAGCCACGTACTCATCTTTGTATGGCCTGGCACACGGTAGTGCTTAATAAGCACTCGGCAAATGGATAATGAATTTGTTAATCATGTCAGTGATAAGACAACTATGGGAAAAACAGGATTTGTTTTGAAATGCCGTCTTAAAGTCTAACTTAAGGAAATTTAACACTCTATCAAAAATTTTTATAAGCTAACAAAAAGTGTGCACGCCTGTAATCCCAGTAGCTCAGGAGGCTAAGGCAGGAGGATAGTGAGTTCAAAACCAGCTTCAGCAATTTAGGGAGAGCCTAAGCAATTTAATGAGATCCTGTCTCTAAATAAAATACACAAAGGGCTGAGGATGTTGCTCAGTGGTTAAGCACCCCTGGCTTCAATCCCTGATTATCCCTGCCCCCCAAAAGTGTGCACTGTGGTGTGCCCCTGTGGTCCCACTGTTAGGGAGGCTGAGGCAGGAAAATCTCTTAAGCCCAGGAGTTTAAGACCAGCCTGGGCAAAATGGTGAGAGCCCAACTCAGAAACAAAGAAAAAAGGAACCTAACCGAATTGAAGCTTTGAAATAGAACTTTTGGAAAATAAGCCTTTTGTAGGAAGAAAAGTTGCTGTGTACAAGACTTCAGAAGGTTAGGCAAGCCCAACTGCTGTGTCGTATTCAAATGCCTCCTACACACGTGTGCACAGAGCCCCTTACAGACTTGCTGGTAACTGGTGAGCCTGGGTGGGAGACAAGCCAAGCCCAGTGACCCAGCACCCTCTAGGTGAACCTCCCTGTTTCAGCTGACACCACTTTCCAACTCCGTCTGCCTTTGCATGTTGGTCAACAGTCTCATCCTGATGAAGGAGAAAGCACGTGGTAAGTCTCAGTTGCCACGAGGCACTAGTCACACTGATTATCCACAAACGAATCACCAGCACAGAAATGTATCCTTGGGAAGTGCTTCCCTGAAGCAGTGGATTTGAGCTGTAATCGGAGGGCTAAGGTCCAGTTAAGCAGGTGAAGAGGGCAGAAGGAGGGTCCAGGAGAAAGCACAGACACAGAAGCCTGGTGGCTGGAAATGGCATAGTGAGTGTGCGGAATGGGGAGGACTTCTCCCCAGCAAAGTGGAGCACAAGGTCCAGACCAAGCTGAGCAGCAGAGACCAGTCCATGTAAGATCCTGAAAGGGCAGTCTCTGAGCTAAGAGCATGGGAAGCTATGTGAGATGTCAGGCAACAGATGTCACTATTGATTTCTGCTTTGAAGAGATCATCCTGGCCACTGTGTGAGAGGCAGACTGGAAGGGGCCGGAGTCGTTCTATGAGGGGCTATTGCTGTTATTTTAGGTAAGAGGTGAGGACATCTCATACTAGGGCTGTGGAGAGAGGCACACAGACTTGATCACAACTGAGAAAATGGATCCTCAATATTGCGGTGGTGGACTGGACAGGGTGACAGGACAGTGGGTCTCAGCCTGGTGCAGCCGGACCAACTGAGTAGGGTTTTGTTTACCGAGTTTAGGGAATCCTGGAAGAAAAACAAGCATGGGGGCGGGGGACAGTAGTGAATTTTAATTTAAATGAACTCAGTTTGAGGTGCCTGACATTGTGTAGATAGTGGGAGGTGAAAACCTAGAGTTCTGAGAAGCAGCCTGTGTGCGTTTGGAAATGGGTCTCAGAAGTGGTCACTGAACTGTAGAACCAGCAAAGCCTGGTTAGGGAGAGTTCAGAATGGAGAGGAGAAAATTCCCCAGGAAACAACTGAACAGGAGGCCGAGAAGGAGTGTCTAGAGGGCTGGAGGAGCAGGAAGTGCTGTGTCCCACAAACTGAAAGATGAGAAGGTTTTAAGGAGGACTCAGTGAACAGGATTGAATGCTGCTCAGAGGACAGTATCATGAGGACTGACTGTGTGCACTGATGGGTGTCCTGTAGCCATCAGAGACCACACAGAGGTAATGGATTAGAGGGTGTTCAGGGGAGAAGGAGGCAAGGGAGTGGAGAGAAAGACAGTTCTGACATAAGGAAGAGATGAGAAATAAGGCAGTCAGTGGAGAAGAAGCAGAGGTGAAGCCCCTGAGTGTGGTGAGGAGTCCATGGGAGGCTTCTCTTGGGTGGGAGAAATTGAGGAAGTGGGGAGATGATGATCTTTACCATTAGATTCTGAGAAGATGAGGGATGAAATCCTAGGCAGGATAAGACCACCATCCTGAGATGTTTGGTGACTTCGTTCTATGTGTTTGCTAAAAAGCACCACTGAATCTTTTCAACAGGTGAGTTTGTAAGTGAAAACAAAGCTTCATTCCTAAAATATTTATAAGTAAATTAAAAATTGTGATTATTCTGAAAACTGATACACAAGGCTCTTTTGAATACACTCAATGGTTTTTCAGAGAAGCCTCTGCAACCCTGGCTAACATTCCCCACAGTAACACTGGTTACGGCTGCCATCCTGTTGCTCATCATGGGTGAGCCTATTTCTTCCACTGAACAATAAGTTCTATGAAGTGGTTCCTCCTCATGCACCCATTCTCAGTCCCTAGTACACAAAAGATGCTCAGAAAACATTTACCAAATTAATGAATCACCAAAGTTTGTATCTTGAAAGATTTTCTTTTTTTTTTAATTTTTATGGTTGGTTGTTCAAAACATTACATAGTTCTTGACATATCATATTTCACACTTTGATTCAAGTGGGTTATGAACTCCCATTTTTACCCCGTATACAGATTGCAGAATCACATCGGTTACACATCCACTGATTTACATATTGCCATACTAGTGTCTGTTGTATTCTGCTGCCTTTCCTATCCTCTACTATCCCCCCTCCCCTCCCCTCCCCTCCCCTCTTCTCTCTCTACCCCATCTACTGTAATTCATTTCTCCCCCTTGTTTTTTTTTTCCTTTCCCCTCACTTCCTCTTGTATGTAATTTTGGAAGATTTTCAGTAGTAAAATTTTTCTTAGTCAAAAAAACAAGTTGATGAACTCACAGCAGATTCATTTTAGGAGAAAAAGGGTAGACCTTCATACAATGATATTTGCAGTGTCTCTTTCCTGCAAAATATATTCATTGTGTAAACAATCTTCCAAGACAAGTTCTTTCAAAGGTATTGTGATAAGTAGATCATCTTATTTAACAGAATGCATGAAGTATTTATAGATATATATTAAAAATGTACATATGTGTGTTCACATGCACATGCACATGTAAATACATATGCATGGGTGTGTATGTAAGACATCTCACTGAAGCTCCTAAAGCAAGACTTGTAAACTCCTACTCACTGCCAAAAGGTTTGGGGGCCAAGTGCTGAAGACGGCAGATGGAGTTTGTGTTAGGAACTCCACAAAGGCCCTGCAGGTGACTCCGTAAAGTGTTCTAGAATCCCAGGGCTGCAGAGACAGCTGGGACAGTGGTTGACGTGTGCTCAACTTGCACAACCCAAATTCTCCTGGTCACCAAGGCGTGAGCAGATGGGATCTCTTTTTCCCAGCACCCAGCAAGCTCTGTAATGTCAGTGCACGGGCAAGTGTTCAGTGTTTCAAACCATCCAAAGTCCTATGGCCAGGTGTACCAGTGGTATCTGTCCATGAGATCTTATTAAGTGAGACCAACACAGAATATGTGAAACTCATATTAAAATTTTATCCTAAAATGAATGATCATCTATCTCCCTTCAGTTCTACCTTCCTGATCTTCTCCCATTGGTCCCTATTAGTCATCACTTGGAATTTTAGGCCAATCTTCTTCGGGTCATAAAGGCACAAAGGTGACCACACATGCCCCTCAGAACTACCAAACAGGTCATCTTCTTGGAAGCACCCTTAGAATTTTGTCTCACTGACAAGACAATAAAATCAAATTATTCAAACAATGATCTGAGCCTTTTCTCTAGAATCTTCTCAGCTGAAGGAAGCCAAGACTATGAATATGATCTTGCACTTCTGTGCTATCCTTTTATTTCATGGAAAGGCCACACAAATTTCTTTCTGCTGTTGGTTTTTCAGTTTTACTCTTCTGTATGTTAGAGGACCTGCCACTGTCATCTATCACGAGGATGCTAATAATCTCCTAGAAGTTCTTGGACTACAAAGAATCACCTGGGGACCTTGTTAAAAACTCAGGAGAGACCACTTCATAGAACTTACTATTTGGTGGAAGAAATAGTCAATTAAAAATAGGCCCCTCACCCCACCCCGAATTTGGATTCAGTGGCTTTGGGATAATGCTTGGAAGTGTGCCTTTAACAAGTCAGTGGACAATTGTGACAGAGGTGGTTCTCAGAGCACAGCTTGGGAAACAGCTTTGATGGCATATAAAGTGGTAGTTCTGCTCAGTACTCAGCTCATGGTCAGAGAAGCCCTGAAAGCATGCTGTTTGATTTAAACCATTGAGCAAGTGGCACACACCCGCACCCTCTAAGGGATGCTGTAGGGCCTACCTTCTCTGTCCTGTTTGGTCCCCAAAGGATCTTGTGGGGCCTTACAAAATCCATGCTCTCATGCCTCCTTGTTCCCATGGCTGACGAGGAAACATGGCCTCTAAAATCCCGTGGGGTATTTATAAGAAACACACCAGCTCTTGTGGTCCTAAGTGACTTCAAAAGCCACAGACATGCGGTCTACTAGATGTGGCTCCCTGGCCTCTGTGCTCGCATGCACCTCTGTAAGCCCACCCTCTGCTTTATTAGAACTGGCGTGTGCACGCACAGACATGCAAAATCAGTAAACCAGGGAAAGGGATGGGAGTAAATTTGAGACTCTCAGTACATACAAAGAAATCCCCTACGGACTGGGTAGGAGCCATAATTCCCAGAAGCCGTGATTTCAGAAGGTGGTGTATTACATATTTTTTCTCATCTCTAACTTAAAAAGTAAGCATTTGGAGTTTATGTATTTTCTTCCAAAATATGACTACTTTTGAAGGCATATACCTTTAACAATCAAGAAAGACTATTTAAATTTCAAGTATAAATTAAACTCATGAGAGTCTCAAGTATAGGGTACGCAATGCAATGTTTTGGAGACAAAATTGGCAAATGCCGAAAAGTACACAAGATAAGGAATTCGAGTCTGGCTGGAGAGTACTGTCTCCTGTCACTTTTCTAGCTTAGCACAAGGACCAGGGGTGGCCCAGAAACAAAAGGGAGCAACCACACACAACGTGGGGAATGCTCCCAGGGCAGCCAGTCCATTATGGAGTTGACCCGAGAATAGCAGTCCTAATGAGCAAGTGAATCAGTTTCTCCAAAGCTATAGTTCACCTTCATTTTGTGATCCTGAAGTGCATTTTCATTAAAGCATCAGGCTTTGAACCTTAAAAGGACTCCCTTTCTCACTCTGACTTTGTTCCCTATCCCTAACACTTTTTTTATAGGTCCCATTACACTCTTAATTAGAGGAAGGAAGGAGTTTTCTATCCTAAAGCAATGGGGATGTGCTATTTCTAAAACCATCTATACATCATCACAATAAAAGGATGATGATAATCATTTTTGTTTAGCATAATTATGATGTTGGTAGCTGCTGGTTATTGATCCTTACTATGATCAGGTCTTGGTTAAGCAAAGCCACTGTGAACCTTCATGCCACTTTTACGTACCTTTATTTATGGTAGATGTAGGGCACTCTGGGGTGTATGGCTTGACTAGTGAATTCAGGTTGGATTTCAGCTCCCCTCACCACCTTGGCCAAGTGCCCTTGTGCAGTCAACAACCTGCATGGCCATACATGTCAACGTCACCCTGTTGGTAAGCATAACAACTCTAGAGGGGAGAAACCTGAAGCTCACTTAGGTTAAATAACTTACCCAAGACCAACCAGCTTCAGAAAGGACAGCATCCTTACCCCACAAATGATAGGCCAAATCAGAGAAAGTCCACACAGTCCTATGTGATCTAGTACATAAGGAGTAAATATATGACATTCAGCACACCATATTTAGTTAAAATTAGTTAAAACATTCAGAACTGCTGTGTACTTTAAAATCAGATGTAGGCTTTAAATTGTGAAATTCTTGTGCTAAAACGAAAGGGGTCATATGCCTTCAAATGTTGCCTTTCATTGCATTACAAAGCATCAGAGTCCAGCTTGCATGAAGGCCGCGGGTCCCTGGGACTGGCCTCTCCTTGGATTCTGCTCATGGTTCCCAGAATGCATCTCAACCCTCTCCCTCAGCTTTGTTTCTCTTCTGGTTTGGTTTGGTTTGGTTTCGATCAACCTTCCTGCTCTTGTCCCTGAGAATTCAGTTCAGACAATATCTGCTCCAGGAAGCTTCCCCGCTTCCTCTGCCACAGTTTATCCCAAGTGCCCTCTGACGTGCTCCCATGAGACCCTATGCACACGTCTGTCCTGTGCCCCGCCTCTGTGCTGGGACTGACTCTGCACCAGCCTCTCCTGCCTTCTTCTATCTCAGAGACAGACTGCCCTGTTCGTCCTTGCGTCCCCCTTCCCTGGCGTGTGCCTGCGTGGTACCTTCAATTAAGGCATTTGGAATAAAACAGTGGGGAGAATTAGTGAATGGCCAAAGGTGTTGATAAAAAGTGGAACTCGGTGTTCCCTGACAAGGGTTAACTGTTGAGCCATCTCATTAACCTGGAGGCAGCTACATTAACCCAGAGGCAGCTACGCAGCCCTTCCTTTCCTTCTAAGGCATCAAAAGATGTTTCTCTATATTTTGCTGCACTTTGCTCCTTCCTGCGCTTCCTCCAGAACAGGCAGTCCCCAGCTGTTAGTGCACAGGCTACAGCGGGATGGGGTACAAACTACCTGTGAATAAGCACATCTTAGATACCAATTCCGACTTCTGGCTCCTTAGAGTTCAGCACCAGCAGGTGTCGCCGTGGAGGAGTGAGGCCAGGGGTTTCAGGCAGATCTGCTTGGCCCCAGTGGGCTCACTGGGTCCTCCAGTCTGGGCCACAGCTCCCACCAGGGGCAGGTCTCCCTCAGGGTCCTAACTGACCTCTCCCCTTTTCTCTTTAGGCAGAGGGGTGTTGGGCCTGCAAGGCCACTGGCCCCAGAGTGCTAAGATGCCTGTCCACACCTTGCCCACACCTGTGTAAACTGTCCCTTTATTAACTCCTAAGCTACCCAGCTGGAGGCCACCTGCTTCCTGCAGGGACCTGCGTGGTACATTACTGACCCCAGCTGGGGAATACGAGGCCTTCTGAGAACTGGTTGGGATCACGGGCTCCAGGCCCCTCACTTGTCCTTTCTAGCAGGGCTTTAGAGGAACATCCCAAAAAAGTCCACATGGGGCTCCCGTGACTGACACCCA
Organism: Marmota flaviventris; assembly: GCF_047511675.1. Taxonomy (NCBI): domain Eukaryota; kingdom Metazoa; phylum Chordata; class Mammalia; order Rodentia; family Sciuridae; genus Marmota; species Marmota flaviventris. The sequence continues at coordinate 112,332,473 of NC_092505.1, read as the reverse complement.
GTCTCTTTCCTGACTTACACCTTGGAACTGTGGATGGACTTGTCCTCTCACCCCCAACCATGGCTTCCCCCAGAGCCTTGGGAGCTGCCTCTGTTCCCTGCATTCTTAGGTTCTCCTGCATGTTTTCCCTTACACGCCTCCTCTGCACCCATCTTCCCCTTCTTCATCAGTGGCCGGCTCTTCCCAATCAGAAATGGAATGTCCTTTTTTGGGGTAACACTTAGCTTCTACTTCTCCAGTGGCACTAGCCAAGCTGGACACTGAGCTGTCCAGTTGGTAAAATGCTCTACCTGCTCACCAGATAATAAAGTTAAGCTCCCCGTGAGCCAGGTATTGTAACCCCTCAGATCTGACCACCATGTCTTTTGGCTTTTCTGTGCTCAGACATGTGGGTGAGGGATGGCTGAGGGATTGACAGATGAGTATTTGTCATCTTACTCCTCCTACAGTGGGGTGCTCAGCTTTAAGGAGTCTATTATTATCTCACTTTTACTCATCAACTTCACCTTGAGTAGCACCTTCAAAATTCATTTTTTGTCAATAAATATTATCAACTCTTCATGCACAAAAGGGTTACAATTGATGTATAAATATTTGTATTAGCATTCTGAAAAACAAAAATGGACAAATGTGGTAACAGATTTCCAACTGCACTAGAAAATTCAGTTCAATATCCCATGTCTTTTTCAGCCAGTTGATAATTAAAGAAAGGAACAGACCCCAGCTAGGGAAAATTTTTTTCTGGAGGTGAGGTGTTTGGAATGAAAAGATGTATTAACAAGAAAGTGAGAGAGGGCTTGAATATCCTATATGTGTTACATTGTAAACAAGATTGTTTTAGATACATGATCTTGCCCTCCTTGAATCATTCCACATCTTATTTTTCAAGTGGAATATGATAATCCTTAGAAAAAAAATAATTTTCTTTTTTTACTTTAGCTGTACAGAGGCTGTGGTATCTTATGAGAACTATTGCTTACAAGGACATGCTATAGGTGATAAACTCTTTAAAATAACACTGCCCGGTCGTGCATATGCTGGACATAATAGAAAAAAAAAATACAGGTATAGGAGAACAATTAGGAAAATTTTTAAGTCAGTCTCTCTCTCTCTCTCTCTCTCTCTCTCTCTCTCTCTCTCTCTCTCTCTTCTCTCTCTCGCCTTTTAAAACTATTTTAAAATTAATCTTACAGCTACAAATAGCCTGGCTTTTACTGAATCTTCTGGAGCTGACCAATACCTAAATTTTCAGCTACTTCAAGGGTCTGCTGACCCTTCCTTCCCAAGACCCCTCCCTGGACATTTTTCTCTTAGTGCAATGAACGCAGCAGCACGTTTCTGAGGTCCTTTGCCCCTCAGTCCCTGGCAAGCCTCCTATTCGGTCTTGAGTCTCTATCACAGGTAGTGTGGGCATGAAACCCAGCTCACCCCACGCCTCTAAGGATCCTTCAACTATCTGGCCAAGTGCTTCTTATAAACCTATGTCACGTACAGTGTGCGAGTGAAGCATCTGGATCTACCTTGAGGAGAAACAGAAGTGAATCCCCTGCACCAGACCCAGAGGTGAATCCCCTGCACCAGACCCAGAGTGTGCTCAGATATTACCAAAGTCAGTCACGACTCCAAATCATCTTAGGTGTTTTAACTATTTCAAATATTTCCATGGGTAAATAGGAGACACTGATAAACAAGAAATGTACCCTTATTAAATGATGTTACATTAAATTGCCTTACCATTAAAAACCGTGGCAAGAAAGCAGTGTGATTAAAGACTGGAATAAAACCTTTACTGAAATGGGGGAGGGGAGTGGGCTACCTGCTTTGCCATTGACCCCAAGTCCTCACACACACCTCTTTACTTTAGTTTTTGACCTCTCAGCTTCCCTTTGAGCAGAAGGGGGCTGCTGTTATTTCAAGTCTGAACCTTCGGAATTCATATTCAAAATCCTTGAACATTATAATTAGACTATTTTTTTCTAATTTGAAAACATGGCAAATGTTTTCAAGGTGTTTTAAAAAACATGTTTTTTTTTTTTTTTTTTTTTTTTTTTAATTTTTAATCTTATTCTTGCCATGGGATTTTTTGGTAGTGATGGTTTTCATTTTTTTTTTTTTTTTTTAATTTTTGTTGTTGTTTTCCTCTTGAATCTTGAAACTTTCTTCCTCCAGCAGCTCACACTGGGACTCTATTGTATGGTGTGAATAAACACCTACTGAACCCCCAGTCCAGACAGACCCCCAGGCTGCTCCTGCTGTTTCCTGACTCCTAAAGATATGCATACTACTCTCCCTGGTCTACCTTGATCATAGCCCTTATCACTACCTATTAATATACTTGATACATATTTCCCATTGTTACCCTTAATTTGAAGTTGACAAGAGAACAGCCAATTGAATAATAGTCATGAGACAAGGAGAAAAAGTCAAACTATCCCTAATAGAACTTTGCTGATGAAAACTGAACTTTTCATTATTCTTATCCCAAAAGTGTTCTGTCAGGATAGACAATCCACCTGTCTGAGGTCGTTATTTGGCCTACATTAGGAAAAATATATATGATAGTGTGAAAGACAGAGTTGTTCTCATGTGGTCAAAAAGGCTCCATCCAGAGTTTTTCCAAAGCAGTGAAACAAATTTCATTACTTTCAAAGTGCTATGAAAACTAAGCATACGTGTGTATAAGTAAATGTCTCCCTGCTCTGAATGCAGCTTTCACTGTCTGTCCCCACTGAAACCACAGGCTTTCACATAAATTTAATGAGTTAATCTTATATCATTGGTCAAAGGAATGAAATCCTTTGGTATGTCAGCTTCTGACACTGTAATGGATCTTCTGGATTCCGTGATTGTGCGTAATCACACTCTGCGTCAATGTAAGATGCATTCAGGGAACAGACTCCCTCACTGGGCCAGGTGCTGAATTAGACACCTGGTAACTGAGCAAGCCCCTGCACCTGTGGAGCTTCAGCTGAATGGGGCATAAAGCCATTAGTCAGACAAATGCCAGTGGCCATCACAAATGCAGACAATTGATAAGAAGAAATGTGCTATGAGAGCATGTATACCAGAAGCTGCTCCAGCCTAGGTGTGGGAAAGGTGTCTTGAAGGAAGCATTTTAAACAGAGAGAAGTGGTCAGTTGTTGACTAAGGGAAAATGGAAGTACGGAGAGGAGAATGTTTAAATGTTTCAGAGACTGGCAATATGGACAAGAGATTTGGGGATGTTTGCCTTACAGCTTAGTGTAACGGCTTTAAAAAACTTGTCTTTTGGAGTATTGCATTGACTTTTGCTGCCAAATATTTAAATATACTTGGTTTATGATTATTTATTAAGCTATATTTCTGAGCAGTTCATGTGTCATAAAGCATGGAAACTTGCATTTTATTATCTAGGTATTGGAAAAATCAATAGTAGGAAATGAGCTTATGGCATTTTAACTATTTTGGGCCAACATTTCACACTTGTTATATACTGATTTGGTCATTTTGACCTAAGGAACAGAATGACATGAAACAAAGAGGCCAAAAAGTGCAGGGAGTTGTGTGTCTGATGAACCCAGAACCCCTGAGCCAGAGGCTCCTTTGTGAGCTAATTCCCTTATTTTTTTAATTTATTTTTTTTATTTATTTGTTCTAATCAGTTATACATGACAGCAGAATGCTCTTTGATTCGTTGTACACAAATGGAGCACAATTTTTCACTTCTCGGTTGTACACGAAGTAGGGTCACACCGTTTATGCAATCATATATGCACCTAGGGTAATGGTATCTATCTCATTCCACTGTCTTTCCCATCCCCAATCCCCCTTGCCTCTCCTCCCTCCCCTTTGGCCCATCCGAAGTTCCTCTACTCATCCCATGCATCCCCTCATTATTGATTATCATCCACTTATCAGAGAAAACATTTGGCCTTTGGTTTTTTGGCAGAGCTCATTTCTTTTGAAGATCTCAGTACATTTTCATCATTCTGTCGGAAGTGTGCATCCTTTTAGGGACAAAGGAGGAAACGTTAACCAAATTCACAATTTATTAGCCCACTTTTCAGGTATGCTTACTGAGTTCTGGTTCATTATACAGTTCTGACTCTTGATCACTTGCCAAATCAATAATGGAAAATGAATGGCTTGATCGCTCTGTTACCTCAACAGTTATAAACCAAGATGGGCAGCCTCTCATCGAAGGGAAACTGAAGGAGAAGCAAGTCAGATGGAAGTTCATCAAAAGGTGGAAAACTCGTTACTTTACACTGGCTGGAAATCAACTTCTGTTTCAAAAAGGAAAGTCAGTAAGTTCTTCCATCAACTTTCATGCTTGTATTTTTAAAGTCTTGACCTCCACCTGCTGCTTAGTTAAACTTTCGATAATTTATAATCCTACATACAGTATTATTTTGTTGCAGATGTCCTTTTTTTCTTTTTTTAATATTTATTTTTAGTTGTAGGTGGATACAATATCTTTATTTCATTTTTATGTGGTGCTGAGGTTTGAACCTGGTGCCTCCAGTGTGCTAGGCAAGCACTCTACCACTGAGCCACAACCCCAGCGCCCAGATGTCCCTTTTTCTACTCCAATCCCCATATTAGTTGGCTCATAGTCCCCCTTCAGTTTACTATGGAAGCTTTTTTTTTTTTTTAGTTGACTTAAGCTTTAGAAATTGAACTAAAGAGCAATTGACTCAAACATGGTGCTGTAAATTTTCTTATGTACCACCTACAGAAATTTATGGCTTATGATATTGACTCTGGTTTTTAAGAGAGCTATAGGTTATATGTGGAGGGCCAAGGAAGGGGAATGGTAGGCAGGAAGGAAGAAATAAAAGTTGATTTAAGTATCTTTTATATTAACAAAGTTTAATTTTTATGTTATTTATTTATTTGCTTATTTATTTATTTTTGGTACTGGAGATTGAACCCAGAGGCACTTATCCTCAGCCCCTGCCTCCCCCCCCTTTTTTTTTAGTGGTGCTAGGGATTGAACCCAGGGCCTTGTGCATCTGAGGCAAGCACTCTACCAACTGAACTATATCCCCAGTCCCTCTCCATCCCTTTTTATTCTTTAATTTGAGACAGTCTTGCTAAGTTACTGAGGCTGGCTTTGAACTTGCGATGCTCTTACATCAGCCTCTTGAGTCCACCAGGATTACAGGCCTGCTTCACCATGCCCAGCTAACAAAGTTCAATTCTGATTAGGAAAAAGATTACTATCTTTCATTCACTTGACATTTAGTTTATGAATAGAATAGAATACTAACAGAATTAATAAATATTAATGTAATTTAAAATCTGAGACAGGATGCTCAGTAAATACCTGGATTCTATACTTTCAGTGAAAGTCCTCTGAAATAGTATCCTATCTCAGTCAAGAGGTACAGGTATCCTCTTTCTTTCTTTTTATGACAGTTTCATTCATTATTAAACTCTACTTATTCAGGATTGGAGCATGGAATCTTGAACTACTTCTTGGCTGTTTTGAAACCTAATCATAATAGCAACTATTCAGTGTCTGCCATGCGCCCCACTGCACAGCCTCACACAGCCTCAGAACAGTGCTCCAAGGCCAGCACTACTATTACAGTCACATTGCCAATGAGGACTGTGAGACTCCAAGGGCAGCACTGATAGAGTGAGGGAGAGTGACACTGGATTCCAGCTCAGGCTGTGGCACCAGAGAATGTTCTTAAATGAGGGTACACGCTGCTTCCCATGCACACTTAAAACATGCAGCCAGGGATGTATTATTAGTCAGCAGCCTCCAAAGACACAGAACAATGGCATCGAGAGACACACAGAGGGGATTGACTGTAGAAATCAGCTCACATAATTATGCAGACTGAGACGTTCCACAAGATGTATCTGCAAGTTAGAGCACCAGAAAACTGACAGTATAACTGAGCCCAAGACCTAAGGCCTGGGAAACAAGGGAACAATGGTGTAATCCCAGACTGAGGCCAGGGGCCTAGAACTGGGGGTGAAAACAAGAGAGGGACGGCTTAAGTACCAGTGTCCAAAAAGGTCCAAGAACAGGAACTCTGCTATCTGGGGTCAGGAGATGGATGTCTCAGCTCAAGAAGAGAGAGCAAACTAGCCCTCCCTCACTTCTTTTATCTTTTTGGATTGGATTAGATAATGCCCACCCATATTGGTGAGGGTAAGTCTCCTTTACTCATTCAAATCTCTTCTGGAAACACCCCCACAGATGCACTCAGAAATCATATTTTTTTTTTAATTTTTATTTTTTAGTTATCAGCGGACACAACATCTCTGTTTTGTATGTGGTGCTGAGGATCGAACCCGGGCCGCAGGCATGCCAGGCGAGCACGCTACCGCTTGAGCCACATCCCCAGCCCAAGAAATCATATTTTAACAACTAGCTGGGTATCCACTAGCCCAGTCAAGTGGACACATACACTTAACCACCACAGAAATCAAAAGATGCCTAATTAATTAATGAAAGACGTTAAATTAGTTAAAAATCACAATTCACTCTGGATATATGCATCATATATTTATAGTTCTCATTACAACTTTATTTGAAAATTTTACCCAATAGAAATTAAGTATGGTGCATCACAAATTCCAATCTATGCTCTTTAAATTAATAAGACTTTTTGCTAGGTTTTTAAAATATTTTTGCAACACTTTTAACTCACATTACTTCCTTAATCTGTACTGTAACATTCCAAGGGGAGTTTTTCTGTGACTGAAGATCTTTTTTTTTTATTTTTTTTTTGTTTTAGGTGGACACAATATCTTTATTTATTTTTATGTGGTGCTGAGGATCAAACCCAGTGCCTCGCGCCATGCCAGGCCAGCATGCTACCACTTGAGCCATATCCCCAGCCCCAGATCTTTTTGAAATTAAAGTATAATGGCAACTTCAACTTAAATGAATTTTGGAGGTTTGAAGAAAAATCCTTTTAGCCAGGTTCACATTGAAGCATTTTTAAAGTACTTAAAATGATCATCTGAATTTCCTGCATTTGTTCAAGAAATCTGGAGATGTAATGATTTCTCCTTAAGAGAAATCAGAGTTAGTCTATAAGGATATTTTTCTAGAACACAAATAATGACATATACTTTTAAACTCAGGACTCTGTTTTGGGGGTTTTTTGTTTTGTTTTTGCTTTTAAACAGGGATTGAATCTGAGGGAACTTAACCACTGAGCACTGAGCTGCATCCTACTTTTTATTTTATGGTTCCCCCCACCCCCCCCCCAAAGACAAGTCTCTCTAAGTGTTTAGGGCCTTGCTAAATTGCTGAGGCGGGATTTGAACTTGTAATCCTCCTACCTCAGCCTCCCAAGCCACTGGAATAATAGGTATGCACACAGTGCTTGGCTTAACTCAGACTTTTAAGTAAAGTTTAAAGAATAAGGTATTTTTATTTAAGGTTTTGGGATTGGTTTGATCTGGGATTATTGTGTTATTTTGTTTTGTTTTGTTTAGCCCAGGTAGTAAATTTATAGATCTTATGTTAAACTAAAAAAGAAGAAGAAGAAAAGAATAAGCTATTTTACAATCAGTAACTTGTTTGACATCTTGTCAGGGAATAATGGTTTGGTATTCCAAAAATCTGACAGAACATGTGGCTCAAATTGTAGGAAATAATGTGATACAGCATCAAGACCACAGCAAAATACCTCTAATCTCCAGGGATACAATCTGCCAGTGGTCATCAGCTGAAACTTCAGCCACATCATTAAAAAAAGTCATTCTTTTATGAGGGAAATGTGTGTTTTTTAATTAAAACTGAGGCTGAAAGATCATAGTGCAATTTTTTTTTACTTTTGCATCCTTAGGGTCTTGATTTCCACCAACCAGCTCAGCTACAGTGTCCTTTACTTTCTGTTTATTCCTATTTTAATTGATTCACTGTTCCTCCTCAGGTTACTATGGTAATTTTTAAATTTCCTCATCAGTTCCCCCATGTATCAATTTCTCTACCTCAGACTAATTGGAAGAAATATAATTTTATTACTTTAATTTAAACCAAATTCAACTAACAAAGCATTGTCTAGAGTATGCATCTTCAGACTTTCTCCTGCGAATACCCTAAAGTGATTTTGAAAAATTTGTGCAATACCTTGCAGCATTTTCAGTTGCATCAACACCTTCATCATATGTTTTAGCAGATGCACAGACTGTAATTTCCATTGTATTATAAATATCGACACTTAAAAATAAAATGACCCTACAGGGTGTGTAATCCCAACAGCTTGGGAGGCTAAGGCAGGAGGATGGAGAGTTCAAAGCCAGCCTCAGCAATGGCCAGGCACTACACAACTCAGTAAGACCCTGTCTCTAAATAAAATACAAAATGGGCCTGGGGATGAGGTTCAATGGTTGAGGGCCCCTGAGTTCAATCCCCAGTCCTTGAAAATAAAAAATTTTTTAAAAATTCCTCTCTCTCCTTTAAATATACTTATTAGAATAAAATATCACAACACATTGGAATCTGACATCATCCATTAATTTTTAAAAATAATATAAATTAATATCTTCATAGAGATATTTACATTGCTTCTTTTTTTCCTTGAAATAATATTTCTGTTGTATTTCCCCACAGAATTTACCCCAATTGCCCTATAATTTTCACTATAATGAAACTATATATAAATTGAAATTTAATTGTTTTAACTCCTTGCGATCATCAGTCTCTAGATATTAATATATTCTGATTAAGTTATTTTTCTTAGAGTTTACATCAGTTACGAAAATTCATAAGTCTAAAGCCAAATTTAATAAGCAATTATTAGACATTAGAAAGGAAAATGTTATGTCTTGATGAAGTGGGTGGAGAGCGGCTGCTTGGTTGACAGCTATTTCCGGGCCACCAGTATGTTAAATTGATTTTTTGTGTGCCGCACCTGAGATTTATCCAAGTGGAACAACACACCATGAGGAGGCTGTGAGGGCCGGGAAGGGTGCCTTTTCATGGCAAAGTGAAAGAAGGGTACTTGGAAAGGGGGGATGGAGAGGAGAATGGACAAGATTCTCAACCACTGATAACTCACCAGTAGACAAAATGTATTCAGGAAGCTTGAAGACCTGAAATTGCTTTCCAGAAATATTTAATTGCCTTCAGACAATTGTGCTAGCCCAGTGTGAGGATCCTGGAGTTGCAGAGAACCTTAAGCCTCTGTTTTCATTAAAGACAAATGCTGCTTCATTCAATATTCTTTCATCTAGTGTATATAGGCAATACATGTTTCCAAAAGTTTGCAGGAGGTTTGGAAAAGTTTCATCTACTCAAACATTGGACCCCTGTTTGTTTATTCCATTACAGTCTCATCCATCCCTTCCTCAGAGGTAGCACAAAGGAAATTTCAATGTTGTGCCTCCTAAACTCTCTGAAATTCAGAGTTAGTAGAACTCCAAATTGGACTGCTGTGTTCACTAGAAAATGACAGAAAATCAAAGCACTCTCCCCCCTCCCACATGATAATGACATTCTATAGATTGCTATCTTGTGTCAACTTAATGGATTCTACAACAAGGTCCCAATTGCCTACTCCCTTGGTTTTCTACTGGCTCTTCAAGGCTTTCATATCCCAAATAGCAAAGGTCTTGGGTCACAGGAAGTGAAAGGGTCAGCCCTCCTTTAAAAATCCCCTGGCAGCCAGGCACTGTGATGCACACCTACAATCCCAGCAGCTCAGGAGCCTGAGGCAGGAGGATCGTGAGTTCAAAGCCAGCCTCAGCAATGTATGGAGGCACTAAGCAACTCAGGGAAACCCTGTCTTTAAATAAAATATTTTAAAAAGCTGGGGGTGTGGCTCAGTGGTAAAGCGCCCCTGGTATTCAACTCCTGGTACCAAAAAATAAATAAAATAAACCCCCTTGGAAGCCAGAGGCTTAGCCTATAGCAGCAGCCAGCTCATCTTCTCTCCTCCCCATGCATTTCAGAAAGATGATCCCGAAGATGCCCCATTAGAGCTCAGCAAGGTACAGAGTGTGAAAGCCGTGGCCAAGAAACGCAGGGACCGCTCTCTCCCCCGGGCTTTTGAAATCTTCACAGACAATAAAACCTATGTTTTCAAGGCCAAGGATGAGAAGAATGCAGAAGAGTGGCTGCAGTGCCTCAGTGTGGCAGTTGCCCAAGCCAAAGAGAGGGAAAACAGAGAAGTGACCACGTATCTGTAGGGACTTCCACTCCAGCCTCCCAGGAGCATGCCCAGTGGGCCTTGCCAGGGCAAGGAAAGGAGAGAAATGCACCAGGTCAGGCTGTGTCCTGCTGAATGCTGTGGGGTAGTCCTCCCTAAGAAGAAGCGCCTGCAGGGGCAGAGTTCTCAGTAGGCATCACACCCTAAGCCTGCTGTCAGGACTTCTGTCTGAAGCCAGGAGCAGCAGGAGCCACAGAGCACCCCCTCAGGGCTGTGGGCTAGGAAGGCAGAGTCCCCAATGCAGGAACTCCTGTAGAAATGCCTTTGAAACTATGAAAACAACTTCCAGTGAGGCTGAACTACCTGAGGAAGATTGGTGCTTCATGAAAACCAGTCTGTCAAAGGTATTAAGAGAAAAAAAGCTATTAGAAAAAAATAATAAAAAATTATTATTGAAATAATAAAAATAGCTTTTTTTTTAATTAGGAAAAGTGGAAGTAATGTACACTGAAGAAAATCATTCAACTTACTACAGACACCTAACCACATTTATCCTCTCTGTATGAAGGAGGCTAAACATGGTAAAAACGGTTCTCAAAGTAAGCCACTTATGAAAGTAAATGTCTGTCTTTCAGAACTACTTATTTAATTATCCCTTGGTTCTTATAATCTAAAGTTTAGAGACTTGGGCCCATCTCCTGCCCAAGGCAGTCAGAGAAGATGAAGAAAGCATAGGAAACTATTTTCTCCATCTTTCAACTATGTGCCATCTCCAGTGAACTCAAAGATGTTAAATTAAAGTTCTGTACTTTTCTTTGTTGTATTCAGCCTGGCAGCATCTCCAGATGACAAACATTTATTGGTTTTCACATATATGCTTTTTTTCTTTATAATTAAGTGGTGGAAGGCAGAATTCTAGGATGACTTCCAGTGCCCCATGCCCTGGTATAACACTCCACCACTTGAGCATGGGTGGGACCTGAAACTGGTTTCTAATAAAAAAAAAAAATGATAAAAGCAATGGAATATTCTCTCCCAAGATAATGTCATATTATGGCAAAAGTGAAGAGCGTTTTGCAGACGTAATTAAGGTCCTTAATAAGCTGGTTTTGAATGAATCAAACATGTATTTTCCTGGGCAGGCTTGACTGAGTCAGGTTAAGTTCTTTAAGACAGAGTGAGCCCGTCCACAGCCTTCCTCCTGGCCTTGAATAAGCATGCTGCTGTGAGTCCAACTGCTGCAAGGAAATAAAGTTTACCATCAACCACTTGATCTTTGAAGAAGATTTTTAGCCTGAGAAGAGAGCCTAGCGCCAGGTCACCACCTCGACTGCAACTTCATGGGACACTCATCAGAGGACTAAGCCATGCTTGGACTCCTGGCCCACAGCAACTTTAAGATGACAAATGTATGCTGCTTTAAACAGCTAATCTGTGGTGATTTGTTATGCAGTGATAATTAATACTTCTAGAAGCTCATTTGGAATATACAGAGGATAACTCTCTTTATTTGAAATTTATTTATTATGTAATCTAGAAGCCTGGAGGAAGATTATAGTCAGTACCCTGACTCTACTGCTAATTCACCAGAATGGGAAACACAAAAGTAATCATGTTTGGGGCTGAGGTTGTGGCTCAGGGGTAGAACGCTTGCCTAGCATGTGTGAGGCATTGAGATCGATCCCCCACACCATATAAAACTAAAAAAAAAAAAATGAAATAAAATAAAATAAAGGTATTGTGTCCATCTACAACTAAAAAAAATTTTAAAGTAATTATGTTTGACAAAGAAACTTAATTTTAACTTGTAAAATTTGAATATATTGTAAGATATAGAAGTTATTATGCATTGGAAATAGAGTTCTAGAGGTCAAATTCTGGCTTCACTGGGTATACAGATAGTTGCTAAAGATGTAGAACTAAATGAAATTATGCAAGGAGAATAAAAAAGAAATAATAATTAATAAGGACCCCTTAGGACACCAGCATTTAAGCAAAGGCAAGCTGGATTCACTGGCTAGCATTCAGAGATGATGTAGGCCAGGGCACAGAGAGCCACAGAAGCCCAATTAATGATTTCCAGAAGAAGGGAGGGACCAACAATCTGAAATGCTGAAGAGTAGTCACTCAAGATAAAACTACACTTTCTTTGGAAGCAATTGATGTCATTGGGAAAAATAATGTCACCGTTGTGCACGGTGGCAGACACCTGTAATCCCAGCATCTTGGGAGGCTGAGGTAGGAGGATCACAAATTCAAAGCCAGCCTCAGCAACAGTGAGGCGCTAAGCAACTCAGTGAGACCCTGTCTCTAAATAAAACACACAATAAGGCTGGGGATGTGGCCTAGTGGCCAAGTGTCCCTGAGTTCAATCCCTGATACCCACCCCACCAAAAAAAGAACAATGTCCCTGGAGTGAACTGAAGAATTGCTGGGAGTCAGGAATTTAAAGTTACAATTGAACTAATCTTTCAAAACAGTGGTCTAAGATACTAAGACACTAGGGAAACACAGAAAGTGCTTCTGTGTTTGACTTGAAACCCAGAATACCTCCCTCACTGTTTCCCAGTGGTGGTAGGGGATGAGCTAGACCAAAAGAACTGTTAGGAACCTTTTGGGCAAGCAAGGAGCAAAGGATCAGTAGAGGGAACAATTCTATGAAGGTAACAGAGAGAGAAAAACATGCTCCATTTGCAAAGTGGCCAATTCTTAAGATGATAAAGGACCATTCAAAGATTTTAAGCAGGTTTGCATTTAGAAATATGTCCCTGGGCTGGGAATATAGCTCAATTGGGAGTGTAGAGTGTAGAGTGCTTGCCTTGCATGCACATGGCCCTGTGTTCAATCCCCAGCACCACAAAAAAAAAAAAAAAAAACTGGAAGAAAAAGAAAAAGATAACTCTGACAGTTGTATGAAAATGGATTGTATGGCTATTAAAATTTGTTTCAGGGAGACCACTTTTTTCAATGAATGTGGAGACTTTGAGGTAGAGGCTCCGGGAGCGGTGTCACAGCAGAGGAACTAGAAATGGTGCTGTAGTTTGGATGTGGTTTGAGTGTGTCCCTCAAGGGCTCATAATTGGATCTTGGTCCTCCATAGGCAGTGTTGGGAGGTGGTGTGGAACCTCTAAGAAATCGGGCCTAGTGGGAAGTAATTAGATCATGAAGGGCAGTGCCTTGGAAAAAGATGATGTAGTTCTCTGGAAACCCTAGTTAGTTCTGTAGAAAGGGTTGTTATAAAAAAAAAAAAAAACAAGCCTGACACTTCTCCAGCCATTCTGGCTTCCTGTCTTGCTATGTGATTAGTTCCTCTTACCACTGAAATGCCATCTGCCATAGGTCCTGATTAAAGTCAAGCCAAGGCCAATGCCCCATGCCCTTGAACCTCCTAAACTATGCACTAAATAAACCTCTTTTCTTTACAAAGTTCTCAGCCTCAGATATTTCATTATAGTAAAGGACAAGGGACTCATAGAAATGGAGAGTCAGGGAAATTGAATTGGTAAAAATGGACGGGACAGGTGATGGGATGGAGCTGTAGTCATAGGAATGGAAAGGAGTCTGCTGACTCCGGAGGGCTTGCTTGTGAAGCTGGGTGGTTGGTGGTGGCACTCACTCATAGAAAATTCAGAAGCAACGGTTGGAGACATAAAGCAGATGGTAGATTTAATTTTTTTCTTCCTTTTTTTAACTTTTCTTATGTTTCTTTCTAAAAGAGACTGATGTTTTTCATTAAATTAAACTTGCTTTAACTGGCACACAAATCTTGTACATATTAATGGGGCATCCTGTGATGTTTTGATCCATGTATAAATTGAATAATCAGGTTAAATGTATCCATCAATTTAAACATTTATCACTAATTCATTGCAAAACATTCAAAACTCTTTCTTCTAGTTTATTTTTGTTGGGTTTTTTTTTTTAAATATGCAGTGCAAAAATCATTATCTATAGTCACCTTACTGTGCAACTGCACATCAGAACTTCTTACTCTTAGGTAACTGCAACTTAATACCCTTTGGTCAACCTTTCCCCATGAATTTAGTTTTGATGTGTACATTCAGAGTATAGACAGGCAACTCACCTTGGACTAGGGGGACATCTCCTGCATGAAGTTGGGAGAGACAAGGTTGAGAACAGGTGTAGTTGCAAATGATTCTCTAAATGTTGTTTTTAAATCTACCGCTCTGAAGAGTTAGTGAATAACCCCAGCTATTCTAATAAATTATGAAACCTAGTTACAGACAAATAGTCACAAAGTGGGATGGGTCTGCATTAGTTATTAACAATTTGGATACCAACAACGTGCTCAAACCTTGCATGGTGAGGGTTGTGGTCAACAGTGGCAATGTGCTGCCCCTTTCCTCAATGAATATATGGTCTGAGAAAGAGGAAGGTGGTTCTGCCAGTTTAATTGGGAGGAAGAATTACTTCTACTACTTATCACAAAGTCCTGGTGATTTAGTTAACCGTGCTCTACTTTAGAACACAACTCTCAGTGCCCTCGAACAGATCTAAAAAGAAGTAAATGTGTGAAGTACAAATAACAATTTCACTTCATGATGCAGACATTCCAAATGCAAGCAAATTCTCCTGGGCTCATAATCAAACGAGGATTTTCAAAACCATCATCTTCCCATGGATATTTCTGGCACTTTAGTGACCACAGGCTTACCACAAACCAGCCTTCCCCAAGAGAACTGCCATTGCTGACCTGATCTAAACAAAACCATTTTTCTAAAAATGTTGAAACCTCAAAAAAAAAAAATGTTGGTATGAATAAAATGATATTTGTGGAAGGAAGTTCAAGTGGTTTCATTTTTATTTCATTTTGATTCTTCTCCTCTCCCAGATAGCCTTGGTAAACCTGTTAAGTATTTCATCCAGTTATTTCTTGAGAACTTAGAGTTCAGTGAAAATAAATGCTCAATACTTTTCTAATATTGAGATTTCTGGAAAATACTTGGTTGTCAAAGCTGAGGAGCATTTCCTGGGTCATCTTCAATTCACCTCCTTCCAATAGGCACAGTCAGGTCTATTTGCAGTGCTGACTTGTTCTCTGGCATAAATAAAAATCACACAAGTAAGGAGGCATTTCCCAATCTCAGAAGGAATTCAAGGTGTATTACAGAGAAGTCAACACCACGGCCTAAATGCCCTGAAAAGGATCTCCAGTCCCCCAAACCTAAAGTTTTTAGGTGGAAAACCAAGAATAACCTAAGATATCTTATTCCATAACGAAGCTAGTATGCGGAGCCCTTAGCACCACTTCTCCCCAAACACGTCCTGAGCGACAGAGGGGTTGGAACACCAGGAAGATGTCTCTGAAGCAGTGCAGTCGGGAAACTGGCACGGGCTTGGGTGTGGACACGAGATTCTAAAACTAGATCATTAAGCTGAGCAAGTTATCCATCTTTCATCACTAGAATGGGCTTAACCATATCTGCAGATCAGAACCAGTGAGAGACACATGTCATGTAAAAGCATAGAGCAGAGAATCTTTAACTTAGTGGGTGCTTGAAAGAGTCACTCCACTTTTTTTTTTTTTTTTTTTTTGTATCCAGGACTAAACCCAGGGGTGCTTAACCACTGAGCAACATCCCCAGCGCCCCCCCACCACCACCGCTTTTTGTGTTTTTTTTAATAGGGTATCATTAAATTGCTGAGGCTAGCCTCAAACTTGTAATCCTCCTACCTAAGCCTCCCAAATTGCTGGGATTACAGGTGTGCACCACCATGCCCAGCTCCATATATATATATATATAAAATTTACCATTAAGGACAAAATCTTCCTAAAGAAACTATGATGCAAGTCTTAATGATAATTCTGAGTAGTGTTGTTACTTCAAACATCATATACATATTCTGAGGGATTTGGCAGTTACTCCCACTTTAGGTACATGAGTTGGTATGAGATAGGTAACTATTTTGTGTCAATTTCAGCAAGAAAATGAAACATGTTTTTATCTCCCAGTGAGTGTCTTCCTTAGGTAAAACATTTGGTTGTTTCTTTGCAAGACCATTTGGAACTCTGTCCCTCCTCCAATGGTGGCTCATTGGCTTGCTAATATCACATTTAATCTCCGCTTCTGTGTTTCAAAATCAAATGGCTTTTGATTTTGAAATCAAATCATACTGCAACTCATTAAAGATCTACTAAACAGCAATTAACACATACAATGTCAACCATCCACATAACTTAATGGAAATGACTTCAAAAGGTAATGGGTTAATGGTTAAAAATCCATCTATATACAATCATTTTCAAAAGTATGAGATCAGCCATTCCTGTGCTGCTTGCCTTCTCTTCCAAAAGGAATAAGCACACAGACCATACTTCTGGTACCTATATATCCCCTTCCTGGGCTTTTCTTCATCCAACCCCCTTCCCTGTTAGGAAAGCTGGGTAGGGAATGGGCCAAGATGGCAGAGGTGGTACATCCTTCTGTTACCAGGTTTTGCAAGGCCCTTCAGCCATGTACTTGGCACAACAGCAACTGGCTCTGGTGGAAGACTTCACTCCCAGAGACTGCCAGGAGAACCCAGCCTTGGCACACACATTCCATATTGGCATTTTTCTCATTCCCATTCCAGCCCCAGTACATATTGAATTTGTTTATTTCCAAGAAATTTTTTGGGGGGGTATGAGGAGGAAAAGCTAGAAATCCTGGGACTTTCTTGCACAATTATCTATAAAATGATAAACAGACACATTGTGTTTACATAGCTCCTTTATGTCTTTTTGAACAAAACTTTTTTTTTGTACCAGGGATTGAACCAAGAGCACTTAACCACTGAGCTACATCCCCAGCCATATATATATATATTTCTTTTTTTTTTTAAGAGACAGGTTTGGCTGAGTTACTTAGGGCCTCTCTAAGTTGCTGAGGCTGGCTTTCAACTCAAGATCCTCCTGCCTCAGCCTCCCAAGCTGTTGGGATTACAGGCATGGGCCACTATGACCAGCTAGACCAAACTTTTTAAAGCTTACATCAAATAAAAACGGATTCCTCTGCCTTTCAATCAATAAAATAATTAGAATTCACTTTAGTATAGAGAATCTGGAGGAGTTATAAAAGTACTCAAACAATGTAACAATTGTGAAGTAATCAAATAAATAGCAGGCTCATTCATTCACAGGAATCACAGTGCTCCAGGAGACCTCATTAGAAACTAAGGGCAAAGGAGGTTAGCAACTATAAATTCTAATTTTTCTTTTCTTTTTTTTTTTTTTATTCTTTTGGAATTCTTTGTTACCTTATTTTTTTACTTGTTAATCAGTCCGCTCATGTTAGTAGAATATCCATAGTACACATCCCACACATACACTTTGACACAGGTATTATGATACAATAATTATTTTCACATGCATTTTGTAGACATCAATCTTACTGTTCATTATCTCCTATTAGATTTATGTCTCTATTCTCTCTATTTCCTCTTGGCTGGAATTTCATGTAATCAGAAGAAACTCTATGTGTGTTGCTCAGTGCTTAGCAGAGATTCACTTTCTACACACCAGATTTCCTTTGGGAATATTCTATTCCCTCTTAATTCAGAGCTATAATAATATGGAGGAAATTATCTAAATGTCTTTTCTCTCACAAGAGAAAAACAATGATTCTGTTTGCCAAGCTAGCTCATAAACCCAAAGATCAGAATGAGTCCCATCTTTTTAATTTAGCAAAAACCAGCTTGGAAAATTCTATCCTGGAAAATTATAATGCTGAGGGTATGTGCATCTTAAGAGCTGATTTGAGGGCTGGAGTTGTGGCTCAGTGGTAGAACACTTGTCTAGCACACGTGAGGTACTGGGTTCAATCCCTGGTGCCACATAAAAATAAAACAAACATATTGTGTTCATCTATAACTAAAAAATATTTTTTAAAAAGAGCTGATTTAAGAGTATTTTAACCAGGACTCAATCAGATAGTTCATAGAGGAATATCTCATGATTTTCTGTGGGAATTCTGTGTTTGGTATTGGGGTCTACAAACTTTGTGATTGTGACATACTTGGTGACTAGGAAGCTTCTGTGCAGACACAGAATGCCTGGCTGCTAGGAGATACCTAGCTAGTGGGAAACTCCTACACAAAAGCATAGGGTCCCTGGCTGCCA
Organism: Marmota flaviventris; assembly: GCF_047511675.1. Classification (NCBI taxonomy): domain Eukaryota; kingdom Metazoa; phylum Chordata; class Mammalia; order Rodentia; family Sciuridae; genus Marmota; species Marmota flaviventris. Next base: position 112,314,251 of record NC_092505.1, on the reverse strand, counting down.
TATCATTGTCCTTCATAAGCTTACTCTGCTGCCCAGACCTGGGGTGCACAGGCTCCTCCCTCCGAGGTAATAAGACAACTCTGAAGGCGCTCTCTGGTCTCCATGGTGATGCCCTGGAGAATGGGGGCCCCTGTTTGTTCTAACCTGGACCTTATCTCAGTTAGCTAGCACTCAGGGTTAAAGAAATACTAATCAGAATGTAGTCATGGTAATGGGAGGTAGATGTTCTTTGAGTTAATCAACTCCCAGGCAGGGAGGGGCCGACACTTCACTTCCACACTTCTTCTTCACCACTTCACTCCTCTCCTCTCCACTCTTCCTGTCTATATGCTTGTGCTTTGGGTGTCTGTGTCTGTTCTTTGTGTGCCTCCTCGCAGGGATTCCTCCAAGTTTTGGGCCCCACTACATATTGTTGCCTCCTGAAATCCTACCATTGCATCAACCTCAGGTGGATACAAATCAGATTCTGCCACCGCCAGTGCTGCCACAGTCCGGCTCCAGTGCAAGAAGTCACTGGCAGAATGCAAGGCAGCCGAGCGAACTAGGCCAAGCTCTTCTAAGAAACTTACCATTCACTCAACACAGGCCAGGCTGTTGGAGTTGGAAGAATCATAGCTTGCTGAGTCCCACCTCCTCCCCCTGTGATGGCGCCCTCTTGTCTTCATGGCAAGTATTGTTTCCAGCTACTCAAGTCCTTCTAGGGACAGAGAGCCCATTATTTTATCCTCAGTCCACATCTTTTTAAAATGTTTTTTGATTATAAAAACAATATTATAGAAAATTCAGAAAACACACAAAAACTATTAACTTATAATAGAAATTACTCATAATCAATCAGAGAACCCAGAAATACTCCACAGAAGGGTTCAAATATGGTTCTTATTGGGTTACTCAGCATTTATATTTGTTTTCTAGAAAACTCTGCCTTTCCATAATTTCTCCCTTCAACCTGGTTCTCTGTCCTGCAGCCACACATGGCTTCTGCTCCCTTCACCGAGGCATTCATTTAACAAGCTGAGCATTCAGCATATGCCAGTCACTGGAACTCAAGGATGATCAATAAATTGTCCATGCCATTAAGAAACTTAGCAAATGAATGCTACAGTCTGAATGTTTGTGTCCTCCCACCCTATACCCACCCCCAAATATGTTAAAAACCTAAACCCTAATGTGGAGGCACAAAGAGGCAGGGCCTTTGGGTGATTGATTCTGAGGGCTTATCCTCATGGATAGGATGAATGCCTTTATAAAAGAGATCCAGGAGCTTGCTGGCCCCTTCTGCCACAAGAGACACAGCAGAAAGTTGCCATCTATGAGGAAGATATACGGGCACTTTGATCTTGAAGTTTTGAACCTCCAGTGAGAAATACATGACTGTTTTATGTTAAAAAGCCTAAGATATTTTGTTGTAGCAACCCAAACAGAGACCATAGTATATTTTATTTAGTAAGTAAATTAATACATAAAGGATTTCTGCTGTGTATTAGAAATGCTGAAGTGATCAATCTCCATGAAATGTATATTCTAATAGAAGAAAAAGACATTGAAGTCTTAATTTAGTATAGAATTGCCTTGTGACCTACTCTACAAAGAAGCTGATAACGAGGTTGTGAAGCAAGATGTCTGACCTCGTTAGGAATCAGGGTCAGCTTCCTGGAGGAAGAAGCAGTGCCTGAGAACTAAAACATGAACAGGAATTAAATACTGAAGGCAGAAAGAGAAGACAATGTGCGAAGACATTGAGAAGAAAAGGCACAGAGCACATTAGAGGAACTCAAACAGCCAGAATGACTGATGAGGGAAGGCTGAGAGGTGGACAAGCTATGTAAGTTATGCAGGCCCTGAGGGTTAGCAGGTTTAAAACAGGGATGGAACGATTAGATCTGCATTTTTATAAGATTACTCTAGCTGCTGCAGCCTGGAGAATAAGTTGTTGGGAATGCAAGAATAAAAACTAGGAAAGACAGAAGAATGCTATTACATTATTCCAGGCAAGAGAGATAATGAGAGTGTGAAGGACGTTGCAGCACTGGAAATGGGGGTAAAGGGGGGTTAGAGAGATGTTTTAGCAATAATTATTACAGGCCTCGCTGACTGATTGGAACCAACCCCAAGAATTCTGGTGTCAGTGGATCAGTGACAGCACCGTTTCTGACAAAGAATATTGAGAAAGTCCACGGTGAGAGGCAGTCTGGTCTGTGAGGGAGGCAGACATGTAAAGCGATCACACCACTGGGATGCGTGGCACTACAGAGACAGAGAAGTCAGCAAAGCCTCCACTGAAGAGGCAATAATGGGCTGGGTCTTGAAGAAGAGACGGATTTTTTTTCTCTTTTAGACCTCTCCTTTCACACTCTCTTAGTCAAAGAAATGACATATGCAAAGACCAGGATCAAAGATGAGATAAAGAAGTGGGCAAAGATGAGAACTAGGGTCATCTCCTTGAATTATGTACTTAATTTATGCCCTTGTTCCAAAAATTAATCATTATTTTGAAAAATATATGCTAGATTTGTTCAAACGTGGTGGGCACTGAGGCAGGCATTACCAAGACCCCCTTCCATGGAGGATGCAGTACTCCAGTGCTGATGGAGACAGCCTCCACCTGGCATTGCCTTCAGGGTGATAGTCTCAGCTGCAGGAGCCACCTGACTGCAGTCATGCCAATGGAATATGCAAAGCATGTGACTTCAGTGTTCCCTCAGCTGGGAAGGCTGCTCCCACAACTCCCGGAATTGGGTGTGACCCACTGGGAACTGGACAGCTCACCTCCTACCTTATTTGGTGAAGAACATTCTGAAGACAGCCTTTGAAGTTCCCCCATAGAAATAAAATGCGGACTCCCAGGCTCTCTTTCCAGCATGGAAGTTGGACCCCTAAGGTCGTAGAGCCACCCTGTCTCCGCTTTTCAAAATTACTTCCAAGTCGTGTGGGTTTTGTTCTTTGCTTTTTTGGTTTTTTTGCTTTTTCCCGTCTTCTTTTCTTAGCTTTATTTCACAGCCAGCCCACTTCACACAGAGGAACCCCAAATTCCATCACCTGCGCAGGACATGGGCGAGATCCTACTTCTTTTTAAACCTCTAAAAACCCTACTGTCTCCAAGTATTATCTCTGTTGCATGTTGCTGAAATGCAAATGCTTACAATGTAGAGTTACTTCCCTCCTATTTCCTTTCAACATCCCCTTTCTGAAGCAGTATATTCCTCCTGCATAGTTTGAATTAATAGATAGGAAGAGGAGAGGTGGAAAAGGTACATCAACAGGTAAAATGAATAATGAGAAAATTTTAAAAACATATTAATTAATAAATGATCATTTTTGGTTTTTTATATTTTGGGGTCTTGTTTCCTTGTTTTGCACTAGAGATTGAACTCAGGGGTGCCTTGCCACTGAGCTATATCCCCAGCTTTTAACTTTTTATTTAAGTTAAAAATAAATAATGTGGCTTAGGACCTCACTAAGTTGGTGAGACTGGCCTGGAACTTGTAATCCTCCTGACTCAGTTTCCCATGTCACTGGGATTGCAGGTGTGTACTATCGTGCCCAGCAATTATTATCCTTTAAAAAAATAGCATTCCTCAATGAAAACCAGAGGATAACACTAGTATATAGAACAAATAAAAATAATTGGAGCAGCAACTCAAAATTATGAGGCCCAGACAGACAGCATCTGGGAAGTTCCAAGTCAGGAATGAAGAGACTGTTCAAATTTCAAACATCCTTTCTCTAGGCTCATTCAAGTCGAATCAGAATTCTCCATTATTTATTTATATAATATTTACATATTTAGGATATCTGCTTCTAAAAGCAAAACAAGGCTTCATAAAGATGTCTGTTTGGTAAATAAAATTCCCTGAAAAAAATGTGAAGTTGTCCCTCAAAAAAAATGGCAAAGTTCTTATGGAAATTATGTTTGTTTTAGGCTCTGCCACCACTAACTAAGCTGAAGCCCAGCCAGTCTCTTTTACATCTTAAACCACTAGAAAGAACAGGCCTGGGAGGGATGTGTGGAAGTTCAGAGGCTCTGGAGACGAGCAAAGGATTTACACACTTCAATGTCAAAGTTCAAGAGGGCATGGCGGCCCCTAAAGATGGCACTGAAATAGCAGATACGCACAGAGTTCTGTCGGCCGAGAATGCCAAAACATGGAGAAACCTCATAGATGGCTTGACATGCAGCCCCAATGGGAAAGGACACAGGGAAATTTGAGATGTTTCCTGTAACTGAAAATGGATGATTTAGAGGTCATCTTAAACCATCTGAACAATGAGTTTTGGTCATCGTTATATCTAAGGCAAACAAAGAGAGCCATATAGTAGAATGTTTTTGGTGTTATTAAGGAAAATCACACTGTAACTGTGAAATTAGTCCCTGACTTATTACCGACATATTAGTGTTTCAATACTACTAGATCGCCCATGTGGGTGCTTAATTTCACAAACATTTGAAAGAATCTGATTAAGATAGGCTATTATGGGCTGGGGATGTGGCTCAAGCGGTAGCGTGCTCGCCTGGCATGCGCGGGGCGCTGGGGTCGACCCTCAGCACCACATAAAAGTGAAATGGAGATGTTGTGTCCACCAAAAAACTAAAAAATAAATATTAAAAAATTCTCTCTCTCTTTCTCTCTCTCTCTCTCTCTCTCTCTCTCTCTCTCTCTCTCTTAAAAAAAAAAAAGATAGGCTATTACTATAAAATTCTTCAGGACAGAAAAAGCTATAATGTATAAAAGAATGCACTGAATCCCTTATAACCACCCCAGAGCTTAATAAAGCACTATTAGAAACTATATGGGAATGGTGGTACACACCTGTAATCCCAGCAACTTGAGAAACTAAGGCAGAAGAATGACAAGTTTGAGGCCAGCCTGGGAAACCTAGTGAGACTCAGTCTCAAAAAATAAAAAGGACTGGAGATGTACCTCAGTGATAAAGCATCCCTGGGTTCAAGCTCCAGGACCAAAACATTAGCAAACAAAACAAAATACCAATGATAATCTTCACAGAACTAGAAAAAACAGTTCTAAAATTCATTTGAAAGGATAAAAGACCTAGAATAGCCAAAGCAATTCTAAGCAAAAAAAAAAAAAAAAAAGGAAGAAAGAAAAGAAACAATGCTGGAGGCACCACAATCAATACCTGACTTCAAATTACACTACAGAGCTGTAGAAACAAAACCTGCATGGTACTGGCATAAAAACAGACACACACAGACCAAAGAAACAGCCAGAGACAAACTCACACAGATGCAGTCAACTAATCCTTGATAAAGTTTCCAAAAACACACACTGGAAAAAAGACAGCCTTTTTAACAAATGGTGCTGGGAAAAGTGGTCATCCACATGTGGAAGAATGAGTCTAGACCCTGTCTATCACCCTGCACAAAGGTCAACTCAAAATGGATCAAAGACTTAGGAAACTAGGCACATCCTAGAGGAAACATGGGGTCAACTCTCCAACATACAGACACAGGCAGTGACTTTCTCAACAGGACTTCTAAAGCTCAGGAAATAATGCCAAGAGTTAAGAAGTGGGATGGCATCAAATTAAAAAGCTTCTGCACTGCAGAGGAAACAAGAATGTGGAGAGAGAACATACAGAATAGAATAAGGTCTTTGCTAGCTACTTTTCTGACAGAGGGTTAATATCTAGAATATACAAAGAACTCAAAAAACTCAACACCAAAAATACAAATAACCCAATTAATAGCCAAATGAACTAAATAGACACTTCTCAAATGCAAATGGCCAAAAATATATGGGGAAAAATGTTCAACATCATTAGCAATTAGAGAAATGCAAATCAAACCTACTCTGAGGGCTGGTGATGTGGCTCAGGCGGTAGTGCACTCACCTGGCATGCGTGCGGCCCGGGTTCCATCCTCAGCACCACATACAAACAAAAATGCTATGTCCACCGAAAACTAAAAAAATAAATATTAAAATTCTCTCTCTCTCTCTCTCTCTCTCTCTCTCTCTCTCTCTCTCTCTCTTAAAAAAAAAAAGACTATTTATTTAAAAAAAAAAAAAAAAAACCTACCCTGAGATTTCATCTCACTCGAGTTAGAATGGCAGCCATCAAGAATACAAACAATAATAAATGCACTCAAGGGCTGGGGTTGTGGCTCAGAGGTAGAGCACTTGCCTGGCATGTACAAGGCACCTGGTTCCATCCTCAGCACCACATAAAGTAAAATAAAGACATTGTGTCCATCTATAACTAAAAAAATAAATATTAAAATTTTTTTTAAAAAGGCTGGGGCTGTAGCTCAGTGGTAGAGTGCTTGTCTAGCATGCATGAGGCACTAGGTTCGATCCTTAGCACCACATAAAAATAAACAAATAAAATAAAGGCATTCTGTCCATCTACAACTACAAAAATTTCTTTAAATAAATGCTTGAGAGAATGTGGAGAGAAAGGAAAACTTTTATACTGCTGTTCAGATTGTAAATTAATACAAGTACAGAAATCAGTATGGAGGTTCCTCAAGACTAGGAATGAAATCATCATATGACCCGGCTGTCCCACTCAGTAGTATTTATCCTAAAGCACTGAAGTCAGTGTGCTATAGCAATTCATGCACACCCCTGTTTATGGCATCACAATTCACACAAGACAAGTAATGGAACCAGCCCAGTGTCAGTCAACAGATAAGTTAACTTTTAAAAATGTGATATTTATACACAATGGAGTTTTACTTGGCCATAAAAAAATAACAAAATTATGTCATTTGCTGGTGAATGAATGGAACTGGAGAACACCATGCTAAGTAAAATAAGCCTGACTCAAAGTCAAGGATGATGTTTTCTTCCACATATGGAAGTTAGACAGGGAAAAAAAAAGATAAAGATGAGGAGCACAGGGATCTCATGAAAATAGAAGGGAGACCAGTCTGAGGGAGAGGACCAGGGGGAAGGAGGAGGGGAGGGAAAGGAAAAACACTGGGGAACTTGACCAAATTACACCATTATATTGTGTGCTTGTACAGGTATGTAACAATGAATCCCACTGTTGTGTATGATTATAATTCACAAATTAAGGGGGTGAAGAAAACTTTACAAGTGCAATTGAAGATCTCTGTGTATCTGCTCCCCAAAGATAACTGCTTCCTGACCTCACACAGGTAATTACTATTTTGAAATTGTTAAGTATAATTCCAATGCATTTGTAGGCATGTTTATGATACATTTCTAAAATCTACATGAATGGTCCAAAATGCATGAATCTTTATTCCTATCTCATAAATATCATCTTGACATTTTGTGTATGTTTAAGTAGGTAAAATAAGTATGTTTAACTAAGCTGATGTGTGTGTTACAGTTGAAAAGAACATGTAACTGCATGGGGGGAATCCTGGCCCAAGTATTCATTCTTTGAGCAGATAAGTACTGATGCTGACCGCCTGTCAGAAGGCCCGGACTAGACACCCAATGGCAAAGAGGTCCGCGTTCCAGGATCTGCTTGCAGGTGCTACTGCAGCCACACCAACCTTGACCCATCGACCTCCAGTCCCTCCAGTTCTCTCTCCACTGTCCTCCCAGCCAGGCCCTGCCTCGGTGCATTCTAGGAAGGAGGCCTGGGTGCAGGGTCCACGTGTGTGAGGTCCAGCGAGCTCCACCTTGCAGTCCCATCCTTGGCTCCACCTTGCTCCTCCCATCCTTGGCTCCTGCAGCTTTCAAGTCCCCGGGCCCCACAGCTGTGTGACCTCCATATAATCCACATCTCCACAGTGCAGCCCTCGCAGGGCAGCAGCATAGACGGGCCTGTGGGCCATTGGAACCTGCCAGAGCCGGGCATCGTGCACGGGGAATACAACGCTGGTGCTTCCACTTTGAGTTTGTCCTAGTAGCAGACCAGCTCCTGCTGCACACCCTCAAAGGCCTGCGAACTTCAACCGCTTCCAAGTCCCATGCACAGCCCTTGTGCATGCCTGGCCTGCGGCCTCCCGCTTCCTCCACAGCACCCTAATGTATTTCTCTCTAGTTAATGTTCAGTGAGCATTCTCATTCAATTGCATACCATTACATTTTTTATCCACTTTCTGGAGGACAGTTGTTTCTGACCTGTGCAATGACAGAAATGTTGCTGTGAAAACATTAGTTCTACTCTGCTGGCACCTGATCTCAGACTTCCCCAGGCCACAGAACAGTGAGAAAAACATGTCTGTGGTTTAAGTGACCCAAACTATGATACTTTTGTTATAGCAGTCCAGACTAAGATATCAGGCGAAGATAATACAAATATCTTTCCAAGAACTTAAAATATTTCACAGAGGGGTTGAGGCTGTAGCTCAATGGTGAAGTACTTGTCTTGCATGCGTGAGGCACTGGGTTCAATCCTCAGCACTACATAAAAATAAATAAAGATACTGTGTGTTCATTTACAACTAAATAAATATTTTTAAAAATATATATTTCAGGGGACTTTTAGTTGTAGTTTCAGGTGTGCTGAAATTATTAGCACAAATCTCATTGAAGTTAGTTATAATGCCCCATGAACTATCCTAAGGAGGAATGCAAAGTAGTATTTGAAAAGCATACTTGTTCTTGAGATATGGAAACATTAGTGCATGCTTTTTCTAATGAAAGAGCTTCTCAGAGAATTTTTGAAAGCTTGTTGAATGCTTTTTCCTATTTAATTAAAAATAAAGTTTTATCTGAAATGGAAAAAAAAGAAAACACTAGTTTTGGTCTGCAAAGTCAAATATTTCTTTTTTTTTTAAGAGAGAGAGAGAGAGAATTTTAATATTTATTATTTAGTTTTCGGCGGACACAACATCTTTGTTTGTATGTGGTGCTGAGGATCGAACTTGGGCCGCACGCATGTCAGGCGAGCGCACTACCGCTTGAGCCACATCCCCAGCCCTCAAATATTTCTTTAACCAACAATTCTCAAATTTTTTTATACTATTCATTTATTTCCATATTCTTTTTTAAAAGCAGAGACAATCTTTTTTATTAATTTTTCATTTGTTTTAATTAGTTATACATGACAGTAGAATGCATTTATGCATTTTGATATACATAGATGGGATATAATTTCTCATTTTTCTGAGTGTACATGTTGCAGAATCATATTGGTCATGTAGTCACATATGTACATAAAGTAATATCTGTTTTATTCTTCTACCTTTCCTATTCCCACATGCCCCCCCTCCCCTCCCATCACTTCCCTCTACCTAAAATAATGCTATTCTTCTCTATTCCCCCTGCCTTATTGTGAATTAGCATCTGCATATTAGAGAAAACATTTGGCCTTTGGTTTTGTGGGACTGGCTTATTTTACTTAGCATGATATTTTCTAATCCATCCATTTATTGGCCAATGCCATAATTTCACTCTTCTTTAAAGCTGAGTAATATTCTATTGAGTATATATACCATCTATTGAGGGACATCTAGGTTGGTTCCATAGTTTAGCTATTGTGAATTGAGCTGCTATAAACATTGATGTGGCTGCATTACTTATGCTGATGTTAAGTCCTTTGGGTATATGCAAAAGAGTGGGATAGCTGGGTCAAATGGTGGTTCCATTCCCAGTTTTCTGAGGAATCTCCATACTGCTTTCCACAATGGTTGCACCAACTGCAGTCCCACCAGCAGTGTGAGTGTACCTTTTCCCCCATGTCCTTGCCAACATTCATTGTTTCCTGTGTTCTTTTTATTATTATTATTATTAGTTGTAAATGAACACACAATATCTTTATTTTATTTTTATGTGGTGCTGAGAATTGAACCCAGTGCCTCACACATGCAAGGGAAGCATTTTACCACTGAACTACAACCCCTGCCCTGTTTCCTGTATTCTTGATGATTGCCATTCTGATAGGAGTGAGATGAAATCTTGTGCAGTTTTGATTTGAATTTCTCTAATTGCTAGAGATGTTGAACACTTTTTCATATATTTGTTGATTGATCGTATTTCTTCTTCTGTGAAGTGTCTGTTCAGTTCCTTGGTCCATTTATTGATTGGGTTATTTTTTTTTTTTTTTTGGTGTTGAGTTTTTTGAGTTCTTTATATATCCTAGACATGTTATATTATCTGACATGCATATGGTAAGGAATGTGTTCTACAGACCTCTGGTGGGCCCAAGAGCCTTTGCAGCAATCTCTGAGGCCAAAACAATTTCAGAATAAAAAAATGCTGTTTAACTTTTCCCAATGTTGACATTTACTCTGATGTCACAAAAGCAATAGTAGGTTAAACTGCTATTACTTTAGCAGGAATCAAGGGAATATCATTGAGGTATGCTAGTAAGCATTGCATTCATCACCCCTATGCACTGGTGACTTAAAAAATCTCCAAATAATATTAATTTTATTAAATTTTGTCTGTTACATAGATCTATTTAATATTCTGTATGTTGAAGTGGGAAGTGAGCCCAAAGTATTTCCGTTACTTGCCAAAGTGCAATGGTTTTCTTAAGAAACAGCCCCTCTATAATTGTTTCATATGTAATATGAACCACCACTTTGTTTCATGGAACATCATTTTTACTTGAATAATGACTGCAAAATGTGATTATTAAGCTGTTAGGTATTTGGCAGAGATTTCTTTTTCCCAAAAATGATTGATGTGAGCCTGCAGTTCAAAAAAAAAAAAAAAACTGACAGTTTTGTTGTTGATGATAAAATTTGAGCTTTCGAGAAAAATTAGAATTTTTGAAAACTTGAAATTAATACTGTGAGCTTTACAGTTCTTCAGTGCTTTATGATTTCTCTGATGAGATTGATGGTAATTTTTTTATATTACATAATATAAATATATTGACATTTTGAAAATACGTATAACTCAGTAAACCAACATTTTCCAAATGACTAGTGCAAAAAATATTACAAAATTATTCATGGGTAAAAAGTCTGTTAAAGTTGCAAAATAAACTACAGATTTTAATTTGACAGAATACAAAAGTTCATTGATATGGCTTCAAACTAACCTTTAAGAAACTACCACTTGTAAGTTTTGGGAACAGCATCAAGGAAGAATATCCATAGTTATCTGAGAAAGGTTATTAAACACTCCTTTTTCAAATTTTGTAGCTATGGGACTCTGCATTCTTCTACTTCAATCAAAACAACATACTAAAATAGATAATGCAGAAACTTAATCCTGCTGGCTTCTATGAAGCCAAACATATTTACAAAAACACAAAATAATACCACTCTTCTCACTAAAATTTTGTGTGTGTGTGTGGTGCTGGGGATTGAACCCAGGGCCCTGTGCTTGTGAGGCAAGCACTTTACCAACTGAGCTATATCCCCCAACCCCCTCACTAAAATTTTGTTTTGGAAAATCTGACTTTTGTGAAATGTGTTATTTATATTAACATGGATCTTTTATTGATCTTTAAATGACAATATCTTGTATTTTTAATTTCTCAATTTTGTTTTCTAATATGGTAAATATCAATAGATAACACCCCTCACCTCTTTGTTATTCTTAATAAAGTTTAAAAGTATTCTGATACCAAATGTTTAAGAACTGCTGACCTAGACTATGTCCAAGAGTGAAATTGCTAAGCTATAACTTGTCTTTACTAAATATTTCCAAATTATTATCTAAAATGATTGTATCTCTCTAAACTCTCCTTTGCAGTATATGAAAATGCCTGTTGTTCAAATCCTCATCAGCATTTTGGAATTTTTCAGACTTAAATTTTTTTTATATTCAAGAGGTGTCAAAGTGGTGGTATTTTAGTTTGTGTTCCTCTGATTATGTATTTATTATGCATGAGATCATGTACTTTCCATGCATTTATTGCCCTTACAAATTTTCTCTTCCTTGAAATTCCCATTAAAATTTTTACACGTTTCTCTAATAAGTAGCTGTCTTCTTGCATTAGTTTTTGGCACTTTAGATTTTCCATGCAAGTACGCTTGGTTGATTTTGCCCCTTTTTTCACTTTTTAATTATTGATTTGGGGAGTGGTATAATTTACCTGCAATAAAATTTACATATCACACATGTTCAAATCATGAATTATAACAATTGTATAAACCCATGTTATCAAAACCCAAAGCAGGATATAGAATATTACTATCATCCCAGAAGTTTCTTGTGCCCCTGCCCAGAAACAACCATTCTAGATTAGATTGGCCTATCCTGTTACATAACATAAATAGGAACATAAGACATGTATTCCTTTGTGTCTCACTTCTTTCTCTCCTTGCAAGAAACTTTTAAGATTTATCTTTGCAGTTATATATATTAGTAGTTTTCTTCTGGTTGTTGCTGAGTACAATTTCCATTGTAAGACTATACCAAGGTTTATTTGCTCCCCAGCAGATAGACATGTGAGTTGTTTCTAGCTTTTGACTATCATGAATATGGCCACTGTGAATATTCTGATGCAACTTTTTTGTAATATATGGTTTTATTTGTTTGGGGTAAAATACCTAGGAATGGAATGAAACACCCCCCAAATGTATATTTGACCAATACATCTTACCTTCCATGTGTTTTGTCTGCCCTTGATTTTTTCATCTCTTTGTATAACCCTCTACACAACTGCTTAGTTCTTTCAATTAACTCATTCTCTCTCTAATTGTGTCTGAATTTATCTCATACACCAAGTTTTTCATTTCAGTGGTTATATTTTCATTTCTAAGATTCCTATTTGGTTTCTTTCTTTTTCCTCTTAATCATTTAGGTATTTTTAATAGAATCGTTCTTCTTTCTTTTGTGCATGTTTGCTACTCTAATTATTTAAAATGAAAAACCTTGTGCTCAATATTTTTACTTTCTGAATTTTGGGAGGCTTTAAACACATTGCTTTTGGTTTGCGTGACTCTTATTCTTCATAGATTTTTTCCTTATGAGTTTATAATTTTGTGAGTTCATGTCAGTGAGGTTTATCTATTAAATTTCCGCTATGAGGGTGGTTTTTTTAAATGATAATTTTTTTGTAAACTTATTTCCTCCCACCTCATTCTGGATCTGTGGATAAAGAGTGAGGCTTAGATCCTTGCACAAGGAAGGTCTTAATCTGGGAGAAATCATTTCTCTCCAAAATACTTTGAAGTAATAATTCATAATAAGTCACAGACTAGGTGTTTGAACCTAGTCTGTACTTAACTGGGCAAGGTTATGATGCTTTCTTCTTGGCATTCTACCTTCTGACTTGCAGTCTTTCTTGTAGTGGCTCTCTTTGGTGCCTTCCTCACATACTGCCTCATGCTCTCACCCACCCACCATACGCCCTTGCCTCACACACAGGAATAGTCAGTCTGCCCTCCTGTCAGGCAGAGTGGATGGATGATGTGGGGTGATTATCTGGGAAGCACCAACGGCTACAACAGGAAGCAAGTGGAGGACCACATCGGGAGGGTCCCAGATGAAAGAGAAGGAAAATCTTGGAAGGTAGATAGTTCTACAGCAAAATGGTAGCCCCACTTAAAAATGGTGGATTCTGATGCTCTGGTTCCTTAGGAGAGTTGCAAGTGAGGGAAACTTGCAGGACCCCAGTTCAAAAGACAGCATTACAGAGAAAAAGGACCCCTTCTACACTGTTGGTAGGAAAATGAAATAGTATAGTCACTGTCGAAAACTGCAGGGAAATTCCTTGAAAAATGGAATTAACATGTCATCCAGCAATCCAACTTTTGTGTATTTATCCAAAATATTTAAAATCAGTATGTTTGTAATAGTAATGTGGATTGTCAACTTGATTAGATTAATAGATTTGGAGGTAGGTCAATGAGAGTGTTTCCAGCGGTTACTGCCATTTGGGACAGCAAACTGGGAATTAGACCCACAATGAATGTACGCTGGGCCCTGAGGGAAGAGAGCAAAGGAAGGAGGAAGCAACATGGATGCAGGCACTGTTTTCTCTTAAGCAGGTGCTTAGATTGCTGCTGAAACTAGTTAAGGACATCAAACTCCAGCTCTTCACTCTTCCAAAGCATATCCTGACTAGCAAGTTCCCAGGCCTCCAGTCCAAGACTGGGGCTGCATCATTGATGCCTCTTGTTCTGAGGTTCCAACTTCTTAGACTTCTTAGATAATAGCTGTGATTGGTTCCTCCAGCTCCTCAGTCTGCCAACAACCATTCTGGAACTATCCAGTTTCTAATTCTATATGCCAATCTAATAAATATCCTTTAAAATTTTTTTTTTGTTTTAATGTCCTTTTATAATCATAAGTCCTATTGGTTCTGTGTCTCTAGTGAACCCTGACTAATACAATGTAGAAGGAACATCTGCACTCCATGTTTATTGCAACACTATTCACAATAACCAAGCTTTAGAATCAAATCAAATGGTCATCAATGGATGAATGAACATAGAAAATGTGGTATAGATACACATGATGCTAGTCAGCCTTTAAAGAGAAGGAAATTCTATCATTTGCAACAACATGGATAGAACTAAAGAATATTATGCTGAGTGAAATAAACAAGGCACAGAAGGAATCTAAATCAATCAAACCATAGAAGCGAGAACAGAATGTTGATTAGCAGAAGCTGGGGAATGGGGGAAATAAGGAGATAATGGTCAAAGTGTACAAAGCCTCAGTTAGACAAGAGGAGAACATTATTAGGTTATTGGGTCAATTACACAACATGATGAACACAGTTAATAATAGTGTGCTGTACATTTCAAAATCGTGAAAGGAGTAAATCTCAATTGTTATCCCCACAAAAATAATAAGTGTTTGATGGATATGTTAATTTTCTTGATTTAATTATTCTACATTGTACTCATAAATCATAATCACTTTGTACTCTATAAATATATACAACTATAATTCATCAATTTGCAATTAAAAAAAGAATTTTTAAGATAGTAAGGACTTAGCAGGAGCACAGGAAAGGAACTGTGAGGACCAGAGAGCATCTAGTTGGACAGGATGCCTAGACCATGGGAATGGGTACAGGGATGGTGCCAGGAGTGTGGGTACCATCAGGTTATGGGCAAATTTTTTAGATATTGGCAAAGCTTTCTCCCAGGCATCCTTCACCAGGGCTTCTTCATGCCTATTATTCTTCCTGATGCAATAAGAACAAGAATTAGGTTCCTGACCCTGAGCTCCAAAGTTGACTCATAACATTCATAACAGAAATAATCATATTAAAAGCAAAAAAAATGTTTTTATTTGTGAATAAAGCTTTTGAGAGAAAAAAAATGATTGCTTTGACTCCAAAGGTCAGCTTAAATATCAAGATCCAAAGATCTGAACAAAAATTTATACTATAGCCAAAGCACGGAAGATTTCAGGTGACACATGAGCCATTTCCCCCCTCCAACCTAACCATTGCCACCTCCTTGAGACCAGAGGAATCTCAGAGATTGGAGGAAAGAAGATATGTCGTAAAAGACAGCAAGAAAATAAGTAATTATACATGAATCAAAACATCACATTGCACCTCATAAATAGATATAAATAGTATTGCTGTCAACAAATTTTAAAAAATGGGGTGACTAAAATTAATTCTTGACAAAGGGGCCTCCATAACAGCGTCCAAATCTGTGTGTTGGAGTGAACCTCTAAGAGAGATCACAGATGGATTTTAGGGAAAGCTGAGAGCATAGGAAAGTTCTGCCTTCTTCCAAGGTGTAGCACGGAGACATGGAAAGTCTTAAAGAAGCCCATGTCCAACATTCAGCTAGTATTGGAAAGTGACATGGCCTAAGAGGTGCCCAGGTG
Source organism: Marmota flaviventris (assembly GCF_047511675.1). Taxonomy (NCBI): domain Eukaryota; kingdom Metazoa; phylum Chordata; class Mammalia; order Rodentia; family Sciuridae; genus Marmota; species Marmota flaviventris. The sequence goes on along the minus strand of NC_092505.1, from coordinate 112,298,607 downwards.
GATGAACCAGTGTACAGCTTCTCAGAGACCCAGAGCTCTCAGGCCAGTGCAGGGAAAGGAGCCAGTGTCTCCCAAGCCTTCCTCTGCTGAGGGTTTAGATGAGCTAAGAGAGGTCCTGGAAACCCAGGCATAAGTACTCAGAACTAGAAAATTAAGGCCCATGGCAGGATATCTACACAAGCCACTGCACAATGATAGGGACCAAACAGATTGAATTACACCTTGTAGGTACCAGCAGAAGACAAAGGTTGGCTATCAACCAGTTCGTTCCCTTCACCAAATTTTGGGTGAGAGAAGCTACTTGTTCTAGTCCCCAGAGCTTAGATCAAGTAGATTCCTTGAATTGACTGAGTTGACTACTCTGTCTCAGAATAGATACAGGTGCTCAAAAGGTCAACTAGATCAGATTGTTCAGTTGCAAGGAAATAAAGTTACATCTTTGCTCACTTGAATTTTCATACTGAAATTCATATCTGTTAACAGGTCTTGGTCCAAGCTAGGATTAACTGCATCCCTCAGACTAGGGATTGGGATACCATAAATTTTCTCTAGCTGAATTAATCAGAATTTAGAAAAATTCCTGTCACTACACCATAATTTAGTACAAAAGTTATATGTTTCTGTCAACGAGGAAAAGAGTATTCAATAAGTGAAACTAGCATAACTAGTAACCATTTGGGGAAAAAATTAAGATAATTTCCTTCACCCTACTACCTATATTGAAGTAAATTTTATACAAATAAAAAAATTAAACTCTAAAAAATAAATTATGATGATGCTTGAAGAAAACTGAGTGTATTTACTTATCTCTTAGAAAATATTTTTGAAGAATGACACAAAACTTAGGAGCATATAAAGTTGACAAATTTAACTAAAAAAGTAGAATTTCTCAATCCCCAGCACTGCAAAAAAAAAAAAAAAGTAAAATTTCTGTACAATAAAAAAAATCACAATAATGATGAACAACAAACCAGTTCACGCCAGAGCCCAGGGGAGGAAGCTTCTCTGTCTGATCCAACCGCACCGCGAGACTCTGAGGAAAAGCTCCCATCAGGTAGACGGCGGCTGCCACCATGGGTAAAGGAGACCCCAACAAGCCGAGGGGCAAAATGTCCTCGTACGCCTTCTTCGTGCAGACCTGCCGCAAAGAGCACAAGAAGAAACACCCGGACTCTTCCGTCAACTTCGCCGAATTCTCCAAGAAGTGCTCAGAGAGATGGAAGACCATGTCTGCAAAGGAGAAGTCGAAGTTTGAAGATATGGCAAAAAGTGACAAAGTTCGCTATGATAGGGAGATAAAAAATTACGTTCCTCCCAAAGGTGATAAGAAAGGAAAGAAAAAAGATCCCAACGCTCCTAAGAGACTACCATCTGCCTTCTTCCTGTTTTGCTCTGAACATCGCCCAAAGATCAAAAGTGAACACCCAGGCCTGTCCATTGGGGATACTGCAAAAAAATTGGGTGAAATGTGGTCTGATCAGTCAACCAAAGATAAACAGCCATATGAACAGAAAGCAGCTAAGCTAAAGGAGAAATATGAGAAGGATATTGCTGCATACCATGCTAAGGGAAAAAGTGAAGCAGGAAAGAAGGCCCTGGTAGGCCAACAGGCTCAAAGAAGAAGAGTGAACCAGAAGATAAAGAGGAAGAGGAAGAAGAGGAAGAGGAAGAATAGGAAGAAGATGAAGATGATGAGGAAGAGGAGGAGGATGAAGAAGAAGTGGCTGTCCTGTAATGATGAGTGTAGAATGTGTGTGTGTGCTCAGGCAACTGTTTTGCTAAGAATGTGAATTCAAGTGCAGCTCAACATTAGCTTCAGTATAAAAACTGTACAGATTTTTGTATAGTTGCTAAGATTCTTTGTAGAGGAAAATACTTTTTTAAAAATGCAGATTGTAGCTTTTTGAAGGGCTACTACATACAGTTAGATTTTAAAGCTTCTGATATTGAATGTTCCTAAATATTTATGGTTTCTTTAATTTCTTGTGTATGGTAGCACAGCAAACTGGTAGGAATTAGTAAATTTTGGGTTTTTTAGGATGTTGCATTTTGGTGTTTTTTTTTTAATTTGTAATAAAATTATGTATATTTTTTTTTAAAAAATGATGAACAAAATCAAAAGATAATTGGTGCTGGGTGTGATGGCGCACACCTGTAATCCCAGCAGCTTGGGAGGCTGATATAGGAAGATTGTGAGTTCAAAGCCAGGCTCAGCAATAGCAAGGCACTAAGCAACTCAGTGAGACCTGTCTCTAAATAAAATGCAAGATAGGGCTGGAGGGGTAGCTTAGTGGTAAAGTGCCCCTGGATTCAATTCCCAGTACCAAAAAAAAAAAAAATTGCTTTAGAAAAACAACTGTGTCAGCCATGTGCAGGATGAAAGGAAGAGAAGGAGGCAAAGGGGCCAGTTGTCAGCTGGTTGTGGCAACAGGTGATGAAGTCAGAACAAGAGCAGAAGACAGGATGGAGAAGAGAGTGAGGATCCAGGAATGTGGTAAAAAGAGCATGAATGGAATGCAGCCACCTATGGGGGGGTGAGGGGCATGAAGGAGGTGGAGTTTATTTAGGTAGCATTCACTAGACACAGACAGTGATCAGATGTAGGAAGTAAAGGAAATGAAAAGGTTTCTAGGTTCATCAACTATGGGACGATGATGTTGACAACCTAAATAACAATCATAGAGAGTCTCCGGAGAATAATGATATTTACTTGGAATGAGCAGAATACTTACTGCAATGGAAAAACTCAAGCCAGAGGAAACCATAAGCACATTGAAGGGGGTAGAAGTAAGGGGAAGCTTTTAAAGATGAGATGGAGGTTTACTCATCGAAACAATTATCCTCGGCTTCCAGGATCAACAAGGATGGCCTCATTCCAAGGCTGGATAGTCAGTTGCTGGGCAGATATCCTTGCAGAAGTATTGTTTGTGTAATTTGTGGTGACTTTTGTGCAAGGTTGTGGCTTGGCAGAGTCTTTTGAAATAGTTACCAGGCAATCATGTATGAACTTCATAAACTCCTGGCTTTATTTATTTACTGTGTTCTTAGGGTTGACACAAGCAAGTCCATTTTGATTCCGATAACTTTTACAATATTGTTAACCAACATAAGGAATAATCTGGAAACGGAGGTATTTTGGTGACTAGAAGACAATCTAAATTCTGGAGGTAATGGGGTGGGATACACGGGCCCATCTGGGTACAGATTTCCAGCTATATCCGGAAATACAGTTGGAACCTTCAGAGTGAAGCGACAACTCAAGCACATGGGTAATCCAAGGAAAAAGGGAGGAGAAAAGTGCAGCTTTGGATCCCTGCATTCAAGGCTGGGTGGAGAAAGCCGAGCCAACTGAGAGACTAGAGGAGGAACAGAGAGTGCAGAGGAAGGGCAGAGTCTCAAAGCCACAAGTAGGGGAGCTGGCAGAGCTGGCCTGAGTGGCAGAAGCTCCCCAGGAGCCTAGCAGAGCCTCATGGAAGCTACAGGGCACCCCATCCCCTTAGTCCAACTCATCTTCTCCAGCTGCTCTCTGTAGTTGGGAAGATTATTATTTTTCATATAAAAACTCACACTTTCTTTTTTAAAAATATTTCTAGTTGTAGATGGACATAATACCTTTATTTATTTTTATGCAGTGCTAAGGATCAAACCTAGTGCCTCATACATGTTAGGCAAGCATTCCACCACTGACCTACTGAAGTGGCACCCCCTTTCTCCACAGAAAAGCCCTCTTCACCATGGCTGATTTTAGGACTGTTGGCAAAAGAGTCTCTGCAAAAGAGTCCATTGTAGATAAACTTCCTATTTTCATGTCGCCCTATTTACTTGGCAACTGGTCGAGCAGATACCAGCACTCCAGGTGCTGGACACCCCCTTACTAGTTTTTTGCAAACGTATCCAGTATAGTACTTTGAAGAAATGTGCAAACAAGACCTCTGGCCTTGAGCTGGGCTTCACAGAGATGTCTACATTTTTAAGATAAGTTACAAATGGGCTCCATGGTAACATCTGGCAGGGGGAGGAAAAAAAGGGGAGAAGAAGCTCTCCCCTTCTCAGGTGTTGTCCTTGAAGAGTTAACTTGACCAGAACAGTGAAAGAAAAGCTGCTTTTATGTGAATTTCTGCAGACTGTGAACTTCTGAGCCCCTCCCCTTACATGCTGGGTATAAAACTCTGAAACTCCCTGAACTCAGGGTTCAGGAGATTAATTGTTTTCAGCAAAAGCTGTGCCCTCTGAACCTGGCTGCAGCCAAATAAAACTGTTTCCTGCTATCTTCGGTGCCTTGCCTCGTTTGTCCCTACAACACTACCATCTCAGCCCTAAAACCTCATACTTTCTTTTTTTTTTTTTTTTTAAGTTGTAAACTCTGTTTATTTATATCTTGTTAATGATTAATACCTTTGTAGTTTTAAAAAGAGTAAGTGGAATAATCCTCTTCATCCCAGGGACACAGAAATATAAAAAGTTCAAGCAGTTTTCCCTCTCCGCTTGGCAAATCCAGGCCAATGAAGCTCAGTGCTCTCAGGCCTTACGCCAAAGGCCCAACAGTCAAAACTTAGCAAGGAAATAAGTAAACAAAAGGAGCAAAATTAACCAGAGTTGCCAAAGTCTCTGAAATATGCTTTTTATTTTCCAGTTTCAAGAGAAAACTTGCTTCTGACAAAAGTACTGAGCTCCTTTCTTCTGTGTATAAGTAAGTGTTCTTGTTCCTTTTTAAAATCCCATAAGAATTTCCCAATAACCTTCATGTTCCTTCAATCCTGACAAAGCCAAGGACATTCCTGAAGGCTGGGTTTATTTAGGACACTAAGGGGACAATTTCTACAAATACCATTTCATTAACTTTGCGGGAATTTCTAAATATTTAAGCGCATAGTTAGTCCTAAAGACCTTCTGATATTTATTTGCTCAGGAAGAAAAAAAAAAAAACCGACTCAGACTGCAATGACAAACTATTAGACTTGTCTTGGAATTTACACAAGAAACCACTGAGTTATTACAAAAATTATTCAAACATGTATGTTAGGATTAAAGGCTGCCAAAGCAAATAAACATAAGATACAAAATGATGTTTTAAATTAAAAAAAAATTTAAATGCTGTATAAAATGTATCCAAAGTAAGAGTATTTTTTATGAAATAACATTTTTTAGAGTCAGAATTCAAAATAGGAACTAAGAAGAATTGAGTTCAGCAGGTAAATAGGTCATTTGTTCCCTAAAATAAAGTACTAAAAACTGAGGGATATAACTTGGAAGAATTTTAATTTTTTTTCACATAAATCTAATTTTTTATCTATAAAGAATGATCCTCACATTCTTACAAACTCAGATCTTTTAACAGCAGGAAAGTTTAATTCTGAGCTAATCTAAATTAAAATCAGCTTTCTTTGGTACCAGTGTGGTAAACAGAACTTCCATAACACCAGTAAATTCAGGAGCAATCAGAGTATCTCTAGTTTAAGAGATAATTTTATTGAGTTAGTCCTTCCCTCTGGTCTTGCAGCATCCAGATTCAACTACTTCCTCAAGTAACAAAATATCTGTGAAAATTAACTTCCAATTTGTTTGTTGAAATTTTCTGATTTTCCCCCAAAAAATTCATATGGGCTTCTAGTGGTCTTCTGCACTTCTACAAACTCAACCACACAACACAAATGAAACAGAAAGCCAAGTCTGATCATTGCCTTCCCAGGAAGCAGCCCCTGTCAAGATACAGATACATATGCTTCCAGGCCTTTCTTTATATTACTTAAATGTTATATTTGTATACCCAGATTTTTTTAAAGATATACTATTTTTTTTTTTTTTTTTTTAAGAAAAACCATGCTGCTGGGTGCAGTGGCAGGCACACACCTGTAATCCCATTGACTTGGGAGGCTAAGGCAGAAGAATGGCAAGTTCAAGGCCAGCCTCAGCAACTTAGCAGACCCTCAGCCCTATCCCTCCATGGGACCATGGAGGAGAGGGCTCTGGAGTTGTGGGGATGCAGCTGCTGCTAGAGATACAGGTCTGAATCAAAGAGGGAGTGGAGAAGAAATGCCCCACCCTTTCTATTCCTGTCCCTGCCAACCATGGCAGAACCCAAAAGGAAGCATGGGAAGTGGTGAGGGGAGAAAGTGAGAAGTGGTCACATTTCAGATATTTGAAGATGGAGCCTAAGAGTTTTGCTGTTTCAAACAGAGAGTAAGGAAAGGGAAGTATCAGGAGGACACTCACGTTTTAGCCTGAGCTACTGGCTTCAGAGTGTTACCATTACCAAGATGGGAGTGCTGGGGAAGAAGCAGGCTGCGGAGGTTGTGTGGGGTTGGGCTTTCCTATATAATGGTTTTATAATAACCTACTTTTTGTATACAAAATGATTTGATTTTTTTTTATTTGGAAGTTCAGTAATGGCTCATATATCCATCACAGTAAGAAAGTGAGAAGAGATTTTTTTTAAGTGATACTAACCATAATCTAGAACGTGATTGTATTTTTATATTTAGAAGTTCTGAGTCCATTTACCTTGAAAGAACATTTAGAACATGTAAAGATGATGATGTCACTTCTGATGTCATTCGATTTTGAACGCAAGCCTATGAAGCAGAGTAGTTTACATGGCAAACATTTACATAGCTCCAATTGGCTCTGTAAGGTGGCTAGACTTGAGACAAGGCAAAACTTGAACTTAATTTGGGTACAGGTGTCCTTTCTAGGTCCAGGCTGAAGCATCTGCAGCTACCAAAAGGCGAGTTTTTTCCCCATGGTGATGAAGCAGCATGAGAGGTGAGCACAGAAACACGGACTGTCTCTAAAGACTCAGCTCAGAGTAATTGTCACCTCTGCCCCCATTCCATTGGCCAAAGGAGGTCACAGCTAAGCCCAGCATAAATTCGGTGCAAAGATACAACCTTTCCACAGCAGGAAGCACTTCAAATTCTCATGGCCAAAGACAAGAATATATCATTTATTATTGGATGAAGTGAAGAACTTGGAACAAAAATGCAGATGACCACAGGTAAATTCTTAACATCATTGAGAACCACACACTTCACAGATAGATGCTTGGGTTCCATATGTACAAGAATTTGAGATAATGCACAATATAATCTACTTAAAGCCTCAGAAACTCTCTGGACTTCTGAGTTCAAAATGACTAGTCAGTGTTCTGAATCCCTAGCCACCCCTTTCCTAATCTAAACTGTATTGACAGCTGTCAGATGGGCCCCTAAAGCTTTATATTTCTGAATTGAACACAGCTAGACCTCAAAAGGCAGGCTTTCCCTTCTCCTAATCTTCCTTAATGCTTGGAGAAGGTCCCTATTTACAGTTCTTAAGCTCTGTACATTTAAAAGAAATCTGTTCCTTCAGGCAAGTGCTTTTGTTGTTGTTGTTGTTGTTCAAATACAGCTTCAGAATGGGGTCTGTTGGGAAAAAGCCCCTTGTGGGAGCAGGCATGGGAGGAAGACAGTGACTTAGGAGGGACTTTGTAAATGGCTGCCTTAACATTCTGAGCAAGAGGCAATGGTTCCTCTAGTCCACTAAACTGTTATCAGACACAGTTCTATCCCAAGATCTTAAAGATTTAAGCAAAAAATAAATTAAAAGGCAGGGGGAATAAAAGGTTTTCTTTGAAGTCTCAGAGTTGTTTGCTTCTGAAAGCAGAGTGTTGTTCTTGCCCTTCGGCAAAGCCCTCTCCCTACTGACACATCCCTGCCTTGCTTTTCTGCCTTCTCAGAACCCGAGTGGGGTCTCACTCAGCGGTCAGTCATCTTTGTTCTTGACTGCTTCCAGAGACCCTGCTCTTTTCATCCCTGCTCACAGTTTCCTTCAGTTTGTTTCTTTTGATTCCTTTATTTGATTCTCTTCCCTATTGTTGAATCCTCGGAGCTATATTCAGACTCTGTTTAATGTTTTTAAATCCACATGCACATTAATTTAGAGGACGAGTGAAATGCATTTTGAAGGTCAGGATGAATCACTAAGCACCTTATTGGGTACTTTGGTCATCTTTCCTTTCCAAAGAGAAAATTTAGCTTCCTGGATTTTGCATATTCTACAGGAGTGCTTAACTTAGTTTTGATAACTCCTTCAAACCCTATCATTACATTACCAGGCCCAAAATATTCCACTTCTTTCTTTGTTAAGTTAGGAGGCAAATTCAGAATCCTGATGCAGTAAGGGTCTGCAATTTTTCCACATTGTGGTCAGAAAGAATCCTGAACCAAAATCAGGGAACAATACAAGGTCAAGTCTGTCAGAGACAGAAAATCTAGACTTTATGCTATGTTATTATTTAAGAAAATTGTTTGTCCTCTAGGCTTTAAAAGAAAAAAAAAGCCTATGAACATATTTAAGCCTTTTGACTTTAGGTCATTTACTGTGATTTGACCTGAACTTGTTACTACATTTTACATTTAAAGAGCAAATAATAAACCATATAGACTTATTTTTTTAGCCCGGCTTATTATTTAGATATTAAATGCTCAGACAAGGTACTGGATTTTTCAATTTTGTTGATTAACTTGAGACACTTGCCTTATTAAAAATACACATAAGGGGGCTGGGGTTGTGGCTCAGTGATAGAGCACTTGACTAGCATATGCAAGGCGCTGGGTTTGATCCTCAGCACCACATAAAAATAAATAAATAAAATAAAGGTATTGTGTCCAACTACAACTAAAAAAAAATATTTAAAAAAAAGAATACACATAGGCAAAATGGTTATTTAGCTCCTCTGAGCCACTCTGGCTCCCAAATATTAGGAACATATTTAATTTAATGAGTATTTATTAAGTGTCTTTTTTACCTAAGTGGAAAGGATCACTCCTCCTCTATGATCTCCCCCAGGGCAAAATTTCTTGAAAGTAGATATATTATATGCAGTTAATTTCCAGTGTAATATCCTAGGACACTTTTATTAACTCTGTGGCTATTTAATTAATAATAATTAAAAGCATTTTTCAAACTCAATCTCTGATCACTTGGTAGTAACCACCTCCATAGGACAACAAAAGGGAGTCAGAAATAGCCATGTGACTTCTTCTGGTTAAATTAATAGAGCTTACGGTGAAATCTGTTGGATAAAGACAAAGATAAATGCCTTTTGGGCAAAATTGCATGAAGTGATTAAAGGGAGCAGTGCTGACCTTTATGTTAAGCTATAATAGCTTTACAACCTCGTCTCTTCACCAATAATTGTTAATTCCCAATATTTTCCAATCCTAGGCATATTAAAAAATGAAAAATTATATATTAAAAGAAACTTTCCTTCTGGCCCCAAATAAGAATATAAATAAGGAATCTGAGTCTAATTATCCAATATTACATTGGTCCCCTAAGAAGGAAATAAATGTAAAGTTTAAAAACATGTATAATATTTTAATCTTTTTAGAAGACCTAGAGAAAGTCTCATTTCTCATTAGAGTGGAAAATAAATATATAGTGTACTCTCTGTTGTTACTTCTTTCAAATTTTAGGATTTGAAACAGACCTTCCTTTCTTTTCCTTTTTCTCCTTCCCTTTTCCTGTCCTTTCCTTCTCTTCAGAACAGTGCAGTCCTGGAGCCACGAACTGGAGTGGAGTAAGAGGGCCCCTGAGCTAAAGGAGCTGGTGGCCCAAATCAGGGTAGCAGAGCTCAAACAGGGCAAGAGACTGACTCCCCAGGTGGCTGTCCCACAGCGGTGACATAGCCTGACCTGGGTGAGAAGTGGGTATACAAAAGGGGGCCTTCTGTAGGCTGCCAGGAGTTCAGAGAGGGTGAGGAAGGCGTCCAGACACAGAGGCTTCCCAGGCAATGAGGCACAGGGCATCCCAACCCAAGTGAGAACAGGGTCTGTGTGTGGCAGCAAAGTGAACACCAGGAATGGTTGTCGAGAGCCACCCGTGGACTATGTGTGGACCAAATGGGCATGGAAGCCCATTGAATGGGAAAATCTGGTATTTGGGAACTTCCAGTGGCGATCCTGCTGGTAAGACCTCCCAGACACGTGAGTCCTATTCAGGTCTGTCAAATTCCCACAGCACCAGAGATGGGGTGACCTTCTGCACATGCAGCATCTCAGAGGTGGGTGCAGCCTGCCAAGATGCCAATCAACTGTTGCTTGCAAGCCACCATGAAGCAAGACTCCACCCTGAAACCTTACCACTGCCCTTGATGTACCCCTTTAAATAAAACCATGGGAGCCATTTTCTAATTATTCAGCTCCAGCTCCTGTTTGACCTGGACCTATCAGGTGCTCTGCTTTTAAAATATATTTTTTAACTCTGTCTTTTGTTTCTTCATTAATCATTTCAGACTCTATTTTCTCAGGTGGTTTATCTCCTCCTGTGCTAGAAAAATTACCCTGGCAAGGCACTGGTTGCCTCACAATACATGGAAAAAAGGGTCCCCGCATAGGGTCAATGAGGCCCAGGGCATCCCAACCCAAGTGAGAACAGGGTCTGTGTGTGGCAGCAAAGATAAGCGACAAACAGGGAGCTGGTGGAACAGTCTATTAAGTGCATTAAGAGTCAGTTTCTTGGGGCTGGGGATGTGGCTCAAGCGGTAGTGCGCTCGCCTGGCATGTGTGCAGCCCGGGTTCAATCCTCAGCACCACATACAAACAAAGATGTTGTGTCCGCCGAAAACTAAAAAATAAATATTAAAATTCTCTCTCTCTCTCTCTCTCTCTCTCTCTCTCTCTCTCTCTCTCTCTCTTAAAAAAAAAGAGTCAGTTTCTTCTTTGTCAGAGAAAGAAGGTACAAATACAGAAAGGAAGAAAACTACGATGAACCCTCATATCAGCCTGGATTTGGAAGTATCAGTGCGAACTCATGATTCTCAGTTTATATGGGTTCAGAGACACAGAAAATCATACAGGTCCAAAAGTGTCTTTACACAGGCAACACAAATAAAACCATGAGAAAGAGAAAAAAGAGAGAGATAGGATTGTGTGCATGTGCACCCAGCTCTCTACAGACAGCACCTGGGAGCAGACAAACTCCCACAGCAGTGAACATATCTAATACCCAGGTCTTGGATTGCTGTTATGATTCTCTATTAACAGTAACCTAGCTTTCTTAGAAAATGGATGATTCCAGAGCTTATATGGGGAAGTGTTAAGATGAGCCCATAACATCTTCTTGTCAGAAAGCAAAGGGGTGCTCAGAGAGTGATGCCGAGATGTCAAAATCACATTGAAGCCAGTCTGAAGAGAATGCCGCTAGCCAGATCGAGGATCATTTAAGAATTAAAATTAAAATAGTAATTATAAGTGAGGTGCAGTGGCATGCTCCTGTAGTCCCAGCTACTCAGGAGGCTGAAGAAGCAGGATCATTTGAGCCAAGGACTTCAAGACCCCCCTGGGCAACATAGCAAGACCTGCTTCAGAAAGAAAGAAAGAAAAATAATGATTATAAATCAACTTACTTCATAAAATAGGAAACATTGAGTCTAAACAAACTTAAATAGGTGAATAAATTGAAATTTTGTAAGAAACCATTTCAAAGCACAGAAGGAGTAAAAGAAACCTTTAATGGAAGACTGGCAGGCATCACCTGAATCAGATAGATGGTCGAAGTAAGCTGTACCAGCTATGGGGAAATCTGAATCTGCACCACCATAAGAGGCAAAGATGTTCAAAGAAGGTTACAGTGTTCTTTCCATATTAGGCTTCTCCTCAGAGAAAGAACCAATAGGATGGATGGATGACTAGATAGATAGATAGACAGATAGATAGATAGATAGATAGATAGATAGATAGATAGATAGATAGATAGATCTCCTCTAGAAGCATCCTCACAGATGCACCCAGAAATAGCTGTGCTTTGCTCAATAACTGGGATACATTCTGAACACGTGTCATTAGTTGACTTCATCATTGGGCAAACATCAGAGTGTATTCCATGAGACCTGGGTAGTGTACATCAATCACTCCATGCCAACTTTTGTTGTTGTTGTTGAGCTGGGAACTTAACCCAGGGATTTGTCATGCTAGGCAAGTACTACACCTCTGAACTACATCCCTAGCCTCCATGTGGCCTTGATGCAATAAAGAAAGCCAAAATGTGATATATATGAGGCTGCTGCTGGTATAAGATGGCATACTCTTTTATAGAAAAATTTTGGTGGGGAGGGAATACTGGGGATTGAGCCCAGGGGTACTCACTCTATGACTGAGGTATATGCCTAACAATAGAAGGAGTTTGTCTAAAATAACCACTAAAAAGTAAAGTGTGGTAAGTGCATAATGAGCAAATATAGTTGTTTATTACCACGTATAAACTATTCAGAACTGAATATGTTATCCATGTGGCTGATACCAGCATCACCTCCAACACACAAGTGATGCTCTTCCTGACAGTGTTACAGCAGCTGCTATGTCACCAGGAGGCATGAATTTCCAGCTCTCTTATCATTTTATGGGACATTACTGATCAAAGTGTCACTCTGGTGTATGATCACAATGCTTGACCGTCTCTCTAGGTCTTCCTTAATCTAGTCAAGTACATACCTAAAATCAACCATCACACATATCATAGATGCATGACCTGAATGTAAGCATGAAGAAACATCAGACAACCTCAAATTAAAGGGCATTTTGCAAAAGAACTGGCCTGTAACAAATCAGGTCATGAAAATCAATGGAAGATGGAATTCCCTCCAGATTGAAGAAAATGAAAATGACAACTAAATGCTATGTGATTCTGAGCCAAATCCTTTTGCTATAAAGCATATAAGTGGGAAGATTGGCAAAACTTAAACGGGGCCTGGGGATCAGAAGTCAGCAATGTACCAGCATCAAGTTTCCTGATTCCAGTGGTGCTACTTTGGTAACGTAGGAAAGCATGCTTGTATAGAAATACTCAAACATATTCAGAGAGTATTTGCAGCTAAAGGCATCGGGTCAGCAACTTACTCTCATACCAATAGGGAAATAAAGTTTTCTGTCCTGCCCTGTACTTGCAACTTTTCTGGAAGTTTATTACTGATCCAACTTTTAAAGGTACTAAAAATAAAATCAGTATCATTATTCAGCTTGGAGTGTTCCCACTTTTTGTTTATATGCTCTCTATATTAAGCAAGGTACACATGGAGCTCATGGTGCAGACTGCCCTCAGTCCCCACCATGCCCAGGACGCATAGCCATGTGACAGAGCTACCTAGGCTGAGCATGACCCATCCCGATTGGCCTCCTAATTCTTGTTCCCAAATGTTACATCTTCCTGTCAACTCCAGTGAGGCTTCTGGAAAGACAAATTAAGATGGTAGTGCCTTGGTAATGTGTCTCACTTTTACTGTCTCAGATCACATGCCATTGAACCCCATCCTACTCTCAAACAAAAGTCAATTATTAGCTACACATAGGCCAAACAATAAAAGTCTACTCTGCTTATTATAACTCAGCCATTTCTTTTTGGATTTTACTTTTAGGCCATCTTTTTTTCTACTCTACTCACATTATACACATGGTCCTCTAGTTTCCTGAATTCAACTTATGTATAATCTTTCTTTATATGCATTATACATTAAGACTCTGTTTTAGGCCATATTCTGAATTCTTTCTCTGGCCTCCAGGCAAAAATTCTTTTGGAGGGGGTTTTTGTGTGTTTTGGGGTACTGATGATTGAAACCAGGGCACTCTACCACTGAATTACATCCCAAGGCCTTTTTATTTTGAGAAAACATCTCACTGAGTTGCTGAGGTTGGCCTTGAATTTGCCATTCTCCTGCCTCGGCCACCCAAGTCACTATGGTTGCAGGCATGGCCACCATCCCTGGCCCAGGTAAATATTTTGAGTCATGATAGGGTGAGTTGCCTGAGGCCTCCTCCTCTTGCCACCAGCACAGCCCTGTCTATGCAGGTAGTGTTACCAAAAGAGCTATTTTAAAAACAGAGTAGAAAATAAGAAAAATGGAATGGTTGATACTATAAAAAATAAAGGTTTCATAAAAGTAATACCACTGATGGGAGGGGAGGGGAGGGGGGATAGTAGAGGATAGGAAAGATAGCAGAATACAACAGTCACTAGTATGGCAATATGTAAAAACGTGGATGTGTAACCGATGTGATTCTGCAATCTGTATATGGGGTAAAAATGGGAGTTCATAACCCACTTGAATCAAATGTATGAAATATGATATGTCAAGAGCTTTGTAATGTTTTGAACAACCAATAAAAAAAAAAAAGTAATACCACTAAGACAAAAACAGAACCTACTGAGGCATGCCAACATTGCAGATCCTCATCCTGACCCAGAAGTTTACAGGACTTAACTCCAGTGACAGCATGCTATGTTGTGGGAGAAAGATCAGAACTAAAGAACACATGTGATATGTGAGAAATACACCTTCAAAGACTTGCTTAAGTGTCGCAACTAGACGTACCTTAAAAATAGCTTCAATATTCAATTTTCACGTGTGCTTTGAGGAAGGCCAGATATAGACATGGCATAGACACAGATAGAGATCTAGAAAGACGGAACAGCAGAGCACGTGGAGGCCTTCCCAGAAAGAGTCCACCTTGGCTGGAGTCCTGGTTAAAGTCAATACTATCATAGATTAAAGTTTTTCACTTGGGTTCAAAATCCAAACTCAATTCTAATGGCTATGTCCTGCCTTTCCTTTCCATTTTAACATAAAATATGCAGGTCAGTTAAAGATGGAAAAGGTAGACGAGGAAGAGAAGTAGGAGATAGGTGTTGCTGGGTGCAGTGGTGCACACCTGTAATCCCAACAACTAGGGAAGCTGAGGCAGGGGGATCACAAGTTGGAGGCTTCCCTGGTTAAATCATCGAAACCCTGTCTCAAAATCAAAATAGAAAGGGCTGGGCTGTAGTGCAGTGGTAGAGTGCTTACCTGGCATGTATAAGGCCCACGGTTTGATCCCCAGTACTGCAAAACAAAAAGAGAGAGAGAGAGAGGGTGGGGGAGGCAGATGAGGAAGAAGAAAAAGACATTAAAGAGGAAGTGAGAGGGGAAAAAATTAAGAAAGAGGACAAAAGACAGAAAAACTGCTAACAATGATAATGAAGAGAAGGCTGCTGTCACCGGCACAGGGTTAACTTCATGACCTTCAGATCCAGTCACCAATTTGGTGTCCTTCTGATTTCTCCTCTCATAAATGTGAGAAGTCCCTCTCCCTAATATCACGAACAGCTTTGCCGCTTCTAAGTCAGTGGGGCCTGTATCTCCAGACATTAGGGGCCAGGAAGTCAGAGCAGCTCTGCAGCCACCACGAGCAAATGGCCTGTGCTTACTATGCTGGCTGCATGTAATGACATCACCCAGCTTCACCTACACCCCTGCCTCTTTCAGGGTCTGCTGCTTTCACTTTCTGTTTCATCAGACTTTACTCTTCATAGCATGTATATTCTGGCAAATAATCTTAAGCCTTTTCCTGGGATAAGAAAGGTCATATAGAAATAAAAGCATACATATATATGTACATGCATGCACATACACACACATATTCTAATTGTGAATATGTGGAGCACTGATCTTCCATTGTGCTAGTCACTATGTTTTTCATACTCTATCTACCTAGCACAAGTAATACTGAACATGTAATTCAAGCACACTTCCCCAAATTCCTCTTCTTTATAATCTTTCCAGCCCATAGCCCTTAAATGTGTCATAAACAATTAGTGGCAAAGTCATTTAAATCCAAAGTAACTGCTTCAGGCCCTAAATTCAACCATATGATCCTTTTGGCCTCTGTAGACTAATTCACACCTCTTGGTGTGTTGGCAGAATATGCTAGATTGCCCTCAGGAGGAAACAGAAATATTTCTCTCCTCAAGGTACTCTTTAACTACAAAAGTACAGATAGTTTGCTTCCAAAGTTGGAGGTAGGGGAAGACAGGAGGCCCCGGGAGAGAGAGTACTTATGACATAATTCTAACTAGGTGATCATACAAAGATCATGTAACTATTTCCAGTTATGAAAATCAGAGGCAAGTTAGGTCATGGTAAATTTACACAGCATGCTTGTCACCTTAGTGAGTCAATGAATGCTGACCTGGGCACTGCCAGCAGGAGACAATGTTTTCTTAAAATATTCCAAATAAAAATAAACAAGTGTGTGTGTGTGTGTGTGTGTGTGTGTGTGCATGTGTGTGGGTGTGGGTGTAATAAAGCAAGGGCAGAAAAAACAAGGATAACATGAAATTACCACGATCTGCCGTCATGCTAAGCCCTCCTTTTGACTATAAACACAAGAAAAATTCCCAGCTTGATGTTTACAAAAAAAGATGTTTTCTAAGAAAAATATGGTTTTGATTTTTTTAAAGCTCTGGTAATTATTCCTACATGCAGCTAGCACTCGATAGATTTAGTCCTAAGTAGTCATCACTTGGGACAAGTGTATTTTCAAAATGATTCTGCTCACAAGGAATATAAAACTATGATCCAATCAACTCCTTGAGATATGGCTCAGGAATGATTACAAGGGAAACTGCTAATATGGCAGGTACCAGCATCCAATGCCTCAGTGGCAGTTCCTAGGTAGAATCTGACCCTGAAAACAGAACCCAAGGACAGGTCATTCAGAGTAAAATCTCATCAAGGCACAAAGGTTCCCAAATTTTTGCAAACTTTGAGTAGACACAACTAAACCATCTTTCCTAAAATCAAAATCCACAGGGTACAGAGGGAAGTTAGAATCCTAGAATTCCCATTCAGACATTCAAAGAAAATGCTTAAATATTCTAGGATATTATCTACAGATATTTTATACAAAAAGTCAAAACTTATCCCACAAACCACAGAATAAAAGAAGCTTAAAATTTCTCCAACATTCAGAAGCCACCAGCCATGTATGTAAAGAATGCCGTGGGTCGTGAAGTCACATGGGCCAGGCACGCATCTCCCCCCACCTCTACCCTCTCTACAGGGAAGTTGCCCAACTCTGCTTTATTCTTTCCGGGACGCATTCTCAGCTCAGAGGAGACAGAAACAAATAAAACCCTGTCCTGAAGGCCCTTGGGGTCTAGAGAAAAGAGAGAAGTTAACCAACAATTAAATTCAGCAGGAGGCTTCATGACATATAGTGGCTGAGAACATAGACCTCTCAGTCAGATACCTGAGTTCAAAAGCTGGCTTATGGCCGCTACTGGTTACATGACTTTACGGAAGTTATTTAATTTCTGGGCTCCAGTGTTTCTCAGACACACACACATACACACTCACACACACATACAAACTCACACACACACACAAACTCACACACAACACACATGAGGGCCTCTCTCCTATGGTGGTTGTGAGAATTAAAATATGCCTGTGTTTGTTAAATAACTAAGTGAAAATATAAGCAAGGTCCACATGCAACTGTTAAAACTAAAAAGAGGAGTTTCCATCAGCCAGAGGGCCTTGGGATGGCCCATCAGAGGATGGCATGCTGGTAGAGGAAGTCCATGTTAACCAGATGGGTGGGTGAATTCTTTCCCCAGTGGATCCAAAATGGCAAATGAAACCAAACAAGGCAAGCTTCCACCCCTTTATAGAAAAAAAAAATGTTCTTGTACCTCCAGATTCAAAATTCAAGAGGATTTTCCATTCTGTTCCCTGATATACTTATGTTTGTACTAAAATAAGATAACAGCTTTTATTTCTCACCTCTGAATAAAAACAAGGCATGTGTCTCCTGGGGGCAGACATGCCCTGATCTAGAAAGCAAAGGGACTTGATCCTGCAAAGGAGTGGGATGAGTAGAAGGGTGACACATTTGGGGCAGGCTCAGGGTGAGCTGGAGGACAGTAGGCAGCAAGGCAGTGAGCACAGGATCTGAAGACAAGGCTCCAGGCTGCCCCCGTAGGAAGCACCATGGCAGAGTCCTACAGGAGGTGAGGAACTGCTGTGGGAGAGCAAAGGAGCTCACTGGAGATGACTTGGGCTGACCCCAGTCATCTATATGGATAAAGAGCTTCTCCACCCCTGGCTCCTCATGCTGAGAGCCCAGCTGAGATATGAAGGAAAAAATACACTGTAGAATCTGGTGCAGTTCCAAGAAAGGCACTCATGTGACTAAGCAGCTTCACTGAGGAGCTGACTGAAGTGCTCCTGGATGTGACGCCATAGTAGTATTTCTAGGCTTTGTTCTGTTTATGCAGATCCAGAAATGTGACTTTACCAGTACTCTGGTGGTGCAGGCCTGTAATCCCAGCCACTCTGAAGGCGAGGAAGGAGGATCGTAAGTTCCAGGCCAGCCTAGGAAACTTTGTGAGACTCAAAATAAAAAGGACTGGGAATATAACTCAATGAAAGAGTACTTGCCTAGCTTCCCTGGTTTACAAAAGAAAAGAAATATGTAAAGTGGAATGCTAATTCATCACCTTAGAATGAGGAAAAAACTCTCATTGAACTGAAAGAGAAAGCAATTTAATAATTATAGAGCAAACAACCAAGCACTGAGCTAAACATTTTACAAGTGTTATCCTATTTGATTCTCAAAACAATCCTGCAAATCTGATGTCAAAGAAACTTAAAGTTCAGCAGTATCTCTGCAGGCCTCTATATTTTCCTGCCTCCCTTGCAGTTCTATTGGCCCTCAGAACACAGGTGAAGTGATATAGGTCACCTCTGAGCAGAGGTGGGTAGAGGTATGAAAAGTCCTCCAGCTCCTCTCCTCTCCTCCTCCTCCCTCCTCCTCCTCCTCCTTCATCTTCTTCTCCTTCTCCTTCTCCCTCTCCCTCTTTTTCTCCTTCTTCCTCTTCCTCTTTTTTTTTCCCTCTCTCCTCCCTATAGTAATGCAGCTATAAAGCAAAGGGCTCTGAAACAGCTGGCCAACAGACTAGAAGAAGAAGGAGGTGTTAGGGAAGGACATCTCAATGAGATGAGAGCTGCTTGCCTTTCTAAGTAGATATTCTTGAGGACCACATCTAGCCCTGATGAGGTTCCAGTGGAGGACTCTGAGCAAGCAGAGGGAAGCGAGGGGGAGGACACCTGCCAGGAATAGACAGAAGAACCACCATGAAGGGGTTGATAGATGCAGGAGGTTGGAGGAACGAGTTGTGGCTGGGGGAGATATTTCCTGGAATAACAAAGCCTAAGGCAAGAGCATACCAAGCAAATGGAGGAGAAAATGTCGTGGAATAGGCCAAGAATTATGACAATGGATCTGGATGGGTCATTAAAATATCCAAACCTTAAGTCCAAGTCAAGGCCTTTGATTTTTGCAACACGACACCATATATTGACACCCAGCTCACACTGACACAGACGTCTGAGGCACTGGAGTCTTGTCTTATTCTCACTAGTGATTTTTTGAATTATGCTCATGTGCCAACCTGAGTGGTTTATTTTAAATTCTAGAGGATACAATTCTGATACAAAATTTCAATGCTTCTGCCCTTGTTGACAAGAATAAATCATACGGAAACTGATAAATCCTTGGAACAAACCTAGTGAACTCACATCTGATTTGGAGACGGCCAGCATGAAAGCAGGGACTATCACTATATTCAACCAAACACTTCTTTTGTGATTGCATCTAAAGGAATATGGTGATCTTTCACAGCCACAGTGGAGAAAGTCACTCTTTAAAAACCTTTCTTATGGGCTAGGGATGTGGCTCAAGCGATAGCGCGCTCGCCTGGCATGCGTGCGGCCCGGGTTCGATCCTCAGCACTACATGCAAAACAAAGATGTTGTGTCGGCTGATAACTAAAAAACAAAATAAATATTAAAAATAAAAAAATAAAAACCTTTCTTAGATATTCCAGAAGTTTGGTACACTCTATTTTCCAAATTTGCTACTTTGAGATGGGAGTACTGGGATTGAACCCAGGGGTACTCGACCACTGAGCAATATTCCCAGCCCTATTTTGTATTTTTATTTAGAGACAGGGTCTCACTGAGTTGCTTAGCACCATTACTAAATTGCTGAGGCTGCCTTTGAACTCTCAATCTCCTGCCTCAGGCTTCTAAGCCACTGGGATTACAGGCGTACACCACCCACCAGGCTACTTTTTTCTTTAATTAAGTCTCTCCCAATACTTGGAATGGAGGTGATGGAGACAAACTGTGCTATTAATTTGATGACCTATATGTTATTGCCATATATAAAAATTGAATGGGACTGGGCACAGTGGTATACACCTGTAATCCCAGTGCCTCAGGAGGCTGAGGCAGGAGGATAGAAAGTTCAAAACCAGCCTTAGCAAAAGCAAGGTGCTAAGCAACTCAGTGAGACCCTGTCTCTAAATAAAAATACAAAACAGGACTGGGGATATAGCTCAATGGTCAAATGCCCCTGAGTTCAATCCCCGCTACCAAAAAAAAAAAAAAAAAAAAAAAATATATATATATATATATATATATATATATATATATAAATTGAATGGACACCCTTCCAAGTAACAAATACATAAAATGGACAGTGAACTGGGAATGGTAGCATATATCTGTAATCCCAGTGACTCAGGAGGCTAGGACAGGAGGAACACAAGTTCAAGGCTACTCTGGGCAATTCAACAAGACCCCATCTCAAAAACAAAAATAAAAAGGGCTGGGGGTGTAGCTCAGTGGTAGAGTACTTACCTATGGAAATCCTGGGTTCCATCCCCACCAACCCCAAAGAAAGAAAACATGGAGAGTGAAAAACCTGAAAAGTTTTCAGAAGCACCAACTCTATCATTCTTTGGATGTTTCCAAAGTGATCCAGAAGCATTCTCAGCCATCAGGGAATGGTCATTTTGTTTTTGTTTCAGTTCTGGTGATGGAACCCAGGGCCTCAAGCATGCCAGGCAGGTCTCCACCACTAAGGTGCATCTGCAGCCAGAAAAAGATTCCTTTAACTGTGTGGTCATCTCAGAGTTAACCAGTGAACTCCCACTGACCCTCTGAGCCTTATTTGAAGAAATATGTACAAAAATCAGCCCTGTGAGCAAATTTTTACCACACGCACATCAGATGGAGCACTAATCTCTAGGATATATAAAGAACTCAAAAATCTTAACACCAACAAAAGAAATAACCCAATCAATAAATGGGCCAAGGAACTGAACAGAAGATTATATCCAATCAATCAACAAATATATGAAAAAATGTTCAATATCTCTAGCAACTAAAGAAATACAAATCAAAACTACTCTAAGATTTCATCTCATTCCAGTCAAAATGGCAGCTATTAAGAATACAAACAACATGGGGCTGAGGTTGTGAATCAGTGGTAGAGCGCTTGCCTAGCATGTGAGGTACTGGGTTTGATTCTTAGCACTGCATATAAATAAATAAAGGTCCATTGACAACTAAAAATTATTTTTTAAAAAAAGAATACAAACAACAATAAGTGTTGGCGAGGATGTGGGGGAAAAGGCACATTTATACACTGCTAGTAGGATGCAAATTGGTGCAGCTAATATGGAAAGCAGTATGGAAATTCCTTAGAAAACTGGGAATGGAACCACCTTTGACCCAGCTATCCCACTCCTCTGTCTATTCCCAAAGGACTTAAAAATGGCATACTACAGGGACTCAGCCACATCAATGTTTATAGCAACACAATTCACAATAGCTAAACTGAGGAAATAACTTTCAGTAGATGAATGGATAAAGAAAATGTGGTATATATACACATGGAATATTACTCAGCATAAAAAGAGAATAAAATCATGGCATTTGTAGGTAAATGGATAGAGTTGAAGAATATAACACTAAGTGAAGTTAGCCAATCCCAAAAAACAAATGCCAAATGTTTTCTCTGATATAAGGAAGCTGATTCATAGTGGAGATGGTGGAGGAGCATAGGATAAATAGGCATACTAGACAGGGCAAAGGGGAGGGAGGAAAAGGGAGGGGGCATAGGGGTAGGAAAGGCAGTGGAATGAGATGAACATCATTACTCTAAGTGTATGAAAACACAAATGGTATGACTCTACGTTGTGTACAGCCAGAGACATGAAAAATTGTGATATATATGTGTAATATGAATTGAATTGCATTCTGCTGTCATGGATAACAAATTCAAATAAATTTTTAAAAAAAGGATCACCCCTGCTTCTAGATGAAGCAAAACTGTACCGAAAAGGACCTTCCACTTCCAAAAATAAGTTCTTCCTTGGCCTATTTTGACTTTGAAATTCCATTACTGAAGACAAAGCTCATCTTTCATGAAGAAAGAAAAGGCTTGAAACATAAGAGGTAATAACTGAAACAAACTAAAGTGGTTCTAGAACATTCCTAAAAGTGGGTTTAGAGAGGTATGGGCATTTGGGGTTGTTGGGAAGGGGAAAGAGACAATGAGATGTGGGGAAGACATGCTGTAATATCACCTCCAGATCCATCTTGCCTGATGGCATTGCATTTATACACATTTGTCACTGGTTGTCATACTCTGGCCAACCAGCACCTCATCCAGTACCAGAAGCTTCATCCTGTTGCTTTAATGTTGTCGAAATCCACCATTTCCACTTATATAAAAGCAGAACTATAATAGCAATGCTATTTCTTTAAAATGCCCAAGACACTTAGACCAAGATTATTTTGCAAATGTCCAACATTGCAGTGGTTGATGTGCCGTGCTATGGGTTGGCCACTGGGAGGTCAAGATGGGTGCACGGTTCATGGTTCAATACTACTTTCTTCTCTGCTTTTGAGCTTAGTCTCTCTGACCTCAGGCCCACTTCCTGGGACCTGTCCGACATGACTCACCTCAATGCTAATAACCATGCTGACTGTACCTCCAATGGGTGTCCCCTCTGGTTTTCCTACAGGGATGAGAGAGTCACAATTGCATGTCAGAAGAGGCAAGAGGTAGGTGAACTGCAGCTGTGCCCTGTCTCTCAGGATGATCACTCATCCGTCTGTGCTTTAATGGCTCTGTGGTGGGTGTCGGTGCTACAGTATGGACTGAGCATGGCATATTAATTTTACTGCCTTAGTTTAGTGTAAGTGCAGTGGCCCTGGAGCCTGACTCTACCTGTCTTCCTTCTCTGCCCGCCTCTCTGCATTTTCCTTCACAGTGCGTGTATCTAGGCTTCTAACCCAGGACTGCACTATGATTAATGACTGACAGAAAATAAATGGGCAAACTTGAAAACTAAAGCACATCCCAGACCATTCTCTTCATTTTGAGTAACAGAATCAATGCAAGTAAAAGAATTAATGAAAGAAAATAAGGAAAGAGCCCATGAAATAAAAATGAAGTAGGCATTGACAGAATTCCTGTTCTAAAGGTTAGGCACCTTGCAACTCAAGCGTCAAATAATCTACTACCAAGATGATATTACAAACAAATAAACACCCAGAAAACTTATTTCTAATCTTATCATTTCATAATTTTGAGGGGTTTTTTTTTTCAATACTGGGGATTGAACCCAGGAGCACTCTACCACTGAGTTACATCCCCAGTCCATTTTATTTTTATTTTAAGACAGGGTCTTGCTAAGTTGTCCAGGCTGACCTAGAACTTACGATTCTCCCGCCTCAGCCTCCTGAGTCACTGGGAATCCAGGTGGTAGCACTTGGCTGCACCTGTAACAAATTCTTAAGCAAAGCTCTACTCTTTTATGCTTTTGGTCAAAAATAAAATAATGTACTTGATATTTCAAAATACCTTTGACCTAAATATTTAACATAGTTTCGAGAAAGCCTTTAAAACTACATCTATTATTTTATGCCTGGGATCATTGGTACTGAAGTATTTGATAATACTCTCAAATATTATAGGGCTTATGTCCAGGTAGCCTTCAACTATAAACAATGCCCTCAGTATAATTCATTCAATCAACTTTTGCAAAAACTATTGTCAAGCCTTAAAGTGGACCATCAGGGTAGAAGAAAGGGAGGGAGAGGAAAGTGCTGGGAGTGATAGTGACAAATGATATTGTTATAATGTGTACATGTACAAATATGTAATAATAAATTCCACTACATATACAGCTATAATGCACTAATAAAAAACGTGGGAACACGGGCTGGAGCTGTGGCTAAGTGGTAGAGTGCCTGCCTAACATGTGTTTGAGATACTGGATTTGATTCTCAGCACTGCATATAAATAAATAAAAATAAAATAAAGATCCATCAACAACTAAAAAAATATGGAAACAAAATAATGAAGAGAAAATTGGAGAAAATCAAAAAATTAAGTGGGACTACAAAATTTGAGGCATACAGCAATATATTTTAGAAATTCTGCAATTTTTCCTTCTACTTTTATATATGGAAAAACATCCTTCTTTCATTTTTTTTCCAGAAAATTACAAACTATCTGTTTCTTCTCATCTTCTCATAATTTTATGGAATTTTCTCATGCCTTATCCTGAAATTTAATCCTTCAGCATTCCTACTTTGTCCCACATGGTTGAATGGAATGTTCAATGTTTTTTTTTAATATACTATGTCTCAATGGGAAAGAAATCAACCAAAGTAGACATTTATGACAGATTGAAAGTTCTCTCATTTTAAATAAACACCATAATGAACAAAACTTCTAAATACAGTCTCCCTGGTAACCATAGGGTATTGGTTCCAGGATCCCTGTGGGCACCAAAATATATGATATTCAAGTTGATCCCATAAAAGGGAGTAGTATTTGAACACAGGCTACATACATCTTCCCACATACTTAAAATCATCTCTAGAGGATTGATCATACCTGATTCAAGGTAAATGCTACATAAATAGTTGTCACAGTGTTTAGGGAACAGTGACAAGAAAAAGTCTGGGCATGTCCAGGACAAATGGGACCATCCCAGGCCTAACCACAAAGTGTACAACCCACAGTTGGCTGAATCTACAGAAGCAGAAACCAAGGACACAGAGGGCTGATTTTATTCACCACAGGTTTCACAGTAAAAACAGACAGTAAAAAAAAAAAAAAAGAAAAAGAAAAAAAAAATCCTGTAACACCAGTGTCCTCTAGCCAACACCAATGCAGAGGGCATCAGATCTAAGTCAGAAGGAGTTCGAATAACCAGCAGATGGCTGAAATCGTTGGGGCCATCCTAAGTAAAATATGACCTTTTATTTAGAAGCAAACTGTCTGAAAAAATAAATCCAATGTAGTTGAGACAGAGTGTGACTCATAAATGTACAAGCCAAGCGCCATCTGTGGCATTTGCAAATCTACTCTAGGCTGATTAACTGAAAACTGGCAAATTCAAGGAAAGCTAAAGACGATTAAAAGACTCAGAAGGAATACCTACTACAACTATGAGAAAACATAAAAGAAACAGAGGTTCTTCTACCCAAGAAAGAAAAAGCTGGAGGCAAATTGCATAGCAAACTTTGGTATGCAATGGCTGTTGAGCAGGCCAGAAACAGACCACTGGCCAATGGGACAGAACAGGAAGGGATATCATGAATTCATCACAGGTGGCTGGACACAAGACAGACATGATACTAAGGGGAGTCAGTGAAACCTCATGGGTGACCAGGGTATGACAATTGTGACCATAGTCCCCCAGGCTAGGCCAAATACACCAAAGTATAGAAATGAACCCAGGGGAGCAAACCCAGAAGGGTAAAACAGGATGTGTTTCTTGGCAGTGGTGTCTTGAGCACTTGGGAGGGTCTCCAGATGTGGCACAGAGAAAGAGATTTCCTAGGTACCCTCTCCAGGTCCTCTCTTCCCCCAGAGCTAGACCTTGACCACTCCCTTGCTGCAGGGACTCTCAGTTTTCTTCTCTCTCTCCGACTCCAATCATTCCGTCTCTTTCCCTCTTCACCTCCTTCCAATGCATTTTCTCCCTCCTAGCTCCTTTCTCCCACACTCATCCAGCCTCTTTCTTTACCCACGCAGGCACAGTGGGGAGGAAGGGAATGGAAACACGTGGAGTGGGATTCACTGAACGGCCCACTACAACCTGGACAAAAAGATGGTGGTATCCATCTCATCTTTCCATAAAGGCTCCCACCCCTGGAACCTGCAAGCTCCCATCCCCAGTATTTTGTGGGATCAGGAAAGAACCAACTTTCTAGTTAAGAGCCAATCAGGCTTTGGTTTAAACCGTCTCTTCCAGACACACAGGCGATCAGCTCAAAAGTCCAACTCCTTCTAAGGCTTGTCCTTTCTCGCCCTTCTCCCAAGAATGGGGACTCATGGGTAGGGAAGAGGTGACATATTTGGGGTAACTGAGGGGACAACCGACCACAAGTCCGACCTCCTCAGATATGTCTCCTGCACTACTTGTCCACACCTTGCTGCTGACACTGTGGTCAGTTCTTTTGACAAAGCTGGGGGTCTGAGGAAATCTTTGTCCCTATGAACTGGCTCTACCTTCTGAGAATTAGGAAGTCAGTG
Source organism: Marmota flaviventris (assembly GCF_047511675.1). Classification (NCBI taxonomy): domain Eukaryota; kingdom Metazoa; phylum Chordata; class Mammalia; order Rodentia; family Sciuridae; genus Marmota; species Marmota flaviventris. Next base: position 112,272,406 of record NC_092505.1, on the reverse strand, counting down.
GTCCATTTTCAGAATATAGTATTTAGCCTTAATTGTAAGATTGAGATGTAAGAAAAGTAATGCGTAGCCTACCTATATAAATTCCTGGATCCAGTCTCCAAAAGATGGCCCAAGTATATTCAGTCATAGCCATTTTTAACTATAGCCCTTCTCTTTGCCCTCCCCGATTTTAAAATTAGCTAATCATGTAGATTGTAACCCCGAACTCCTCCTAACAGAGCACGGGGCAGTGCTGCATTAGGGATAAAAATAGGTGGTGTCACACGCATGCCTCTAATCCCAGCAGTTCGGGAGGCTGAGACAGGAGGATCATGAGTTCAAAGCCAGCTTCAACAACAGCAAGGCGCCAAGCAACTCAGTGAGACCCTGACTCTAAATAAAATACAAAATAGGGCTAGGGATGTAGCTCAATGGCCTAGTGCTCCTGGGTTCAATCCCTAGTACTAAAAAAAAAAAAAAAAAAATACAGGTAGACTGCCTGCCCGCCCTGGTGGGCTCACCTGCCAGACTCTGTTGGGTAGCACACCCTTCTACAGAAGTAATTTTGCCTTGCTGAGCTAATTCCAATACATGACTGATTCCTTTTGACACTATGGTACTTCTAACAATCTTATCACAAGCTAGCCCTGCAAATCCCCAAGTCTCCAACCACTACCACCTTGACTTCCAACAGCCCCTTTTCCTGACAGACTGCTTTGGTGGAAGGGGACAGAATCCCTAGGGTTTTGATTCCTATGTCAGGGCACACAAGAACTTCCCAATCCTTTCTACTTAGATGTAGCCTCCAGTCATTTCTAATCCACTGCCTGGGCTGTTCCATACTGGATACTATGGATTCTCTCAGAAGACTTGAAAATTTCCTGTTACTGCATCTAGGAAAACTAGAAGCAAACCTGCTTGCTCAAATGATCACAAGTTTAAAGCTAGCCTTAGCAACTTAGCAAGACACTAAGCAACTTAATGAACTTAGCAACTCCTGTCTCAAAATACAAAATAAAAAGGGCTGGGAATGTGGCTCAGTGGTAGAGGGCCCCTCGGTTCAATCCCTGGTACCAAACAAGCTTGCTCTGAGAATATACTCCCCAAACAGATGCACTTGGTTTTTTAACTTCATTGAGTCTTTGGCCATGAAAGCATGAGGAGAATATCAGCGTCCACTTATTTGGTGACTTATCTCCCTTCCTCCAAGCCCTCTCCTTCCTGCTCTCATGGGTGCAGAGTATAAGGGTATGTGCCAGTAGAGTCTGCCTGTGTCCTTCCCATTGAGTGGGAAACACTGTAAATCTCTTCAGAACTTCTTTGATATTGTCCTTTTCTTCCCTGGGAAACAGGTGTTGAAGGTGGAATTGGAATTAGGAAAAACAAAAACTCTATCGGGCTGGGTGTGGTGGTGCATATCTGTAATTTCAGAGATTTAGGAGGCTGAGGGATGAGGATTACAAGTTCAACTCCAGCCTCAGCAGCAAGATCCTGTCTCAAAAAAAAAAAAAAAAAAGAAAAGGGGGAAGGGGCTGAGGATGTAGCTTAGTGGTAGAGTACCCTGAGTTCCATCCCCAGTATCACCAAAAAAAAAAAAAAAAATCAGTGTTTGAATAGCATTCCCATGACATATTTATATCACCAAATTCTCTCTACTTACCAGGGCATAAATGTGAAATAGTTCAATTTTTTTCTAATCCCTCTTCCACATTCCACATTCTCCTTTCCCTTTCCATTACTCCAAGGTGTCCTGGGCAGATCCCATCCCACCTGGTTATTAACAAACCATTTAAGACTTCAAACTCTATTAAAGTATCTTCCTCCCATATCCCACCACTCCAGAGCAGGCTGGAGTCAGGGCCTGATCACCCAGAGTGAGATGGGGCTGGGGAAGGTTGGCTCTGAGAGTCCCTCTGCCCCACCCAGGCCTGGCTCAGGCAAGCAGTGGCATACAAAAGAGGGAAGGGAAGGTGTGGGCTTCTACTCTGGATGCTCAGTGTGGCCCTTGCCCTGTTACTACCCTGAGTGTGTGACAGCATCTGGAGTCCACCTCTCAGGGAGCACATGTGAGCTGGTCAGAGGGCCCTGGAGGGGTCTCCCACTGCACTTTCCCCATATGGAAGCTCTCCCACCCAACCCCTCAACTCTCCCCATATTGTACTATAAGTCCCCATGCACGACCCTGGGGAGGGATGGGGTGTTACAACATGGTGAGCTGGCTTCCCTCCCACCTATTACCTTCTCTTCTGGAGTAATAGGCAGCCTTGCAAGCTCACTACCTTCACATAGTCAAACCAGGGCCACCCTAAAAGCCTCCACCATCGAGACCTTTCTTCACTTGGCAAAGGGAGTTGGAAACAGCTGGTCTTCAATAGGCAGGAAGGACTTGCCCACCTAACTTCTTCCAGGCTTCTTTCATCGATTAGGGACAGGAGACGTGGGTGGGGGCTGCCATCTATTCTCCTTAGGAACACTGGAGCAAGCATCAGACCCCACTTACTGGTTTAACACTGAGCCCTTGTGTCAGATACAGGGCAAAGGAAATAGTCCTTCGACCATCCTGCCATGCTGCAGTCTGGCTGGGCACAAATGCCGCAGTCTGGCTGGGCACACAATCACGAGCCACCACACAGTTTGTAGATTCAAACAGCAACTCTTTATTCCCGAACTCACACCAGCCGTCTACAATCACGTTCTGGGGAAATCCACGTTCTCTGCCCAAATCCACCTCCACTGGGCTTCTGTCTCCCAAAAAAAAAAAAAAAAAAACTGTCTGAATCCCGTGAGAACTCAAGGGGAACTCAGGCAGCAGGATACGCCCTATTCCCAGCAGGAATAATCTTAAACCTGGAACGCCCTAAACCCAATTATCCTAAACCGGAAACACCCTAATCCCGGATCCGCCCTGGTCCTTGAGCAAGGTCACCTAACTGCAATGTCACTGCAAAATGTCCTATTTCCACGAGTCCTTCCACTAAGCAACATGGGGTACGCTGGCAAGGAAATTGTCATACCTACTTGGCTAATGGCTCCCAGCACTGCCACTTTAGTCTAATTCCCACTGCACCTTGGAATCCTCTTCCCAATTCTTTGAAAGCAGACAGACTCACTCCCCTTAACAGATGAAATGACTTTTGACCAGCAATCACTGAAAGGTACTACATGCCATTTCTAATCCTTTCTCTAGATCCTGTTATTCTCTACAAGGAAAGAACAGATTTATGAAATTAGATTTAGGAAGAAGTAGATGATCCAAATTAATGCATTGTCCTTATTTCTGAGCTAATCAAATGGGTTTTTCCCCAAGTGTTATACTTTTATTGTCCAAATACTTATTTTCTACAAGTTTGCAATAATTGAATCATTTTCTCTTCTTTATGCCCCATCTTCTGTTCATCTCCATTTTTCCTTCCATACTAGGGATAGGATCTAGGGTAGCTCTATCACTGAGCTCCATCCCCAGCCCTTTTTATTTTTTTATTTTCAGACAGAGTCTTCTGAGATTGCAAAGTCTGGCCTTAAACTGGTGATCCTTCTGCCTCAGCCTCCCAAGTCGCTGGGATTATAGGCATGCACCACCATAGCAGGCTCAACTCTATATTATATTGATTGGTATCTTTATTGCCAAAACAGTCCCTGCCAATGAATTTGGCTACCATATATGCTATTTATAATTTTAAATGCAATGTAATCTGAGCAGGATTTGGATTTTAAAACTGTCTCATTATGCAAAGCTCTAATGAGGTCCAAGAATCTCTACTCTGAAACATTTTTGAATGTGTGTGTTTAGTATTCAACAACTTTAAAAGAAATAAAAGGAAAATGTCAGAATCTCTGCAGAAGCATCAATTTAACAGTAAAATGCTGCCTCCTTCTGGAAATTTTTATTGGACATGATAAAGTTGTAAAACTGCTATAGAGATATTGTCTCATGGAAAAAAAATGTAAGAAAAACGTTTAAGGGAAATTTCAAGAAAACAGAAGTGAAAAACTAGAGTAAACTTCGGAAGATTGCCTAGATTCTGCCGTTGAGGCAGGAAGGTATCTAAACTATCTATCCTTTTAAAGATCCCTTAATAATAACTGAAGAAGTGGAAAATAGATAACATTGGAATTAGCATAATCTCCTAAATCATGCTACCAGTCTTAAAATTTTTAAACACAATTTGCACTGCCATTTATGCATGCACACACATCAACACTACATGCCTAGAAAAATTATGTGCATGTGTGCACATAATTTTCATGCACATGTGTGTGCCAGGAAATGCCTAGGTTCTTGATTTATAGCCAGCAGTCACATGAATTTGGGAACCATTTAATCCCTCTGAGTCCCAATTTCCTTATCTGTAAATGAGGGTTATTTTTGGCCTCAAAAACCCTTTTTGAGCTGGGAGCAGTGGTGCACACCTATAATACCAGTGGCTGGAAGGCTGAGGCAAGAGGGTCACGAGTTCAAAGCCAGCCTCAGCAACGGTGAGGTACTAAGCAACTCACGGAGACCCTGTCTCTAAATAAAATACAAAATAGGGCTGGGGACGAGGCTCAGTGGTCAAGTGCCCCTGAGTTCAATACCCAGTACCAAAAAGATAGAAAGAAAGAAAAACCCTTTGTGAGGTTCACTAAAATCAACAAAGAATTCTGTGAGGGAGCAAATTCATATATAATCTTTAAGGCTTTAAATAATTATATTCTGAAGTCAAAGAAAAGAATCAGACTTGTGACCAATAAGAAAAATGCTTGTTACTGCCCCATGTATCGTGTGACCACATCTGGAACACCCAAACCATTCAGCTGTGCTCTCTAGAGTAAAGAGATGGCGATGAAAGTTACAAACAACCCCGTACTGTGGTTACACAAAAGTAAAATCCACTTTTAGGCCTCTAGGTGTGATTTGTCCCCACAGAGCCAAAGAGCAGCTGGGTCTCACCAAAGCCCATCTGGTCAGCAACCAGGAAAGCCCTGTTGCTCAGCTCGGCCCAGAGCCAGCATCCCCAGACTCTGCCAAGATCCACGACCCAGGATCACATGCTGATCTTGCCCTGGGATGTAAAGGGGCTTTCATGATGCTCCCAAGACTGGTCAAGATGCAAGCCAGCTAAGAGAACACAGGACACTCCACAGCTCCAATCCCTACTCGGCCTCTCTTTCATGGGCAAGTAATTTTGCCTTAATTTTCTCTCTAAAATGAGTAGAACTGCCTCATTAGACTGTTGAAAGGGGAATGAGCCCCACTTAGAACAGCATCTGGTGTGTCTGTGTGCTGTGCCTATCAACTGCTGCTCTTGGTGCTGCTGCTCTGACCACTATGCTAGTCTCTTGTCTTTGGCATGCACTTCTGGATCAATGACATGTCTCCCTCACAGCTCTTCAAGTTTCTGAGACAGAAGTTTGATCCTTTAAATCCTCTGTTCATCAATGTTTAGAATTTTCTTGCTATACTAGTTACATACCATACAAACACACTAGTTATGTTTCAATTAAAAATTATAAATTATAACTGCTGCCAAGTGCAGTGGCATATATTTATAATCCCAGTGAGTTGGGAGACTGAGGTAGGATGATTGCAGGTTTAAGGGCAGCCTGACAGGAGTAAACATCAAGGATGAATAAACAACATGAATCAGCAAAAGGACTTGTTTTGGACTTTGCAGTGACTAAGTGACTTTTTAGTTGTAAACATGTTTTGGTTATAGGATGACTAGATAGTATGCCCATGTTAGATAAGTTGATGATGTAACTAGGTAGCGTGCTTATGTTAGATAAGTTAGACATAAACAAGTTTGTTGTAAACATATAGAGTATATAAGCGCGAGGGAAACTCCATGTATTTGCCCACAACTAACTCTCGTCGCCTGAGAGTAAGATCGTGCAGTTGTGTGCCAGCCACCTCGTGTATTGCTTTGTGTGGTGTGCGAATAAACCAGCATTTCAAAAGGCAATCGAGTTCGTGCTTGGTGTTCGCGTACGTCGCGGTCCGGGGTCCAGTGCAGATATCCGGAAGGGAACTCCTGGTAACCAGACAAGGCTGAGAAGCCGCTCGTGACACAGCCTCAGCAATTTAGTGAGGCTCTCAACAACTGAGTGAGACCCTGTCTCAAAAACAAAATAAAAAGGGCCAATGGAGCACACTGGCATACCCGTAATCCCAGTGGTTTGGGAGATTGAGGCAGAAGGATCGTGAGTTCAAAGCCAGCCTCAGCAATTTAGCATGGGACTAAGCAATTCAGTGAGACTCTGTCTCTAAATTAGATACAAAATAGGGCTGCGGATGTGGCTCAGTAGTTGAGTGTCCCTGAGTTCAATCCCTGGTACCCTCTCTCCCCCTCTAACAAAAAATAAAATACAAATAATAGGCGGGGGATGTGGCTCAATGGTTAAGCCCTGCCCCTGGGTTCAATCCCTCGTACCAAATAAATAAATAAAGTAGGTCTAGGGATGTAGCTCAGTGGTAAAGTGCACCTCGGTTCAACTCTCAGTAACCAAAAAATAAATTTAAAATAAATTATAACTACTAGTGTTGTTTGATAGCATATAAGCCAAACCAAGTAACAACTATTTTGCTGTTGTATAAGTAGATGGCCCTAGAATAAAAGCTGAGACTTACACACATTTTAAGCTGTTAAACATTTTTTATGATGAGGAAATATTTCAATTCCATTTTACCCCAAGAGCAGAAGCAGCTACCATAGCCCTGACTCAAAATCACAAATAATTCACCCCAAGAAAAATACTAGAAGGCACCAAAAGTTTTGAATAAAGACTAAAAGTAACATTGTCCACTAGATGGCATTTGAATTATTTGTAATATAAATTATTTTAGCTCACACTCGATCCACTGAAAACTTTCACTGGTTTGCACTTGGCCCGGCAGTTCATGTGCGCCAGTTTTCTGACTGGGTGGGAACCCTCCAGTGTTGGCTGAACTGAGGCTTAGGAAGACCCACCTCATCTTCTAGCCACAGGTATAAAATTCTTTTGGAGTTATGAAAAAGAGAAGCAATTTTAAATTCTGTGTGAAATCTTCAAATCAGTAATGTTTTAAGGTAAATTATTGAGGCTGCGATCCAAGGGCTAGAAAGCTTATGTCTTCAGGTCACTGCAGCGTAAGGAGCAGTCTAATGGCCACAGAGCTGCAACTTTGCGGCAAGTTCTCAGCTGGCCATGGGTTCCTCTGAGCCTCCACCTTTTCCCCTCTAGCAGCCTAATCATACCTGCATTTCCTTTCAATTAACTCCTAGGACAGGACAGGCCTGGCCCAATGTTTATTCCCAGGAGAAGTAACATCTAGTCCTCATTGGATTGAAAGAAGAGAGAACAGTCCGGTCCATTCTGTTTGTTAATGTCCCATAAGGACATTAAGAGAAAAGCATTTTAGGGGATGGGGTTGTGGCTAAATGGTAGAGCGCTTGCCTGGCATGTGTGAGGCACTGGGTTCGATCCCCAGCACCACATAAACAAATTAAATAAACAAAATAAAGGTATAGTGTCCATGTACAACTAAAAAAAAAAAAATTAAAGAGAAAGCATTTTAAATTTCAACAGTAAGATTTTAATACAGTCATGAAGATGAAACTAAGTAAATGCTAAAATAAACTATAAAACAAATATAAATGTCCTTTCCATGCAGTGGAGAAGTTGCTCTTGTATTTGGGAAGATTTTGCAAGACACCAAGGATGTGGCTACTGTTTTTGCTAGCTCTTGCAGGTTTCGGAGGCTTCCCATCAGATTCAAAGTCGCTGGTGCCAAGTTCAAGTTGTCCACTAGATGGCCCTAGTATGCACTAAGTATCCTTAACCATTGGGACTTTTATTCCATGATAAATAACACAATGTATTTAATACCTATGTGATTAAAGAAGTCCTATTCTAAGGGAAAAGCCATGCAATGGTCACCTAATTATTATTGATTACCTAATAAGATGCAGAACTGACACATTATTTCTATTCCATTCCAACTCGGGAGGAAAATAAAATGTATAATAAATTCACCAGAAATAAAGAATGGAAAGAGAAAAGGCAGCTTCCCAGATCACATTTTTAAACAGATGGCAACAGGATGACAGAGGGTGAAAGCCAAGCATCAACAGAGGGGACAGCAGTGAGAAGCATTCCTGCCTCCAGAGCTCACAGCCCCACATTCCTGGAAGGGCAAAGGTCAGGAGAACTGAAAGGAGACTCGAGTTGTGGGAATCTAGTGCTGACCTGCAAGGCCTCCTGTGCTTGTCTCCACTCATTTTCTTCCCACAAAGCTGTTGGCCAGGCTAACTTGACCCCCCCCCCAAAAAAAAAAAACTAGCCATACCAACTAGGACACTGCATTTGACAAGCAGCTAAAAATTGGCTTGCTCCTTGCATGATAATCCTCCAGCAAAGCTGACCCCTGGCGAGGCTCCCCCACACCACCCTCACCTTTGCACCCTCACCCCTAAATGCAGACAGAGATCACCAGATGTTTCAAGAAAACCCCCACCATAAGATGGAGACCACAAAGACCAAAGCAAAAGAAGAAACAGACAAAAGAAGAAAATTTTGAAGAAACTATAATTAGTAATTACCTCTGAAAAAGAATAAAAATGGTTAGGCCCATAAAACAAGAATCAGATGCTATTCCAAAAATTTTTTTAAAGTAGCAATCAGAATGAGAAAGGGCTCTTGAAAATTAAAAGTATAATAACCAGAATGAAAATTGCAATACAAAGGCTAAAGAGAATTTAAAAGGAGCTATAAACTCAAAGGAAGAAAATGTGAAAAAAAAAAAATGATTGGAATGTTAGTGGTAAATCCAGGATCCCCAATATTAGACCAAAAGAGGTTCTGGAAAGAGAAATGAGCATAAACTAAAAGGAGGAAATTGTAGAAGAATAAGAGAACATTTCCACAAATGGAAAGAGAAAAAGTTTCCAGATTAAAAGCATCAACCTAGTACCAACTTTTTGAATTTAAAAAGAAAAAAAGTAACTCTAAGTCAAACACTGTACAATTTTGAAACACAAGAAATAAATAATCCTAAAAACCTTCAGACAAAGAAAAAAAAAAAGGGTGCCAGGTGCAATGGTGCTCCCAGAAGATGGGGAGGCTGAGGAGGATCATGAGATCAAGGTCAGCCTCAGCAGCTTAGCAAGGCCCTAAGCTACTCAGCAAGACTCTGTCTCTAAATAAAAAATTAAAAAGGGCTGGAGACTCAGAGATGTGGCTCAGTGGTTAAGTGCCCCTGGATTCAATCCCTGATTCCAAAATATGTAAATATAAATATATTAAAAGTATAATATATATATATATATATTTTTTTTTTTTTTTCAAAGAACAGGTAATCAGAGTGTACTGGATGTCTAAACCACATTGGAAACTAGAAGTCAGTGCCTTCACAATGCTAAAGACTGGGTTGGTTGGTTGGTTTATGTTTGTTTGTTTTGTGGTGCTGCGGATTGAACCAAGGCTTTGTGCATGCTGGGCAAACACACATCACAGCTGAGCTACATCCCCTGCTGCTAGGATAAATTATTGCTACTCCTACAACTCCATACTCCACCAAGCTTTCAGTAAACTGTAGAATAGAGGGCTTTTGTGGCTTGTCAGTTCTTAAAGAACATACCTTTGGGGCACTGTTCTGCAAGAAGCTCCTGGAAGAGATAAATCAGCACAAGAGGGAGCCCTGGGGTCAGAACACCTGGACTCTCACCCCTGAGGGAAGTTAAGTGTGAGGTCATGCTTGTATGGTGGCCTTTAGTGCACACACTGGGGGTGGGTGGAGGCTTTGGGGAAGAACATCGCCAAGGAAAAAAAAAACTAATGGGTTTTCTCACTGATCTGACTTGTCCTGACAGCTCACATTGCTTGCAAGTTTGCCAAGCTGAAGGAAAACATTGAACACTGCTCCAATAAGCAGCTGGAAAACAGCCATAAATTCCCCAAATCCGGCAATGCTTTCATCACAGACAAGGTTCCAGTAGGCCCATGTGTGCTGAGAGCTTCTCTAGCTACCCTCCTCTGGGATGTTTGGTTGTTGGTGGCAAGAAACAGGTGGTTGCTGAGGACCTCATCAAAGCACAGGAGAGCTGTTGGAGCTAGTACCAAGTCTGCCCAGAAAGGGCTAAAGGGCTAACAGAATATCAGCCCTAAACTGCCACCCCATCCTCCATCTTCACTGTGGTGGGAAGAGGTTCAGAACTGTGTGTCTCAATTGGCCACTGGAGTTTCAAACTCATAGACAAACTAATGCATTTTAAAACCTTCAGAAGGAACCAGGAGGCATAGCGACCCATGCCTATAATCTCAGGGAGACTCAGGCAGAAGAATTGCAAATTAGTGAGAACCTGTCTCAAAAAAATCAAAAGAGCATGGGCCATAGCTCAGTGGTAGAGTACCCCTGGGTTCAATTCCTAGTAGTGGGGGAAAAGAGTAAAAGAAAATACCTTCAGAAGGAAAAGCAAATGTTTTGAAGGTCATTTGTGGGTTTTTTTTTTAAATTTTTAATATTTATTTTTCAGTTTTCGGCAGACACAACATCTTTGTTTGTATGTGATGCTGAGGATCGAACCCGGCCGCACGCATGCCAGGCGAGCGCGCTACCACTTGAGCCACATCCCCAGCCCTCATTTGTGTTTTTTAACATGGCATCTTTAAGTTATTGGATTTTAAAATCGGTATTTTTTAGTGGAAACAATTTGACCCAAAATCTGTCACAGCATTTTTTCTGAGGGGGGGTTGGGGGCCTGGGGATTGAACCCAGGACCACTCAACCACTGAGCCACATCCCCAGCCCTATTTTGTATTTTATTAGAGACAGGGTCTCAAAGAAATTGCTTAGTACCTCGCTCTTGTTGAGGCTGGCTTTGAACTTGAGATCCTTCTATCACAGCCTCCCTAGCTACTAGGATTATAGGCATGTGCCAAGGAGCCCAGCTTCACAGAATTTTAAGACCCATTAAAGTAAAGTTTAGTAAGGGAAAAAAAAATCAGGGCTGATAGAAAAGGAGAAAAGGAAGACTGGAAAGGAAAAGGAAAAAGGCTTTGCTAAGAAAGGTGAGTCTGAAAGATGAGTCCCCTTGGAAAAGGAAGGCTGAAGGCCAGAACAGTGCCGCAGGTGGAGGGCACAGGTCAGGAGGAGCTGGTACTCTTCCACCAACTGGCAAATGTTGACCAGGGCCACTGCAGGGACAAGCCTCCTCCTAAGATCAGAGCAGTCCACAGAGGCCCATCTCCCTGCCTCAGGGAGTAGTGAGAGAGCCCACCGCTAACACCACCCAAACATGTTTGTGTCTCTCCACAATGTCAAATTTATTGAATGACAATAAAAATGCACAAGTTACCCCACTTTAAGTAGTGGTGATGACTGAAGACTTGGGGGTCATCTGATAGTCATAAACCAGGCAATCACATGTTCTTTTATTCCATTCCAATCTTAATTTCTACTATCTAAAACACTAAACATCAAATTTTATGTGATGATATGGGTGTATGCGTGTGACAGAGAACTAAGAAAGGCTTAAGGTGAATGAACACAGAGTCACAGGATGTTAAGCCAAGAACACAGGCAGAGAGAGATGAAGGCAGTGTCAAAGGGTCCCTGTAGATACTCAGATAAGGGTTTTAAAAAGCCAGTTCCATAGAGTCGTCAAGGCAGAGGGTCCAGATGGACAGGGTTTTAGTTTCAGAGTGTCAGCTTAGAGTGACAGCTCGAGGTGTCAACTTGCAGTAGGCCATGCTCATCCTCATGGGCAGGAGAAACTGTGCTTGCTGAACCCCCAAAGGACAGGAAATTGAAGGTTGGTCACTGTGTGGATTTTCTTGAGACAAGTGAACAGGTAATGGGATCAGTCTGCCTCCATGTCCAGTCTTGCTGGGGGAAGGAACTCCTTTTATGAGTTTTAAGTGAAGGCATTATAACTGGTGAGGTAGATGAGCTTCTGTGCCTGGTGTTCCTGATAAAATTTGGGATGGCCAAGAGTCCAGGTGCTCCTGATTTAGTTGGATCAGTTGGCACATGTAAGTTATTTATTAATTTATATCTGTGGTAGTTCCAGGAAAATGGTGATTATTTACTTGTACAAAAAGTATAGAGTCATTCTGCCTTGGCACTTGGACCCAAAATGGAGTCACTTAAGGCAAACTACTGCTTTACAAAATGGAGTCACCCAGGGCAGGCACAGCCTGAGTACTGCTGTTCTACACACCATTGAGTCACTAGGGCAGGCACAGCCTGAGAACTGCTGTTCTACACACACACCATGGAGTCACTCAGAGCAGGAACAGCCTGAGAACTTCTGTTCTATGCATCATGGAGTAATTCAGAGCACTGCACAGCTTGCTTTCCACAGGGGGTTTATATTATAGTGGCGGGTGTAGGACAGAGGGACAAGGGGGGATGCTAATTCTAGGCAGAGGGAAATCCTACAGAAATGTCCTGAGGTGGCTAGGTGTGGCTCAGCAACAGAGCCTAAGGGTAGTATGCCCACAGCCCAGGTCCAATTCCCAGCACCAAAATGAAGACAAAAGAAATATCCAGAGAAGCATGTGAGTGAATTGGAACAACATCTAGGCAGCCAGTGTGCCTGGAGGGGAGAGACCTGTGAGAAAGCAGCAACAGAGAAGTTCCAGGGTTTGGAGTGGCCTTCTTTTGAATTTTGGAGCAGGGGAGTGAGAAGGTTGGTCCAGGTGTTAAGAGGATCATTTTAGTGTCTGGGCTGGGAATGGATGCAGGGACACAGGTGGCAGCAGGAGCTAATTAGGCAGCCACTGGGTCTCTGGCTGATAGGTCAAGAAGATAAGGCATGAGAATATGTTAGGGTCTGTAAACAAGTCTGGATGGCGCCTGGCATTTTGCCAGGGGGAGTGGTTTGTGAGGTGGCGCCAGTGAGCCATTAAGTGTGGAGATTCCTCATTGGTTGACTGCTGTATCTAGTTTATGCTAATTAAGATAAGCTGTGTGGAATGTATAAATACCGCTCCTGTCCTACAATAAACGGCTCCTACTCCTGCTGTATCAATGTACACAAGTTGCTCGTCACCCCCGGTTATTTTGCTGCAGCCATACTCCGGCAGATGGTGGCCCGCACGGGGAAGAGCCCGCTGCCGCCGCTTGAAAAGTTCTTGCTGCACCATGACCGGCTCGCGCACATGGCAGCCGCTGTGCCGATTTATGCACCTTCCGGTAACAAAAAGTATTCAGTAATAGCCTTTTGCTGCAACTTTTTTCCTGGTAATCCTTCTTTTTCTGAACTTTCTTTTTTCTGACTAGAGTTCCTGGGCTTTTATCAACACATGCCCTAACTATTCTTGGTTCCATTGGGGTGCCTTCTTCCTTTAGTAATTTACTTCTCAATGTTAGGGTCTGTAAACAAGTCTGGATGGCGCCTGGCATTTTGCCAGGGGGCTGGGGATGTGGCTCAAGCGGTAGCACGCTCACCGGGCATGCGTGCAGCCCGGGTTCGATCCTCAGCACCACATACAAACAAAGATGTTGTGTCCGTACCGGAGTACGGCTGCAGCAAAATAACCGGGGGTGACGAGCAACTTGTGTACATTGATACAGCAGGAGTAGGAGCCGTTTATTGTAGGAGAGGAGCGGTATTTATACATTCCACACAGCTTATCTTAATTAGCATAAACTAGATACAGCAGTCAACCAATGAGGAATCTCCACACTTAATGGCTCACTGGCGCCACCTCACAAACCACTCCCCCTGGCAAAATGCCAGGCGCCATCCAGACTTGTTTACAACATTTGCCAGGCGCCATCCAGACTTGTTTACAGACCCTAACAAGAATACATCAGTGATGTGAGTCATGGTGGCCTGTTGGGAGCAGGTCTGGAGATAAAGCGAACATGGAACCTGGCTTGAAAGAGTCTAGCAAAGAATGGAAGGAGGAATTGGGAGGATGTGGAGGTAGATTGCTGTGAAGGAGAGAAAATGGAGCAGGGGCTGAAGGAGATGCAAGATCAAGAGTCTGCTTTTTAATTAGACAAAATAGATTGTGTATTGATAAAAGCAATCCATTAGTTAAAAAGTGTATTAGTTGACTGATATCAATTAACATATAATTAACATCTATTAATCATATTATATTAATCTATTGATATTAATGGATGATACAGGAGGTGGAAGCAATTGCTACTGCAATGAGCTTGAGTAAATGGAAGGAGATGGGCTGTTGGCACAGCGAAGGGCTGCCCTGAGCTGGGGCCTGCATGGTCCATCACAGCAGCAGCAGGGAAAGCAGAGCATGTGAGCCCCAGTGCAGAAGACAGGTGGCCATGCAGTGAGAGCCCTGGGAGTTGTTTGAGTGATTTCTGTTTTCTTAAGGACACTGATAGAATGAGGAGGGCAGAGGCATTTATAAGCCTTGAGCAGAAGGGAAGGTGTGCAAGCTAGCATCCAGCAGTGAGCCTGTTCAACCTGCGGCTACCTAGGGGAGGGCAGATGGTTGCAGAATCCAGGGTCCACTCGAGGTTGGAGTCACTCAGCGTGTGCCCAGGCAGCTTGACTGTAGGTTTTTCTTCAGCTATGTTATACTAAGCAGTTCAGGTTGGGAGATGAGCAAGGGAGTGATTATAATGGCTGATGATGGAATTTAAACCAGGTAAAGAGAATAATGAAAATATAATGTGAGTTTGAAAGGTAGTACTAGAAGTGAGTTACACAGGTCAGGGTGGCAGAGTGGGACTGAGATTAGGATATAACAGAAATTGTGGTATGACAAAATTCAGAGGAGGACCATGGCTTTGTGTGACTATTACAGGAAAGAGAACATGATTGCTGGAGGAGGAAAGTCAAGAAGCCTAGAAGCCTGGCTACTGGATGATGAGATACTTGGATGTTGAAATCAGGAGTTGCTTCAGAGAATGGTGGTGAGCATGGAGATTAAACCCTTCAAAACACCAGGGGAAGAACTCAGGGGCTTTGAAAGTGACTGTGGTCTGGGGGAGTGGAGTATGGTATAGTCCAATCCCTGGGACTCAAAACTGGAGAGTAGGGGTAGGGAAGAGGGGAGAAATGGTCTGAAACTGACTAGGAGAAAAAGAGGATTCACTCTGCCTCAGACCCAAGGGCAGAAGGCCTACGGGCAACCAGGCCAGAGAAGGCGGCTGAGGAGCAGTGAGTGCCCTCAGTAAGATTTTCTTTATGGCAGGAGGGTGAAGAGAACATTTATAGAGAGAACTGGTCAAGGTGACAAGTTTAGCAGTACTAAAGCATCAAAATGTCATGTGCATGTCATGCCAACAACTACACAGCTGTCTATAATTCACTGTACTTTCTGATCCAAAATATACTTAACATCTAAGACTGTAACATAACCACAACTCGTGTTTTCTCAGCAAGTCACAGTAGACACAGTACTCCACAGGAATACCTCTATACTTAGGATGGTATCAGCTCATAAAGGCTGGGATGGTGATCTAGAACCATCTATAAAGTGGAATCAAAGGAGGTGCTGGGGAGAGGCTAGAGTCAAGATAACTCTCAATGGCTTGTTTGGGGGGTAAGGGGAATGAGAGTGACACTAAAGGGAACTGTGGATGAGAAGACACAAAGCTTCATGAAGATGCAAGTCGGAGATGCCTACAGGCCAACAAATTGGGGATTTCCAGTAGCAACTGGGGAAAAATGGCTAGAACTCAGGAGAGTAGTGAGGCTGGAGACAGACCTAGGATCACAACACAGGCATGTGAAGCTGACACACAGACTGAGGGAAACCTCGCATGAATGCAGTGAGCAGCCTTCTCTGCATGAGGCCCCCAGCCAAAGGAGTAACTCACCTGGCAGCGGTCAGTCCATGCTACCTGCCAAAAAACAAGCCTGTAATTCACTGTCTATTTTGAGTCAAAACACAAATAATGTTACACCTGTAACAAGCATTAACAAGACATGGAAGCTAGGGCAGAATGGGTGTGTGGGGAGGTACCATGTTAAGCCATATGGAATCCTGAGGGAAAGGGGAAAATCAGTGATACTGGGCCTGCCTGTGCTGTTGAACAGGGTATCCCCCAAATTCACATCCACCCAGAGCCTCAGTGTAACCTTATTTGGAAACAGGGTCTTATTTGCTTATTTAAAATAACATACTTATTTAAATATAAGATATACTTATTTAAATATAAGATATACTTATTTAAATATAAGATATACTTATTTAAGATGGAGTCATACTGGCTACGTGCAGTGGAAAGCTCCTACAATTCCGGGAGAGCACAAGAGGCTGAGGCAGGAGGATCACAAGTTTGAGGCCAGCACTGGCAGTTTAGCAAGACCCTGTGTCAAAATTAAAAAGAGGAAAAGGCTGTGGGTATGGTTCAAGGGTAGAGCACTCCCAAGTTCAATCCCCATTATCAAGAGAAAAAAAAAGACAAAATCATACTGAAATAGAGTGGAACCTAAATCCTAACAACTGGTGACCTTCTATGAAGAGGACACAGAGAGACACAAAAAAGAAGGCCTTGTGCCAAGGGCAGCAGGGACTGGAGGGATGCAGCTGCAATGAGAGCATGCTTGCTGGCAGCCAGGGGAGAGGCCTGGGGTTTCTCCTTGAGAGTCCGTGGTCTCCAGAACTGCAAAGAATGAATTCGGTCATTTTAAGTCACTCGAGTTTTGGTACTTTGTTATAGCAGCCCTAGGAAAATAATATGCTGTTTATTTAAATTTTTGATATTTAATTATAGACTGGCATTAAGTTTGATTTTAATACTGCTGGAAAATATTTGATTACAAGTTTTGTGGAACTCCTTTAACTCTAGCAGCTGAAGCAAGTACCTCACCTATCTCACCCTGATCTGGCCCTGGGGAATGTTTTTTAACTGCTTGTATTGAGATATCAACAGCCAAGCTTCTCCTCAGTCTATTTTAAGAAACATATCTATACAGCAAACATGAGCAAGCACACATTCTAAATAAAAGGGCTCTCATCAGGGAATGGTTACATATTCTCCCTCACTGCAGAAACATAGCCCATCTCTCCAATAGAACACAGATATTGGCAAACCTCCTTTAAAAACAGCAGCCACACTGGGCGCTATGGCACACGCCTGTAATCCCAGCAGTTTGGGAGGCTGACACAGGAAAATCTCCAGTTCAGAGCCAGCCTCAGCAACTGCAAGACACTAAGCAAATCACTGAGACCGTGTCTCTAAATAAAATACAAAATAGGGATAGGGATGTGGCTCAGTGGTTGAGTGCCACTGAGTTCAATCCCTGGTACCAAAACAAAACAAACAAACAAACAAAAAAAACAGCAACCACATCAGGTGTAATGCCAGCAACTCAGGAGGTTGAGGCAGGAAGATCTCAAGTTCAAAGCCAGCCTACCAGCCTCAGCAATTTAGCAGGACCCTAGGTAACTTGGCAAGGCCCTGTCTCAAAAAATAAAAAGGGCTGGGAATGTAGCATGTAATTAAGTGCCCCTGGGTTCAATGCCTGGTACCAAAAATAAATAAAAAGATAAAAACAGCATCCACAATCTGTTAATTTCAAATGCAGTCCAAGGTGGGGCGGGGGATCATTTCATGGCAATTTCATTGACCTCACATCCCACAAAAGGGATCTGATGGTTATGTTGTATTGACTTTGAGAAAATACCTAAAGGAAAATTCCTCAGAGTTGAATACCAGTATGAGACAGTTGGATACCATTTTAAGTGGCAGTTTTAAAACAGTATTGCTGACACTTTAAAGACTAATACTGCAGTATTATTTTTTATTATTTTTGCATTTTAAAGCCACAAAAAGTAGCCTCACAAAATGTTCTTGCACAGCTCCCCACCTTTAAAAGCACTATTTATCGTAAGGATAATGAAGTTCTACAAATATGTAAGAGTCTTTCTGAAGTAAGCAAGCTTTGTGTTTCTACCATCCTACAAGACAGGTCCCCAACTTTATGGTTTACTTTTTTGTGTGTGTGGTGCTGGGGATTGAACCCAGGGCCTTGTGCATACAAGGCAAGCACTCTACCAAATGAGCTGTATCTCCAGCCCTGTGGTTTACTTTTAAGATAAGAAAGTCAAAGAATTATCACCTTGGAAGATAGAATTTAAAAATATATATATGAGTGATTTTGTGATTGGTACACTTCAGACATAGAGCATTATGTAGATTTGGGAATCATTTATCCTAATATAAATGTATGGATTTAAGACAGATGTGGTGGCACACACCTGACAGCTACTCAGGAGGCTGAGGTGGGAGGACTGCAAGCTTGTGCCCAGACCTCAGGAAATTAGAGAGACCTTGTCTCCAAATAAAAAAGACTGGGGTTGAAGTTCAGTGGCAAAATGCCCCTGGGTTCAATCCCCAGTAGCTCCTACCCCAACAAAAATGTATGGATTTAAGATCATAGAAAGTAACATTTTTTTTTTTCTGTTTTCACTATCCAGCTACCTGAGTGCCATTGAAATAAAAATTATTTTTAAGTTATGGAGTAGAGAGAAATGTATTTTCTTTCAACATAGGGAACAGAAAGCATAAACTTCAGGGATATCTTTAAATGCTTTAGAAAGCCAGGCACAGTGGTGCACACCTGTAATCACAGCATTTTGGGAGGCTGAAGGAGGAAGATCACAAATCCGGGGCCAATCTCAGGAACTTGGTAAGCACTAAGCAACTTAGCAAGACCTTTCTCAAACAAAAAATAAAAAGGTCTGGGGATGGTTCAATAATTAAGCATCCCTGGGTTCAATCTCCAGTACCTCTTCTCTCCCCCCCCCCGCACCAAAAAAAATTAGAAAAATATAAAATGTGTTTCCAACCAATTTCTGCAAGTTACTGTTGAGCAAGCTGAAATACAAATGCCAAAGAGATACATTAGTAATAAACACATACACTGCAGTCTCTTGATATACAGCAAGCAAGCCTTCTCCTAAAAGCCTGGGACCAGAGTGTTTCAGATTTCAGAGTTTGGATGTTGAAATATTTGCATAGAGGTTTTTTACCTGTTGAATTCCCTAATGCTCAACCTGTATTAGTATATTTTAGTAAATTCTATAATTTGTTTTGCACTAGATATTAATTCATTACTAGACAAGTTCATTCAGAAAGTAAAGAACCAAAAACAGCAGCAGCAGTTATGGCTTTTTGCAGGTATATAATCAAGCAAGTAACTAAGTGCAGATAAAGGATAACAATATCCTGAGGAAGAAAATCTACCAAATTATTCTATATCTATGCACATATATACCACAATAAATCCTGTGTATGTGTGTAATGCACTAATTAAAAATAGAAGGGAGATCAGTAGAGCAAAGCTAGGTAAAGAGAGAGGAAAGAGGGGCAGGAAAAGGAAGGTACTGGAGAACAAGACTGACCAAATTACATACATGTATTAATATAAATGGCATAATGAATCCCACCTATTGTGCCTAAAGGAAGTGAACAAAAAGAACAATATCCACTAGTAGAATGGGGAACTGGGACTACCACACTGAGAAGCCCATAGAATGGCCTTGTAGTCTGGAAACATTTCTATTTCAGTATTTTACAGAATCAAGTTCCTGATATTCTATCACTGAATAAAGAATGAACCCATGTGATCATTTTGTCAGAGGTGCCAAGGCTTCAAGTTTGGAGGCATTGGCTGGAAATGGGTTTCCTGAATTTTGTAGAACCCACAGTAGGTATTCTGAATTTAGCTTTGCTATATTTCAAGCATCTGCTTATATAGATGATTTTTTTCCTACATCTTATTCTAAGCAGCTAACTACACATGCCACCTCTCCCTCTTTTCCTCACTATTCACACTCCCACTTTTTTTTAAATTATAAAAGAAAGTACACAGCAGCTTTAACCAGAAGCTGGGGAATGGCTGGGGATCTAACCCTACCACTAAGCCACACCACCAACCCTACCAAACTTTGGTCTATCTGCATATGAACTTTTTGTCCTACAAAGCAATCTCAAAACAAGAAAATAACCCTTGTTAAATAAAAGTAGGTCATTGTTGAGGACTAGGCTCCTGCCTTAGGTCCCAACTGAGCAGGCTAAAAATAAAAATGGTCATTCATACCAAAGTTCCACATCAACAGGCCCAAACTAAGTTAATCTCACTTCCCAGAAATCAAAAAGAGATGACCCCAACAGGCCAGGTTTCTGTCCGTGTCCCTGTCTCCGTGTCCCTGGGGCACCAGCAGCCAGGTCAGTTTCAACACATGACAAGTAAAGTCCCTCTGCTTTAATCCGTACAAAAAGTGACCCATCAGTTACTTCCCTACTGTTCGGTCCCCCTGTTCCTGCCTCACAAGGAAAGTAACTTCGAAAGGACGAATCTGCTTTTTGCTCATTTCTTTCTCCAGTCATTTCTTGGCTCAGTCCATCATTAACACTTTATTTCGTGGAATTAAGTATTGCTAGAACCCAACCAAGATCTTTATATTTTGTCCTTTGCACCCTTATGAAAATAAACTTTCCAAATTCTGCTATTTCTTTTCATGACCATTTAAGAGGAAGAAAAGGCTGACTCAAACATCGAGAAAACAGAACAGGAAGTTAGAGACAGAGGAAACAGGCGGGACGGCAGGGAGCTCTGAAGGGAACCGAGCCCGGGGCCAGGAGAGCCAGGCGGGCGACAGCGGCCTCGGGTCCCCTTGACCGGCGTGCGCACTGATAAGCTGTGAGCCTCGCGCGTTTAGATCCCCATTAAGCTTTGCTCGGCCGGACGGTTGCAGAACGCTTCCCGGAGTTGGGCTCCAGCGTACGCGACGCACAGCACCAGAGTCGGGAAACCTACACTAGCCGTGTGACCAACCCCCAACCCCCCGCAGCGGACGAGGCCAAGGACGCCGCCTTAACGTCACAGGGGGCAGCGCGAGGCCCGACGGGAGGGCGCGTCACTGCCGCGCCTGCGCAGAATCCAGCGGACGCAGCGGGCGGGCGAGTTAGATCCGGCTGCGGAGCACGGCGGAGGGAGCCGTGACCTCAGCACAGTCATAGGGCTGGGCGTCAATTCTTCCGGTCCGCCAGCCACATTTCCGGCCCGCCTCCCCAACCCCCGCGCTCTGCTGCCCGGTTTCCCAGAAATGACTAGGGGTGCCTCCTCCTGGCGTCGCACTTGCGGGAGGCCGAGGACCCCGCATCTCCGAGCTGGGCAGAGGGGAGGGGCCTTCCAGCCGGCGGCCTCCCCCGCGGCTCGGGAAGTGGCCACCTGGGGGCCCGGGGTGGAAATGGCGGGACTGCTGTTGCGGCCGAGCCCCCAGCCCGCAGCTAGCCGGTCGGCGGCTCTCGCCCCGAAGGCTGGGGGCAGAGTGCGGGGCAGGTACGCCGCGGCCGTTCCCTGTAGCTGCCCCGCTCGCCTGCACTTCGACCCGTGAAGCGAACCGCGGAAGACCCTCGCTCCCTGACTTTCTAAACTTTAAGCGTGCGCTAGGTGTTTGTTCTTTGTCTGGAGGCACAACAGTAACAGCACCCTCCCCTGCTTCCCGCGGCAGGGAGTCACGGGCTTGGCTTTTCTCAAAGTGTCCAGTGACACGAGCATATGAAACCATAAAGCGTTGCTGTGTTGCAACTGTAAGTAACCGTTCTCCAGGCGCACGACGGCCCTGCCTCCGAGCTGGGCGGTGGTTTATGGTGTGGCTGTGGAACAGTACCCAGTCCTGTGGGACGTACTGGCCCGTGGAGAGACCTTTCCCTGGGGCAGAAGTGCCTCACCGTGAGGCCGAAGTCTCCGCGTGTGTAATTTAAATCAATCCAAATAAAATTCCCTTTAAAGCATCTGGTGGTGAGTTCGGAAAGCTGTTCTTTTAATCACATGGACTTGTGTCTAATGTGCTGCACCTGTCTGGACCCCTGCAGCAGAGCCTCTCAGGCGGTTGTGTGTCCAGGCCTCGGGTATCCAAATCCCATTCAGCATTTGATACGTTTTTTTGCTGGAACATGTTTACCATTTTAGTTTTACTTATCACCTCACCTAGCATAACAGTTCAGTGAGTGCGCACTAGAGGTTTGTTAAAATAATCATAACTCCAAAATTTTAGTTATGGGCCTTTTTCCCTATGAAACATCGTTGAAATATGGGGAGGAGGGATTCCTTTTTTTTTTTTTTTTTGTGGGGGGGGGGCTTGTTTTGGTTTGGTTTGTTTTTTTTGGTATCAGGAGTTGAACCCAGGGTTGCTTAACCATTGAGCCACATCCCCAGCCACCCTCCACCCCACTAAGTTGCTGAGGGTCTTGCTAAATTGTTAAGGCCAGCTTTGAATTTGTAATCCTTCTGCCTCAGCCTCCCTAGTTGCTGGGATTACAGGCCTGTGCCACAACACATTACAGGCTGTAATATTTCTTGTTAAGGATGCTCTATTGTCAAATAATTATTGCACAGATGTGTTAATTTTGAGGGTGTAAAGGTAACTTTACGATGGAGAGAAGTAGTGTACACCACCTCAACCAAATGATCAAAATTAACCAATAGGACAATAAATATTTGGGCATCATGTGCCCCTGAGTGTGAAACATGGAGAAGGACTCATCTCCTTTGGACTATTCCTAGAAAAATGTTTAACCCTAATCTAATCATGAGGAAACAACCAGCCAAATTCAAATCCAAGGGCATGCGGCAAAGCAGTTTACCTGGAATCATGAAAAGTATCACAAAAGACAAAAAAACGAAAAACTGGGAAGTTGTTCTATAGAAACAGTCAACTATATGCAGGGAATTTGATGTGGTGTTACTTTGTTTTGGGTTTTGTTTTAAAATGTTCAACATGGCTACTGTGTTTCTCAGATTCTCAGAGATACTTTGTTTCCTCTTTAGAAACTTAGTTAAAATTGTAGGGAGTTGGGTGGGTGGCACATACCTATAATCCCTGAGAAGGGATGATTGCAAATTCCAGGCCAGCCTCAGCAATTTAGCAAGACCCTCTGTCAAAATTTAAAAATTAAAAAGATCTGGGGATGTAGCTCAATGATAAAAGTGCTCCTGGGTTCAATCCCCAGTAACAAAATACAATAAATAAAATTTTAAAATGTATAAAGAACTATAGAAAAGGTATTATTTTTATTGTCTGATGGTGAGATTCTGCTTATGTTGAATGTTTATTAGAATAGGAAACACTGTGGGTGTGGTGGCGCAAGCCTTTAATCCCAGCAGCTGGGGAAGCTGAGGAAGGAGGATCACAGGTTCAAAGCCAGCCTCAGCAAGAGCTAGGCACTGGGGCTGGGGATGTGGCTCAAGCGGTAGCGCGCTCGCCTGCCATGCGTGCGGCCCGGGTTCGATCCTCAGCACCACATACAAACAAAGATGTTGTGTCTGCCGAGAACTGAAAAATAAATATTAAAAAAAATTTAAAAAAAAAAGAGCTAGGCACTAAGCAACTCAATGAAACCCTGTCTTTAAATAAAACACAAAATAGGGCTGGGGATATGGCTCAGTGGCTGAATGCCTGAGTTTAATCCACATTACCAAAAGAAAGGAATAGGAAATATTACTGAAAGGGGTCAGCTACTTTGCTCAAAAAAACTACAAATCTTAATAAGTCTTTTTTTTTTTTTAATTTTTTATTGTTGGTTGTTCAAAACAGTACAAATTTCTTGATATATCATATTTCACACTTTGCTTCAAGTGGGTTATGTCTTAATAAGTCTTTAAAAGTAAAACAGAGGGCTGGGGATGTGGCTCAAGCAGTAGCGCGCTCGCCTGGCATGCGTGCGACCCGGGTTTGATCCTCAGCACCACATACAAACAAAAATGTTGTGTCCTCCGAAAACTAAAAAATATTAAAAAAAAAAAAAAAGTAAAACAGAATCATTTCACAAACTTATTAAATTTGTTCTATGGACTATATAGTCCAGGACATTTTCCAAGCCCTGTCATTGTTGAAAAACTAGTCTTTGCTCATGGCCACATGATCTGGGCATTTAGCAGAAGAAAGGCTTGCAATTGTAACTGCGTTATCTTTTGCAGTTCATAAATATTTTTAGAGAACCTGAGAACCATTCTCCTCAGAAATGTAACTATCAAAAGAATAGACCTCAGTCTCCATGGGAGGAAAGAATCTTAATTTTGTTAAGTATGAACCAAGAACAAGGCTGGCCTAGTCTCATTTATACTAACCAACCTTTGTGCTTTTTGTGTCTCTGTGAACCCCCTTGCTCCCCCTTAGTTGGTTGGGGGCTTTCAGCTGGCTTTAAAAATTGATAATTCTTGCTGAGTGTGGTGAATAATTCTAAGGTAGGCATGGTATAGGAGGATGAGGCAAGAGGATTGCAAATTTGAGGCCAACCTCATCAATTCAGCAAGGCACTATCCAACTTGATGAGACCCTGTCTCAAAATAAATGAAATAAAATTAAAAGGACCAGGGATGTGGCTCAGCGGTTAAGCACCCCTGGATTCAATGCCAGTATGAAAAAAAATGATAATTTTTGTCAGGTATGGTGGCACATACCTGTAATTCTAGCAACTCAGATTGCTGAGGCAGTAGGATTGCAAGTTTGGGGCTAGCCTCAGCAACTTAAACCTTGTCTTAAATAAAAGGTAAAAATGACAAGAGATGTGGCTCGGTGGTAAAGTGCAGTTGGGTTCAATCCCTGGTACCAAAAAAATAAATAGAATAACAGTAATTCTGGAGGTCATGTAACTGAACTAGTATCCCCCGGTTTTGTTGTAGATAACACCTTTGACACATTGTCAGCAAAAGCTTGGTCCTTGTCCTGGATGCCAGTCCAATAAAGAGAAAAAGGAAAAAGAAGTTTCAAGGGACTTATGTCCCAGTGGCTGTGATTCTGCCCTTTAGGGGGAACAAGGGATTTTAAAAAGGTGATTCAAAGGCTACTTGTTAATTTGGGAGATAATCATTTCTGAGATCTGGTGCCATCCCCAAAGTCTGAATTACGTTGTTCTTGTGGTGGGTGTGTGCTCAAGGACAAATAATTCTGCCTAGCATGGGAAAGAAAGGTAATCTTGTTTCTCTAGAGATGAGGGAGGAAAAGGGATTAGGGAAAAGGAAGGAGAGAGGAAGAGAAAGAATCATCTTTTTAAAAGTAAACTGCAGTGGCAGAGGACCAAGGGCTAAGGCAAGGTCAGAGTAGAAATTAGAAGTTTATTAAAGGACAGCAGAAAAGACTTCTCCCAGAGGAAGAAGGGGACCCAAGAGGTGGAATCCGTGGAAGTGCGGTTGTTTCCCCTTTTTATAGTTCTTTCAGTGATGGAATGTAGGTTGGAAGGCCTGAGGGGTGGGACACAGGTGGGCCAAAGAAGTAATCTGGGGAGGAAGGACTTCATTAACATTTCTTTGGGATGGGCTATCTTCAAATCTGTAGGGGCTGTTCATTAACATTTCTTTGGGATGGACTTTGGGCCTAGGGCTTTTCCCAGACTTCATTAACATTCCATGAGTTGTCCTGAGTTTCCCGAATTCATTCTCAACATGGCCTCCATTTTAGATCTTACTCAATATTAGACCCGATTTACCTAACTACACTGACTGCCTAATTTTAAATCTGGCTTCAGTGTTACAACATGGCTATGATAAGGGTTGCCTCGATTGGTTCTTAGGACTTTGAGGCTGTTTTTGTGGAAAAATACTCTTCACTTGGTCCTGTGGAAGTGTCCAGTGGATGGTATTTTCATGTTAGAGTGCCCCAAACTCCACCCTCAGATTGATACCTGAGATGGGAACTTCTGACCCGATCATGGTAAAAATAAAATCTAGCCAGTTAAGCTCGCCTGGGCAAGGCTTTTAACTGGGGCTTCAGCTGCAATGAGGCAGCGCTGGTTGAGACGGGGAACAGGCAGCTCCCTGAACAAAGGGAGATGTTGTCACTTACTGATTCTCTGGGGTGGGCTAAAGTCCAGTAATTTTTCCTTGCGCAAACATCCTGACCTTGAGGAGTGGGTGGTTGGCTTATCCTGGAAACTGCTGTATTTCTTCAATGGGAGCCTTCCTCCTGCACAAACATCCCGGCCTTGTGATAAGGTTGGGCTGTTGTAGCTGCTGAGAGAGCATGGGGATGGGGGTGGAAGAGCACACACAGCATGCTTTTAAAGAGTAACAGGATGAGGGTCCAGAAGTATGTGGGTCTCCTGTCCTTTTTGTGGTGATCCCCAATAGTCTCATTCTCTCATCTGGTTTATTCTTGTCAAAGGGGTCCCAGCTTTTATGATGCTTGATAAGATTGTTTGGGAGGAGAAAAGAACACAACTATGCTTGTTGTGCTTTCATGGTTTTGAGGAAAAAGGAGGTTTATTGCTTTGATAGCAAAGGAGAAACACCAGGAACTCTTATTTCAAAGGTTGTGGTTCTGCCCATTAGCAGGAACAGGGGGCTTTTAAAAGAGGTGATTGAAAGGCTACATTCCAGTGTAGTGTTCTCTGTTGTAGTTGTAACTCA
This sequence comes from Marmota flaviventris, assembly GCF_047511675.1. Lineage (NCBI taxonomy): Eukaryota > Metazoa > Chordata > Mammalia > Rodentia > Sciuridae > Marmota > Marmota flaviventris. Next base: position 112,246,124 of record NC_092505.1, on the reverse strand, counting down.
GTGTTAATTTGGGAGATAGTCATTTCTGAGATCTTCTGGTACCATCCCCAAAGTCTGCATTACTTTGTTCCTATGGTGGATGTGTAGTCAGGAACAGATTAATCTGCCTGGGATGGGGAAGAAAGGTAATCCTGTTTCCCCTGAGATTAGGAAGGAGCAGGAAAAGAGGGAGAGAAAGAAACATATCCGTTTTAAAAATAAATTGCAGTGGCAGAGCAGCAAGGGCTATCTTCAAAACATGAAGTGGACTGCTGTTACACACTGTCAATGGGTAATGGTCCTGAGTTAAGGCCTCACGTTGCATCTGCCTTTGTACCCACTGTGGCCTCTGACTGCCTTAAGATCAAACTAACACTACCATTTTCTGAGCATGTGGTCCACAGAGAGCCATGAAGGCTGATTATTTCAGGTCCATTCATTTTTATCCACACCTTTAATCACCCAGCTGCTTTATCCCATAAATATCCCCAGACTCTATCTTCAGGGAGGTGTATTTGAGTCTTGGATTTCCCCTCCACATTTGATCACCTTTCAAATGCTTTATTTTGCAAAACTTATTGTTTTGGTGATTGGCATACTGTGCCTTGGGCAAAACAGGGCCTGGTTCCATAATACTGCTCAACCCACAACAAGATCCTTATCCCTCCTTTCCATAATGCCAAGTTTTATAAAGATTAGAAGGAAACAAAGAGAATAATGAAGCCAGATTTAAAATTAGGTAGTCAGTGTAGTTAGGTAAATCGGGTCTAACATGGAGTAAGATCTAAAATGGAGGCCATGCTGACAATGATTCCAGGAAACGCAGGACAACTCATGGAATGTTAATGAAGTCCCCAGAAAGGCCCTAGGCCAAAGTCCACCCCAAAGAAATGTTAATGGAACTCTGGAAACAGCCCCAACAGATTTGGAGATAGCCCATCCCAAAAAGTGATAATTAAGTCCTTCCTGCCCAGACTACTTGTTTGGCCCACCTGTGTCCTAACCCTTCCCCCTTACATTCCATCACCAAAACTATAAAAAGGGGAGACAACCGCACTTCCACGGATTCCACCTCTTGGGTCCCCTTCTTCCTCTGGGAGAAGTCTTTTCTGCTGTCCTTTAATAAACTTCTAATTTCTACTCTGACCTTGCCTCAGTGTGCTTTTCTGGTGTTATTCTTCAACATTGGGGAAGCAAGGACTTGTCACTGGCCAACAGCGGTAACAATAACAAAAGTGAGACAACTACAAAAGCTTGAGGAATTAAATATCCCTAACAGTAATGAGTCCCTGATTTATAGCTCTGATTTTCTTGTTGGGGCAATCACTGTTTTAACACAGAGCTCCTAGAAGCCATGTAAAATGAAGGCATGTTCCTCAGTCCTTCACCTTCCAGCCCTGTTCCTACCCCTACCCACCTCAGCAGGCACATTAGTCTCCAGTACATTCTAGCACACTACAATACTCCTTGAATCAGTGTTTCAGGTAAAATGGATTTAAGATTAAGTGAATAAAAGGGACATCATGTGTTCATGTAAACTGAAACCCTTCAGGGTGGAATAGAGGGTATGTCCATACGCAGGGGCATGAACTAAGTCACTGGATTCTCTTTCTAGCTCTGTTTCATTCTCAAGCTGGTGCTTTACTTGTGTCAAGATGTTAACCAGGACTAGGGTGAGGCTCAGTGGTAGCAGCCTGCTTAGCAAGACCCAGGCCTGGGTTCCATCCCCCCCACCCTCACCCCCCCCACACACCGGTGAAGATGGCAATCAGTAGTTGTGGGCTCAGGCCTCCTCTCAGCTTTCCAGCAGAAATAAGCCCCTTTCTCCTCTCCCTTCTTAGTTGACATCCTGAACTAATCACTGTGAGGGAGGGAAGGCAGAGGGAGAAGTGGATTGGCTCACAAACTAGGAAGAAGTCAGTGCCACCCAAACCACAGTCACTGAGAATGGAGATGTGTTCCCATGGGAAAACCAAAGAAGAGAGATTGGTTAAACCATAGATGTGCAAAGTATTTCTCAAACACCCCCAAAATCTCATACCTCCCCATCTAGGCTTCTGTTATCCTTCTACCTGAAACGCCTTTCCACTTATCCTCCCAACAAACGCCTATGTCTGCAGTCTTTTTTAAACCCAGAGCACATGTACCTCCATTCTGTTACTTGCTTTGCTTGTCCATAACATTACTCCATCCTTTGGGCCATTTCTGTGGCTTGTGCTTAATTCTGTTATCAGACTGGAACTGAATAGGAAAATTTTTTTTTACAACTCACTGTAATCCCATGTGACCCTGGAGCTTCCAGCATAGTAGGCAAGTGCTCCACCACTGAGCTACACCTCCAATCCTTTCCACACTTATTTTGAGGCAGGGTCTTGTTGAGGGCCACAGCTGAGTCAGGATGACAGCATGGCATATTGCCAGAAGGGAGTGGTTGAGAGGTGATGCCATTGAGCCATTGAGATGATGATGGTTATGTTAAACTGTGTATTCAATTGTATATTTGACCTTTACTGTCCGGCAATAGGGCGGCTCTTGCTGCCTGGGGCCCCTCTACTTTGGAGTTCCCCTTGAGTTCTCAAGGGGTTCCGAGAGAGTTGGGGCGGAGCCCAGTGGAGAGCTGGGGGTGTTCCCGGAGAGCGTGTGTGGACTGCTGGTGGAGTTCGGCAGTAAAGAGTTGCTGTTTTGAGCCTACAAGTGCCTCGTGGCGGCTCAGTTATTTGTGCCCAGCCAGACTGCAGCAGGGTCTTATTAAGTTGCTGAGGCTGGCCTGGAAATTGTCATCCTCCAACCTTAGCCCCCTGAGTCACTGTGATTACACCAAACTCAGCTAATAAAAGAGTTTAAAGGTAAATAAATGTATAAGTACAAACTTTTTACTGCTGGCAAACCAAAAGTCCCTGGAGCAAAGACTGGTATGAAACAGTAGGCCACACCAGGTGGGTAATTTGCATTTCCAAAGACTGGAAAATGAATGCATGGATCTGTAAGGATTTTACCTGACAACATCTTTTAAATATTTTTTATTTGCCGGTGATTTTTTATTTTTTTATTTACTTCTATGTGGTGCTGAGGATCAAACCCAGGGCTTCATACATGCCAGGTAAGCATCCCTGATACCCGCCTTTTTCAGGTTGGAGCTGAGCCACAACTCCAGCCTGACAACATCTTTTAGTAGATGTTATTAATAATATCCTTTTATTAGTAAGAAAACTAAGTTTATTTATTTTTGTTTTTGTTTGGTACCAGACATTGAACCCAAGGGTCTTAACTACTCTGCCACATCCCCAGCCCTTTTTATTTTCTTTCTTTTTTTTTTTTTAATTTTGAGACCGCAATTCTCCAGCCTCAGCCTCCCAAATTGCTGGGATTACAGGCATGCACCACCACACCCAACAAGAAAACTAAAAACTTACACAATCACCTAAATAATTTAATCAAATTAATTAATCTTTCTAAAGCCACACAGCTATTAAGTGACAGGATTTTTACCCAATAAGTTAACTCCAGAGCCATTACTCTCAATTTCTGTGTTCCTCCTCTTCCAAAAGTAGTAACAGAGAAAATCATCTCATGTTTGAAAGTCTTGTTGCCTGGGACAGCCCTTGGATTGACAGGGTCAGCACTGTCTGGGAGTGACTTTAGAAAGCAAACCTTAGGTTCCACCTAGACATACAGATTATCAGAATGTGAAGCTGACAGGATTCCCAGGTGATTTCAAGCATTTTAAAGCCTGAGAAAGTGTTTTTAAAGAATACCAGAAAATGCCACCTGGGCACAGTGGTGCATGCCTGTAATCCCAGTGTAAGGGTCCGGCGAAGCGTCGGAGGAAGAGACCACCAAGAGACTGACTCATGCAATTGCAGAAGGGGATTTATTGGGGATCCATTCCAGCGCGCTGGGGCTCCGTGCTCACTCAAGAAGGGAGAGCAGCCCAGAGCCCAGAGCAGGGGCTGAGCACTGCTTAAGTACACTTCTTGGGGAGGGCGGGGACTTTACATACATCACAGTCTCCTTTAACAAATCATCATACACCGAGGGAAAGTCAAATAACAATTCCTAAACCTGATTAGCACATTCATTGGCGGGAACAGGTCAGGCGGGGGTGATTGGTCACTCCTAAGCGGGGTACACATTCAAACTGATTGGTTCGGGCCCTGTATGTCTACATGACAAGCTGCACAGGGCCCTAGAATATTAATCAACTAAATGGCCAGTAGGGCATTGTCTTAACTGCCTCAGGAATTTCAGGTTCTGGGTGTAGCAGAGGAACTTCACTTTTTAACTCAGGCCTTGCAGCTTAGAAACTTTACAATGCCCGGTCTTTTACATTTTAACTCAGGCTTTGCAGTTTAGAAGCAGTTTAGAAACTTTACCCTTTCACCAGCAGCTCTGGAGCCTGAGGCAAGAGGATTTCAAGTTCAAAGCCAGACTCAGCAAAATAGAGGTGCTAAGCAACTCAGTGAGACCCTGTCTCTAAATAAAATAAGAAATAAGGCTGGGGATGTGGCTCGGTGATTGAGTGACCCTGAGTTCAATCCCTGATACCCACCAAAAAAAGAATATCAGAAAATGGGAAATCATACTTTATAAGTTTTCAGTAGCTGCTATAACAAACTGCCACAAATTTAGTGACTAAAATCAACACAAATTTATTCAACTATGGTTCTGCAGGGCAGAAGTCCAACACAGGTTTCACAAGGCTGAGTCAGGGCGTGGACAGGGCATGGACAGGGAAGCTATTGCTATGAAGGGGTTCTGGGGGAGAAATCTGTCCCTCTGTGACCATGCTTCCAAAGTCCCATCTAATTCTGACCACAGCTGGAAAAGTTCCCTGCTTTTAAAGATTCATATGGTCAGATTGGGCCCCTCTGGATAACCATGAATAATCTATCTCAAAGTTCTTAATTTAACCACACCTGCAAAATCTTTTTTGCCACATAAGGTAACATAGTTACAGATACTAGGACTAGAACATGGGAATTTTTTTGGGAGGTCAATTTTCTGTCTATCACATTCACCATTATCAATTTTAATGATTTCAAGGTTTCAAGAAACAGATAATGTCATTTTACATATACTTACTGTCATGAGCAAATCATGCCACTAACAGACCAAACATGTTTATGTCTTTTTACAATGTCAGAATGTATCGAATAACAACAAATTCTGGCTTGGCATAGTGATGCATGCCTGTAATCCCAGTGGTTCAGGAAACTGAGGCAGGAGGATATCAAGTTCAAGACCAGCCTCAGCAATTTAAGGAGGCTCTAAGCAACTCAGTGAGACCCTGTCTTACATTAAAACTGAAAATTTAAAACCGGGGATGTAGCTCAGTGGTAGAATATACCTGGGTTCCATCCCCGGCACCATAAAATAAATAAATAATAAATACACAAACCATGCCACTTTCATCAGTTGCAATTCACTGAGTATTCCTGGGTTGCTTGGTAGTCACAGGCTCTTTTATTTCAGTCTTAATTACTAATAACTATAATGCTTGAGTCACACATCATACTTCACATAATGATATGTACAAGTTACAGAAAGACTAGGAAGGATTAAGTGTTTAGGCAGCTGCTCTGAAAGCAAAGGCAGAGAGCAGAGAGAAATCAGAAGGCACTGCAGGTGGTCAGAAAACATCACAGATCAGCCCAGCACTGGTTGAGAGCACTGAGCTGTGAGAGCTCAGGGTCCAGATGGCAGGCAGTTTCAAAGCGGGCCACGTCAAGCAGAGACGGAGAGCAGAGATGAAGCCTGGGGATGGAGCTTGAAGCTCATCACCTGTCCACCTCATGACACCAGATGGTCTGGTGCCAGGGTCAGCATGTACCACTGTGTCCAGTCTTGGGGACTCCTCCTTTTATGAGGCTCAGGTGAGGGGTTTCATCTGGTAAGGTTGATAAGCTCCTGTATCTGGTGTTTCTGAAATAATCTGTGATGCCCATGTGTCCATGTGCTCCCAATTGCTTTACTGGATAAGTTAGCACAAATAAATAATCTTGTGCCTTATGGCTGTGCTGGGTACTCAGTGGTTGTTACTTATATACACAAGGCATAGAATCATTTTTATACCTGAGATAGGACCTTACCAGAGATTGCGACATGTTTTTGTTCTCTGCTCTTGTGTCTTCTGAGAGAGGGTTTTGAGCAAGACACTAAAGACTTAGTAAAAAGATAGCAGACTTTATTACAAGAGAAAGAAGAAGTGGGGAGCACCCTCAAGGGAGAGGGTGTGTCCTCTCAGGAGGACTGGTTAGTCCTCAGTCACTCAGTTGGTAAACCCAGTTTTCTTGGGGTAGGAGGGGAGGTTTCTGGACAATCCCACCCAAGCTCAACCTCTTAGCTTCTGAATGACAGTAGGGTTGTATCCAATTTTCAAGACCCTACTGCATGTTTTTTTGACAGGCAACTCTGTCATTTTGGTTTCTCTAAAGATCCTCTTTCATCTCGGTCCTGCCAGATCAAGGCCTGTACTCCTTAGCCCTAAGAAGGAAGAACAACCTTGGAAATAACAAGGTTTTGGGCCAATGATTGTAACACACTGTTATCTTTTTAAACCACAGCTGGGTCAGAATGGCCTTGTGTGAGTTGCTTGAAAGAAAGACAGCTGAGTTAGCACATAGCTCAGTCTGTAAGACTGACCTTTTAAACTCCCTGTCCCCCTGCTCATGTCTACCTGATGCCTAACAATTCTATCTTAGCCCCTGGACTCAAAATGGGAGTAGCTCATGGCAAACTGCTTTATAAAGTAGAGTAACTCACCCAGCACTGAAAGATCTCTAAAGTCACATCTCCCATGTTGGTCATTCATGGGACCAAGGACGAGGTCATCAACTTCTCCCATGGCCTGGCCATATATGAGCACTGCCCCTGAGCCCTGTAGTTCCTCTAGTTGAGGGGTTTGAGCATAATGACATGGAGCTTTATGCACAATACCTGGAAAGATGAAAACAGATCATAATTCATGAACTTCCCAATTCCTCAAGACAACAACATGATCTTATTTCATTTACTGTAAATGGAAGAGTCCTCTGCTTTGCACATGCTTTATCTGGATAGCTAACTGGCCCAAAACCACACAGAAGTACCTACCTTTAGGGTGCTCCAATGGAAGAGCCAAGCAGACCTCTTTTGTAATCAAAAGTTGTTCTACTCCATTTCCACAATGTTAAACTGAGCATCTGGGGGCTGGGGTTTTGGCTCAGTGGTAGAGCATGCGCCTTGCATGTGTGAGGCCCTGGGTTCGATCCTCAGCACCGCGTACAAATAAATAAAGGTGTTGTGTCCATCTAAAACTAAAAAAATATTTTAAAAATAAAAATAAACTGAGCATCTGTGATTCCCAGCATCTTTGCCTGATGGACCGGAATGAGGGCTGTGTGGGGACCATCTCCTAGTGCTGTGGGAAGTGTGCTCTGTTGCAATCCTCTTTTCTTGCCTTGCCCGTCAATTCTGATTCACAGATGCAGGACTTGTCCTCTGGCCCCCAGTGTGTTAAGCATTTGACACACAGCTCTTAACCTCTGGATTCACCCATTTGTGAAGCTGTGATGGTGTCACTGGAAAACCACAGTGATGGCAGTCCTTTTATTTTTGCTAACATGCTGAACTTTCCCCCAAACAAGAGTGGCAGGGTGATTTACTGCCGCAGTCTGGCTGGGCACAAATGCCGCAGTCTGGCTGGGCACACAATCACGAGCCACCACACTGTTACCGCTTTTGACCGGTGACGAGTCCTTGCTTCCCCAATGTTGAAGAATAACACCAGAGAGCACGCCGAGGCAAGGTCAGAGTAGAAATTAGAAGTTTATTAAAGGACAGCAGAAAAGACTTCTCCCGGAGGAAGAAGGGGACCCAAGAGGTGGAATCCAGTTGGCGGGCAAATGTGTTTCCCTTTTTATAGGTTTGGTGATGGACCGTGGGTTGGAAGGCCCAAGGGGTGGACACAGGTGGGCCAAAAAGTAATCTGGTCAGGAAGGACTTCTGAGTCAGCACCTTTTTGCTGGGGGCTGTTCATTAACATTTCTTTGAGGTGGACTTTGGCCTAGGGCCTTTTGGGACTTCATTAACATTCCATGAGTTGTCCTGTGTTTTCCCCAGTCATTCTCCGCACGGTCTCCATTTTAGATTTCACTCGATATTAGACCCGATTTACCTAACTACACTGACTACCTAACTTTAAATCTGGCTTCAACACCGCTTGTAGATTCAAACAGCAACTCTTTATTCCCGAACTCACACCAGCCGTCTACAATCACGTTCTGGGGAAATCCACGTTCTCTGCCCAAATCCACATCCACTGGGCTTCTATCTCCCAAAAAATACTGTCTGAATCCCGTGAGAACTCAAGGGGAACTCAGGCAGCAGGATACGCCCTATTCCCAGCAGGAATAATCTTAAACCTTAAACCTGGAACCTAAACCGGGAACGCCCTAAACCCGATTATCTTAAACCGGGAACACCCTAATCCGCCTTGGTCCTTGAGCAAGGTCACCTACATTCAATGTCACTGCAACTTGGGGTACGCTGGCAAGGAAATTGTCATACCTACTTGGCTAATGGCTCCCAGCAATTTACTAGAACTATCACTACCAGCTTCATCAACCTCAACCACAGAAATATAAATGGAAAATTCTTAAGCAAAAGGAAACTAGGGGTTTTTTAAAAATGTAAATTTATTACTAGCCAACAGAGTTTGAATATTTTGATTGTCTGGTTGGTCTATCAAAGAGCCTGACTGACTTTGCTTCTGTAAAATCCTCCTTATGGGCTTTTTTTAAAGTTCTGGGCATACTTGCAATTGCACTGTGCATAGATTTTTTTTTTTTTTTTAAGCCACATCCTCAGTCCTTTTTTGTATTTTATTTAAAGACAGGGTCTTGCTGAGGTGCTTAGGACCTCACTAATTTGCTGAGGCTGGCTTTGAATTCCTGATCCTCTTGCCTCAGCCTCACAAGCTGCTGGGATTACAGGCATGCACAACCACGACCAGCCATGATTCCTAGATCTTTCATCCATTTTGAGTTGACTTTTGTGCAGGGTGAGAGATAGGGTCTAGTCTCATTCTTCTACATATGGATAACCAGTTTTCCCCAAAACCATTTGTTAAAAAGGCTGTCTTTTTTTCCAGTGTGTGTTTTTGGAAATTTTGTCAAGGATCAGTTGACTGTACCTGTGTGGGTTTGTCTCTGGCTTCTGTTCTGTTCCATTGGTCTATGGGTTTTTATGCCAGTACCATGCGATTTTTGTTACTATAGCTTTGTAGTATAATTTAAAGTTGGGTATTGTGATGCCCCCAGCTTTGTTCTGTTGTTCATTTGTTTTGTTTTGTTTAGCTTAGAATTACTTTGGTTATTCTGGGTCTCTTATTCTTCCGAATGAATTTTAGGACTGTTTTTTTTTTTTTCCTAGTTTTGTGAAGAATGTCATTGGCATTTTGTTTTGTTTTTGTTTGGGTATGGGGGATTGAACCCAGGGAAGCTTTATCACTGAGGTACACCCCTAGTCCTTTTTATTTTTTGAGACTGAGTCTTGGAAGGTTTCCCAGGCTGGCCTCAAACTTGTGATCCTCCTGCCTTAACTTCCAGAGTCACTGGGATTACAGACATACACCACTGCACCTGGTTGTCTGGTATTTTGATGGGGATTTTTTCTATTTTAAATCACCAAGTCTGCTGGGCACAGTGGCACACGTCTGTAATCCCAGTTACTTAGGAGGCTGAGGCAGGAAGATTGCAAATGAGCCTCAGCAATTTAGCAAAACACTGCTGTTAGAGTCTGTAAACAAGTCAAAATAACACCTGGCATTTTGCCAGGGGAATGTTAGAGTTCGTAAACAAGTCTGGATAGTGCCTGGCAAAATGCCAGAGGGAGTGGTTTGAGAAGTAACAAAAGCGAGCCATTAAGTGTGGAAATTCCTGATTGGTTAACTACTGTATCTAGTTTATGCTAATTAGATAAGCTGTGTGGAATGTATAAATACTGCTCCTGTCCTGCAATAAACGGCTCCTACTCCTGCTCTATCAAGGTACACAAGTTATTCGTCGTCCCCCCCCCCCCCCCCCCCCCCCCCCCCCCCGTTATTTTGCTGCAGCCGGACTGCGGCACACTGCCTCAAAAAATAAATAAACAAAAAGAACTGGGGATTTAGCTCAGCAATAAAGCCCCTGGTTCAATCCTTGTTATCACAATCAATCAAGTAATCAAACAGAATAAAGAAGAAATAAGGGTCATGTGAGAAGTGTAGTTCAATGGCAGAGCATGGGCATGCACAAAGCCCTTTAATAGGAGGAGGACAAATAAGACCAAAGATGAATCTGAGCCTCAAGATATCTGGATGTTCAGAGTCAAAGAATATTGGACGTAGAAGAGGAAGCTCCTTTGGTTTTCGTTAAAACAAAATTTTCATCAAAATTCTCAGTCAAAACAGCAGCAGAATGCCCAGGCTAGATTAACCAAGCACTGTACACCTAAGTGTTATTTACAAAGAAATGATTTTCAAAGTGGCTCTATTTCTAATGAGAGCAACCAGACCAGAACATTTGTGGTAATATAACTGCCACAGGACTGAATGAAAAAGTCACTTAACTCGCTGACAAGTCCATGCGTACATTCAGATGCTCCATGTCTCTGCTGTCAAAGAAATTTCATTATCACCTTAAGGCTCTATGTTCTCCCTGGTGACATGATATATCCTTCTTGCCTGCATTATGCACTTAATAGTCACCTTAACATTTGCCTTTGTATGAACCATTCCCTCTGTTAGGAGTGTAGTTCTAGCAGGTGCAGTGCTGTACACTTGTAATCCAGCTGTTTGCAAGGCTGAGGCAGAAGGATCCCAAGTTCTAGATCAGCCCAGGTAACTTAGGGAGACCTATCTCAAAATAAAAATTTTAAAACGCTGGTGTTGTAGCTCAGTGATAGTACTCGCCCATCATGCATGAGAATCCAGGCACTGTAAAATCCAGTATGTCCCCCTCCCCACAAAGAAAGGGCAGGAGGATGGGAAGAGAAATAGAGAGGAGTGTTGCTTCTATTTGGGGACTTTTACTTCATTTGCTCTTTAAAAATATATATATATATAAACGTGTGTGTGTGTGTTTTATTTAGCGACAAGATCTTGCTGAGTTGCTTAGGGCCTCACTAAGTTGCTGAGGCTGGCTTTGAACTCACCATTCGTCTGCCTCAACCTCCCAAGCGGCTGGGATTACAGGCATGTGCCACCTGCACAGTTTTTACTTGCTCTTAAGCTAAATTTTCATACTGTGTTATTAAATTCCTGTGGTCAATTGGCGAATAACTGATTGCTAATGAAACTGAAGGAATTATGCCAACATTGAATTTAGGATTTAATAATCTGAAGTTTAAATAATAATGAAAAGCAAATTCCCAAGGGAGGCTGCAGGGTCTAACAGAATGAGAACAATTTAAGCATCAGGAATATATTTTAGCACCCAAAGGAAGTCACTGATAATAATTCTATTTGTGTCTTTAGCTTACCTATCTTAAAACAGTAAAAATATAACATCATTAGATTTTTTTAGACATGGATGAATACAGGTCTATCAAAGGGCCTCTGTTGTAAAAGAATATGCAGCCAGATATGGTGGTGTACACCTGTAATCCTAGCAACTCAGGAGGCAACTGAGACCCTGTCTTATCATTTAAAAGGGCTGGGGATATATACAGCTCAGCGGTAGAGCGCCTTTGGGTTCAATCCCCAGTATCACAGCCACACCAAACTTCCCTGAGTGTGTGTAAGTCAGAAAGGTTCAGGAAGTGACATCGGGGAAGTTTAATGGTTTAACCAACTCTCTGAACTGAACCCTGCACTCTCTAGAGGGTGGGCAAAATGAACTGCTGGGGGAACCGCCCCGGGTCCACGACCACCACCTCCGCGAGTCTTAACGTACAGGTTCAGAACAAGTTTTTAAAGTAGGGTTTTTGAGCATGTTTTATTTAGTGACTTCACTGAAAAACATTAAAATGCACCCATTCCTTTGCTCACAGATCCAAGTTTCAATACGCTTTTCCAAAATCTGCCTGGAAAACAAAATAGCCCGACGGCCTAACAAAGCGGCTTCCCATCCCGAGACCAAGCGCGGGGCATAAAGACGGAGTGAGCCGAGTTCTCCCTTCCTTTCAGTCCCGGCGGTGCGCGGCGGTGCGGCCGCCTTTCCTCCCGCTGGAGGACGTTCCCATCTCGTTCCTACCGGCCCCAGGGGCCCGAAGCTGCACTCGCGGGCGCCCTGCTGCTAGTCCTAGCGGAAGGCGGCACGCCGCTGGCCACAGCTCGCGGGGCGGGGCGCAGGGACTAACTGACGCCGGCGTGCTGACGTCAGGCGGACGCGTACGCGGCGTAAGGCGGCCGGCGTCACGGAGCGCCGCGCCGGGCGCTGTTAGTCTCGCCGGGCCGCGGCTGCGTCGGGCGTGCGTGCAGCTCGCTGCGACCATGGCGTCCGGGCCTCACCCGACCGCGGCCGCCGCCGCCACCTCGGCCGCCCCCGGCGCGGGCGGCCCCGGCTCCGGCGCGACGGCCGCCACCACGGCGGCGACGGGCGGCATCCTGATCGGCGACCGGCTGTACTCGGAGGTGTCGCTCACCATCGACCACTCGCTGATCCCGGAGGAGAGGCTGTCGCCCACGCCGTCCATGCAGGACGGGCTGGACCTGCCCAGCGAGACGGACCTGCGCATCCTGGGCTGCGAGCTCATCCAGGCCGCCGGCATCCTTCTGCGCCTGCCGCAGGTGAGTGGCCGGCTGGGCCGCGGACGGGCGGGCGGGAGGCCTAAGATGGCGGCGCCGCCTGACCGCGATCCTCTGTCTGCAGGTGGCGATGGCGACCGGGCAGGTGCTGTTTCACCGTTTCTTCTACTCCAAGTCCTTCGTCAAGCATAGCTTCGAGGTGAGCGCCGCGGGGGCGGGCGCGGCGGGCTCGGGCCGGAAGCGGGGGCGGGCGGGCGAGTAGGGCAGGGCGGGCCTTTGTACCCCGCGGCGCCGGCCGCCCGGAAGCGGCCCGGCCCACGTGCGCGCCCGCGGGAGAGGCCTTGGCCCGGTGGTCCCGCTGGTGCTGGAGGTCTGGGTATAAATAAATTCCCCGGATTCGGAGGGAGGTGGCTTTTCTTAACACTACTTTGTAACTCAGGAGGCTAAAATTGGTCCCGTTTGTTGGTGGTTTTTCAGATTGTTGCCATGGCCTGTATTAATCTCGCTTCGAAGATCGAAGAAGCGCCCCGAAGAATAAGAGATGTGATTAATGTATTCCACCATCTCCGCCAGTTAAGAGGAAAAAGGTAAGATTGGCATTATTGAACTTAATATCTCTTGTTATCGCTGAACTGTACACCACCAATCGTCAAATCAGAACATCTTTTTCCTCAGTCCGGATCAAAGGAAAACTTAATTTAGGTTTTAAAATCAATGTAGGAACATTGATATTAAACTATGTTGAAGAAAAACTCAATTAACCAGCTATCTAAAGTTTGTAGAGGCAGTTGCATTTGTGGACAATCCTAACAGTGCTGTGAAGCCAGTCCTTGGCTTAAGATTAAACAAGAAAGGGAATACGTTTGGCTCAAGTGTGAGTGTATTCTGTAAGTTTTCTCCCCTACCCCCTCTGGAAGACTGAAGGCTGGATGTTTTAAACACTGTAGTCAAGTTAATATTGTGGCTAAGTTCTGTGTAGATTGTTATTCTACTGAAGTCCCAGTTAATTTTTTATCAATTGAGGTTGGCTTTTGTTAGAGTACTTCTCAACATTGAACTACGATATATCGCATAATACCGGATCTGAAAGGACTGCAGGATGATAAAGTTTGAAGTTTGAAGTCAAAGGGATTAAACAGGTATTTTGTTTTGGTCAGCTACAGTCTCAGTGAGTGGGTTAGAAAAATAACTCAAAAGATTGAGTTGCATTTAGATATGGCCCTTTTATTTGCTCTTGTAAGAAAATACGGAGAGACTGAAACAGTATCTTTAGGTGTTGTGATAACCTGATAACTTATGTGGATCTATGTGTTCTTGAGGCAGTACCAAAAAGAGCTAGTTGTAGGGCTTCCTGTATCTGTAGGTGACTTCTAGCAGAAGACTATTCATGGTGTAGGTTAGCTTTTGTGTTCACTTTTAAGGAATTGTGGTGCTGTGCTAAGTTTGAAAGGAAGGTGGTTAAAAAGGATTATAAGTTGTTTTGGGGATCGGGTGTTGGTTAGTGCCAAAATAGTATCCTGTATAAGTAGTTCCTTTTGGCAGAATCTAGTAGGCAGTAATGGAATTATCTAGACAAGCATGGGTTAAAGTAACTTTTAAAACGATTAGCCTAGTCAGAAAATCCAAAACATTGCTATCCAGATATTTTCCTAGCATTTTTAGTTTTCTTACATGCTTTTTCTTCCCAATCTTTTCTCAATCATCCTGTGTCCAAGATTGGAGTCGTTTTTATTTAATTTTAAAATAACTTTAGTTCCATGGTGAGGAATCTTTGGGAAATAAGAGGATTTCAAATTGGTATTTACTGTGGTCTGAAAGTAAATCTGCGTTTTAAGATGTGGCCGATTTCTTCAGAGTGTTGTAAACAAAATTACTAATATTCATTGTTAGAGGATTCTGTTTTCTTAAAGGAAGTAGTTTTCTGGTAGTATTTGAATCCTTGAGCCAACTGTTACATGATCACATATGATTATCTTTTTTGAAGTTTTCCTGTGATGTCTTCCTTGATGTCAGAACAGAATCTTTTTACTATAAAAATCTTGGAATTTAAAATTATCCCTTCTGATTGTTGTGTCTGATGTAACTGTTTTTTTGGCCAATATGAGAAAAACATTTTGTTTCAATCTTAGAAGTCTGATTATAGCATGAAATTTAAAAGGAGTTAATTGCATGGAAGCCCTTTTTTTTAAAAAAGCAGATGTAAAGTGTTTCTATGCATATTACAAGTTTACTCAAACACGTAACTTGTATATGTTATTAACTTCAACTCTTTTTTCCCTTGCAACCGACTATACAGCGACCAGCTACATTTACCAAAGCCTGGGTGATGTGGAGTGGTACATAGAGATGAAGCTGTCGTCATGGCAACAGTGAGTGAAGTATCGAAAATCCCCAAGGAGAAGCCAGTGCTCTGAGAATAGGTCACTGGAATCGGGGACTAACAGGTTGGCCACTGGTGAACCATTTAGAAAAACTCCTGTTTCTTGTTATAAGCTTTTGTCTTTGCTGTCCAAGTTATTATTACAACTGTAGTTTAGTTTTGCTTTTTTTGTTTTTCTTTTGCATAGGTTGATAGGTTGTCATTTGAAAGTACTGTCAATATTACATTTAGGTAAGCTACAGGGTGTCAGTTTGTCCTTATATATTTGTTTTAGATTAGTTTGTGCATATTTAAAAATTTTTTGTGACATTCAAAATTACTGGGTTACTACATTGTTCATGTAGCTTCTAGGTCATTGATTTTTACTCTTGGATACACGGTAAAATCACTAGAGGCAATTTTTTTAAAAAGATTGATGCCTAGTTCTTAACCTGAGTCATTTGGCCTATTCCCTTGAAGTTTTTTATTTTGTGAAAATTATCTTGTAAAGTTCAGAATAAATGGCTGAATTTAAAGGGACGATTGCTTTTTTACTTAAGTAGTTGTATTTATTATGTATTATGGTCTTAGTAAATTAAGGTTTGGGGGGGCTGTTTTTCAGGAGCCAATATTCATACTCTAAGGTTTGTGTAAGACAAATTTTCAAAGACTGGTTGAACCATTCTTATTGGTGACTATTGTGATATTTTAATATGTCTATAAAGTTAGAAGTTCTTAGGTGTTATTGTCATGTCGTCCAGTAACCACCTGCAGTTTAACACCTCTGTAGAATGTTGCTTTTTTGAAATAGGCAGTACAAATTCCTATGTATGAGTAGCAGTCTTCCCCTCCTATACCACTCATCTGGTTTTAGTATAGTGTCTTGAAGAACTAGTTCCAGAAAGTCTCTGATCTGGTAGCCCTGAGTAAATTTAACCATGTCTTGACCTTTAAAGAGTTTTTGTTGTTGAGTTGTATTTCAGTTTAATTACTCCCAAGAAAGTAGCTTGTCAGATAAACTTCTAATGACCAAAAAGACAGGGCTTTCTAAAATCTGAAAATTACTCTCATTTGAGTTAATCAGAAAGATCTGACAAAAACTTAAAGCAGAAAAGGGTAGAGTGCAATAGTTTGTGTGTTGATGATAAAAATTATTTCTAATTACTCTGGATAGACAAAGACTTAATTTTTATCTCTGAAGAGATTTTTTTAAATGCCGCCTCTTCAAGACTATCGACAGAGAAGGTTTTACCTCTTTGGGGAAGAAATTCTAGTAGACTTCAGTTCAAGATTACTATGTTGCTACAAAAAGAACGATTGATTTCTAGTTGGATAAAAAGGGCTTGCTTACTGCTGGTTTATGAATGAGATATATTTTTCTGTTTCTGAAAAAATCTCAAAAAGTAGTTGTAAATTTTGTTTTTCCAGCCTGATTTATGAAATAAAACCATATGTCTACAAAAATAACTTTAAAATGTCAGTAATAGGACTAAAAGAAATAGAGTGTATATTTGAATTTTAGTGAAACAGTGGGTTTGTTTCTTCACTCTATTTTGAAGTTAAGATTTTGACAGGGAAAAAATGGAAGGAAAGTAACAATTATGACAATTTAGATGGAATAGCTCCGAGGTCAGGTTGATAGCTATAATTCAAATAAGTGTTTAGCTATTTAACTGCAAGAACAAATAAGTTCTATCATCATTTGAAGGCATCTCTTAAAGCAGGGTTTTTTTTTTTTTGGTAAGAGGTATAGATAAATTGGGTCAACATAAATGGATAAAACTGAGAACTTTGCCTTCATGAAATTATATTTTTGTAGGGATTTTAATGGTATGGTTTGCAATCTGGATTGCAGGGAGTTAATAATTAATTTGTGTATTATGTTAACACTGGAGGTTTTCTATCTCCTAATGCCAGTTGACAGTCATCAGATAACCAGTCATTAATTAAAAAGTCAAGTGGATTTGATTTTCTAAACTAATGATAAAACCTGAAAAATAATCCAAAGGTCTTGGGAATGTGTTCAATATAAATGTTGGTAGCTCTCTTTGGCATTGTTTGATCCCCCCCCCCTTTCAAATAGAAATTTGTAGCCTATTGCTCTAATAAAATGGCTTTGTCATGATGCTGATATTAAGAGAGAAGTCATCCCCAAGATTGTTGGCCTTATTCCTCACTCTTTTGTAGCTGTAATGGCCGTTGAACTTAGTGACAGACATTTTTCAGCATTAGATAATAACCAATTTTGCTTTTTCATCTTGTCAGCTCTGCCAATTTTTGTTTAATGTAATTCAATAAAAAGTATGTAGAATAATTAGAAGAAGTCAAGCATTTCAGTTTTAGACTATGTCAGGTGAGGAAAAGTATTATTTTTACTTTGTTTTAAAACTCTGATAACATCGGCAGAGGGAGTTAGTTAATGTAGTTCATGAGGTCAGTTTTTGCGTGTTGGGTGTACATTGAGATAAATACTTACAGAGTGATAGTCTTAAAAATAGATGCATAGAAAAACTCTTTTATCTTTTGACTGAAAATGAATTGGGTGTGAGGGGAAATAAAGGCATGTTTTACCCATTCACTTATGTTGTCTTATTAAAATGTCCTTTTTGTTGGTCAGAACTACAAAAGTATTAAAGGACATAGTAAATTCCATATACTTTTAAAAAATGGAAAGTTTCATTCCTTAATGTTTCCTTAACCAAATTGCCAGTTAAAATTGTAAGACATGCTGGGCCGGGTGGTGCATACCTGTAATCCCAGAGGCTCAGGAGGATCAGGAATTCAAAGCCAGCCTCAGCCACTAAGCAACTTAGTGAGACCCTGTCTCTAAATAAAAGATTAAAATATAGAAATAATATTAAAAAGACTGGGGATGTGGCTCAGTGATTAAGCGCCCCTGGGTTCAATTCCCGGGTACCTAATTATGAGACATAAGATATTATCATGTTCGATACTGGGAGAAAAGAGGTGGGGTATTGTTTTCCCCTATATAAAAAATAAAACATTTGGGACAGCATCGTTTTGTTAGTTATTTTTAAAACATTGAACCATCAACATAGATAACCTTTTGTGTCATACAGATTTTTTGAAGTTATCAAAATTTAGTCTGGCACAGACCTTGAATGTGTTCTGGTAACCTCACTATGCCCTTTGTTCTCTTCTGCATTCCATAGACATGTATAGCCAGATTTAGGGCTAGATCTCAGATTACTTTTTGAATTTTGAACCTGTTTTTAAGATTTGGTATATTTCTTTGGAAATTGAGAAATCCTTAGTGTTCATAGGTTTTTTGTTTTTTTGGTTGGTTAGTAGAGATATGTTCTTGAAACAATTGGTTTAAATAAATTGTTCCCTAAGGGAAATCAGAATTAGCTATTGACTGGTTTTTCAGTAGTTTTTATTTTGGTGATTAACTAGCTAAGAGTTGAATTCAAATGAATTTTAAAAGCACTGTTTTTATGAGGACTTTTTCATGCGCTATAAATCTTCAAGAGTACATTAGTTTTGTCATTGGGAAGTCTCTGGAGGCTAATGAGGTTTGTGATGATCATGATGTGAAGTTAAATCTAAGATGAAAAAAATTGATGAGGATAAATTTGAGAGTATTGAAGTGATGTCTTCTCTGTTTTGTTGGAGTTGAGTTTGTTCCTTTAGGAACTTAAGTCTAGATCTATGTATTTAATTAGTATAACTTGGACAGCACAAGATTAATGCTTTTAACTTGTTTGCAGGAGTTTAAAAAGCTGGTTTCTGTTGCCAATAGTTGGTTGGAAGGGAAAACGGAGATGCCACAAATAAAATTTTTTGGATGTGCAAAACAGTTTTGATTTTATTTCTTACAAACTATAGGACTCCAAGCCCCCTGATCCTTGATCAGAACTACATTAACACCAAAAATCAAGTTATCAAAGCAGAAAGGAGGGTGCTAAAGGAGTTGGGATTTTGTGTTCATGTCAAGCATCCCCATAAGGTGAGTGGTAGAATATAGAAATTCTGTTTTCGTAAGTATTAGGGCTTTTTGTAAAATTTTTAATTTACCTTGGGTTTGTTATATATTTGAGAGTTAAATTTGGTTTTAAAAACATTCTTTTGGATGTTGAGATTTATAGTAAAATGGGAGTAAAGACATAGGTTCAAATCTCCACTCTTATAGATAACATTGATAACCTATGGTTAAGTCTGTTTTCCCACCTTAAATGTAGGTGGTGATGTGTACCTTATTCTTAGGAATGAATAATGGTTCCTGCAGAAGTGCTTGGAGTGGTTTATTATTTATTGTGCAATGGTCCATGCCTATAATACCAGCAACTTGGGAGGCTGAGGCAGGAAGACCATAAGTTTCAGGCCAGCCTGAGCAACTATCTCAAAAACAAAACAAAAATATATTATTTATGAGAGCTGGGTGGATTTTTGAGGGATAGCTCAGTGGTGGAGCACTTGGCCTGGCATGTGCAAGGTCTCAATACCAGGGGAGGAGTCCTAAGGAATAAAGTGTTCAAAGTGTATTGTTTGCTCATTGTTACCATTATTAGAAGTTCATTAGATTCTCTCATCATCTCGGCTTTCTCATTTATATAGGCACAGTGGTTGCAGGAGTGGGTGCTTGGTCAGGACATTTCTGAGACAGCAACTTAGCTTGGCTCTACTGTTAACTGGGCCCATTAAAAGAGATCTCATTTTCTCCTTTTTAAGATTGTAAAATGGAGTGAAGGTAATAGGGATCTGGAAACACTTGACATGTAAACAGTGTTCCATTTTTTTTTTTTTTAACATGTACCTTGAGAGATAAGATGAAATAGTTTAAACAGTGCCCGTTACAAAGTGAAGTGTTTGTTAAAAATACAAAGTATTCTTGGCTGGGCATGGTGGCGTATGTCTATATTCTCAGAAGCTTGGGAGACTGAGGCAGGAGGATTGCAAGTTTAAGCGACCTCAACAATGGCGAGGCGCCTGCTAAGCAACTCAGAAACTCTCTAAATAAAATATAAAAAAGGGCTGGGGAATTGGCTCAGTGGTTGAGTTTCCCTGAGTTCAATTCGTAGTATTCCCCACCCCCAATATATACGTGAAGTATTTTTGTTAAATTTTTAACCATCATTTTTCTCCAACTTTGGAACATATTTCTAATCTAATAACTCATTGAATCTCAGGTGCATTTTAGATTGGTCTATATTTTCTGCAATTTAGAGAAATTAGTACTTGTATCTGATATTTGCAGTTACTTTGAAATAGAATTCTATACTCTGCAAGGATTGTCAGTATGCTAAATTGAATTTTTTCTCCCTTGTCCTTTAGATCATTGTTATGTATTTACAAGTCTTAGAATGTGAACGTAATCAAACCCTGGTTCAAACTGCCTGGTAAGTTCCTTTATTACATTTCTTTCCTAGCCAGGAAAACAGAAGCAGAAATAAAGTAAGTTTCATTTTCCCTTTCCAAAATGAGATGAGTTTGTTTTGGGGCTTTTTCTTTTTTTGTTTTATGACCAAAAGGTAAATAATGCTTATTTCTGCTTCCTGTTTTCTTGGCTTGACTAATTACTTTAAATGGAGAACTCAATTTAACTTTGTTCTTTTTTCTACTCTTTAATTAAAGGGTAGTCCATGATGGTAAGTCATAGAACTCTGCCCTCTGCACTTCAGCCCATGACCTCAGGATGGCCTGATTGGCTGCCCTGCTCTCCAGCCAATCCAGTGCAAGCTCTCATCCGAGATTCACTGAAGTGGTCCATATCCATCTGGCAGCATCTTCTAGTTCTGTCGGGGTGTCAAAAGGATTTGTATATTTGTTTCTAGAAGTAACTATTCAACATGCCTATGTATTTAATGTATACCTGTAACTATCAAAATGAATAGTTCATTTTTGATAGATTTTGTTGTCCAGCCACTATGAATTAAATGGTTTTTTTAAATTAGGAGTATGAGTAAATCTCTACTTATAGTGTGTATAGCATGAATTCTGCCAAAGGAGGCTACAATGAGTAGCTTTAAATGGACATCAGTGCCCATGTTGGGTTAATTTACAGCTGCTGAGCTTTTGCAGACAGTAATATTAAAAAGAAGTACTTCATTTTTAAAAGAAAAGCTAATATGACTTAAATGCTTTTGAACTTGGACCTTTGAGATACAGATATAAGACTTGGAAGCTGGCTAAGGTCAAGCAAGGAGATTGTGGTTCAGTCACAATTCTCTTAAGATTGTTGATATTCAAGAATTAAGTTTTATATTCTGGATTTTTCTACTGAGATGTCTTTTTGACTGCCATGCATCTTTTGGACTCAGTAAATATTAATAATAGAAGAAAAGTCTCATTGCTTTTATGAAATGCATGATTTTTTAATGTATTCTATAAAATTTTAAAAGTTTTAAATGGATGACAGGATTTTTAAAAGAAATAATCCATTTAATTTTAGTTTAAGCTTTTAAAGAATTTGTAAGATTTCTTTGTTAGTTTAGGAATATTGTGGGGGAAGGTTTACTAGAAATTTCAGCTGTTTATTTAATTAGTTTATTGCTTTTATTTATATGCTTAGTTCCCAAAAAAAGGTATGTAAACAAGGCCATTATGTATACTTACTGCTCTTCATTTTCTACCTAGGTTTGTTGAAGTAGCTTAGTTTTCTTAATTTTAAGTGTAACTTGATGAGTTCTTACTAAAAAATGCCTTTTTACCCCTGTCACAGCATTTTGAGTTTCTGAAAGAACTTGGTTGACACTGCTTTTCATTGTGGATAAAGGAGAGATGGTCAACAATTAATGGCTTGAAGTATTATTGGAGTGGTTTATTGTTTCTGAAATTAATCATGTCAAAATTAACTTTTAGAGCATTGCTTTTTGTAGAAATACATTAAAAGAATTTAGGGGTAAGTTCTGTAAGGGATAGTAAGATGAATTTATTTAAAAGGTCTTTGGTTTTATATAGGACAACTGAAGAATGGTCCTGGTATTCTACTTCTGATTCTTTGAGCTAAGAATTGTTATATGCTAGAATATAAGAATGTAAATGTATAAGAGAAGAAAAAAGAATGAATTAGATTGAGTCTCCAATATAATGTAAGCTTCAGAAGAACTGGTTTGTTTATATACAAAGCTTATAGTTGAAATATTTTTCAGGAATTATATGAATGACAGTCTTCGAACCAATGTTTTTGTTCGCTTTCAACCAGAGACTATAGCATGTGCTTGCATCTACCTTGCAGCTAGAGCACTTCAGGTAGGTGTACACAATCTGTTTTGTTCCATGTGATAAATCTCAAGTTACAGTGATTCCAGTGAACACCAGCAAAAGTTTGAAGCATTCTCTCTTTCTGGCTTAGATTCCATTGCCAACTCGCCCCCATTGGTTTCTTCTTTTTGGTACTACAGAAGAGGAGATCCAGGAGATCTGCATAGAGACGCTTAGGCTTTACACCAGAAAAAAGGTGACCCTCTCTACTCAAGTTGGTGCTAATTTTGTCAGTCAAGAAGCTAAATGACTATAAAGGGGAAATACTAACTTCATTTTTTTCTCCAACAGCCTAATTATGAATTGTTAGAAAAAGAAGTAGAAAAAAGGAAAGTAGCCTTGCAGGAAGCCAAATTAAAAGCAAAGGGATTGAATCCTGATGGAACTCCAGCCCTTTCAACCCTTGGTGGATTTTCTCCAGCCTCTAAACCATGTAAGACACATTCAGGATTAAAATTAAGTTGTGGCATCATTGTTGCAAAATGTCACCATTTAACAGTTGCCTAGAAACAAAAATATTAAGCTGTTTCTATTTCCCTGAAAAAATCTGATAAAGGTGATACTTAGAAGCATAGTGTTTACATTTTGAAACAACTTTGGCCCTGTTAAATCCAGTAGTTAATGTGTCCTTATTATGTCGTCAAAGCATCACCAAGAGAAGTGAAAGCTGAAGAGAAGTCACCCATTTCCATTAGTGTGAAGACTGTAAAAAAGGAACCTGAGGATAGACAGCAGGCATCCAAAAGCCCTTATAATGGGTGAGTGCTTGAATTGGAAAATGGTTTGAGGGATCATATTCTTGCTTTCTAACATGCTCAGTATGTAACTAAAATGTTGTTTGTTTGTTTGGTTTTTTTTTTTGAAGTGTAAGAAAAGATAGCAAGAGAAGTAGAAATAGCAGAAGTGCTAGTCGATCAAGGTCAAGAACACGGTCACGTTCTAGATCCCATACTCCAAGAAGACAGTAAGTATATGATGCCTCAGGAAGGCATCTTATTTGGAGCCTTTAGAGGTTATCACTTTAAAATACTGAAGACAGATTTTTCAAAGTTAGGCTAGGATTAGACTTTTCTGGGGTGAGGGGTGGGTAACCAGGGATTTTACTCAGGGACACTTGGCCACTAAACCACATCCCCAGCCCTATTTTTTGTATTTTATTTAGAGACAGGATCTCGATGAGTTGCTTAGCACCTCGCTTTTTGCTGAGGCTGGCTTTGAACTCAATGATCTTCCTGTCTCAGCCTCCGGAGCCGCTGGGATTACAGGTGTGCACCACCGCTCCCAGCTAGGATTAGACTTTGTTTTCTCTGGTGATTGGTGGAGAAGATTACAGGAGCTAATGTCTTAATAATTATTAACTGATAGTTAGTCAAACTAATGAATCCTTCCTAGTCATCTTGAATTAGACTATTAGCTCCTTCTGGCTCTTTGAGCGTGTGGGAGATAGTCTGTAAAAAGCATAACTCAGAATGCTGTAAAATGCCAGTTACTCAAGTTTTCCGTAGAGTGTTGACAGTATGCCTCCATCTCTGCCAGGAACTCAGGTGGGAGAGAAGTGAGGGGTGGAGAGACTTAGGAGTCATAGATTCTGGTTTATCCTTGATGTTACAGCTGATTTTTTGGTGCCTGTTAGTAAGCACCAACCAACCGATACAGTTTGTTCTCTATAGAAACTGAATCTAAACCTCAATTTTTTATTGTCTTAAGTTATAATAATAGGCGGAGTCGATCTGGAACATACAGCTCAAGATCAAGAAGCAGGTCCCGCAGTCATAGTGAAAGCCCTCGAAGACATCATAATCATGGTTCTCCTCACCTTAAAGCCAAGCATACCAGAGAGGATTTAAAAAGTTCAAATAGACATGGTCATAAAAGGAAAAAATCTCGTTCTCGATCTCAGAGCAAGACTCGGGATCACTCAGATGCTGCCAAGAAACACAGGCATGAAAGGGGACATCATAGGGACAGGCGCGAAAGATCGCGCTCCTTTGAGAGGTCCCATAAAGGGAAGCACCATGGTGGCAGTCGCTCAGGACACAGCAGGCACAGGCGCTGACTCTTCCGTGAGCCGGCATCGGTTCCTGGTTTTACCTATCTGCAGCGTGACGGATGGACTCAATCAAAACATGAAAAGCAAACTGATTAGGATTCGATTTCTTAAACCCTCTAGGTCTCTAGAAACACTGAGGACATTTTCTTTTGAAAAGAACTATGTTAAATTTTTTTGCACATTAAAATGCCCTAGCAGTATCTAATTGAAAACCATGGTCAGGTTCAATTGTACTTTATTAATAGTTGTGTATTGTTTATTGCTATAAAAACTGGAGCGTGAATTCTGTAAAAATGTATCTTATTTTTATACAGATAAAAATTGCAGACATTGTTCTATTTAAGTGGGTTATTTGTTTAAATGATGGTGAATACTTTCTTAACACTGGTTTGTCTGCATGTGTAAAGATTTTTACAAGGAAATAAAATACAAATCTTGTTTTTCTAAACTGCTTCAAATATCTTATTTAAATAAATTATTAAAAAGCAAAATTTTAGTAGTAAAGTGGCTGTACTGATTTTTCTGACACATTTGTTCTTTCCTCCAGTACATGTAGTTTGGGGTTATTAAAATGTAATTCTTTGCGTTGCAAGTGGTTTGTAAACAGTCTTTATATAGGAAAAGCAAATGGGAATGGCTCAGTAATATTATTATGGCTCCAAGACTCAAAAGCTGGTTTTCACTTGAATGCTTCCAGAAGGTTATTTTTGCTAGTCTTTTAGTACTTCTAAAGTGAAATGCCCTATTGAACAAATCAAAACTTTTAACATGACAGTTAATAAGACCCAATCGTTGGAGTTGAACATTTTATGTGATTTAAGACATGTAATGTTGTGATTATATCTAGGCAGAGAGAGTTATATAATTCAGGTGAGGCCCCTGAGCTTTCCTGGGTGATGAAACTGAAGATAAATGATGATGAATGAATGAGCCCAAGCTGTGTTTATATTAGAAGGTGTTTTCCCCAAACGTGGTAGACATGAATTTAGAAAGGTAAAAAGAAAATTTTAAAGTTTCTGGTATGTTACTTAAATAAGGACCAGAAACCCAACATGAACTCATGCAAACTTGAAGTTAAAACTAACTTAGAAGACATTTTTGGGATATCGTGATATTTCTATTTTATGTGATTTTATATATTGCTGAACTATAAATTGGTACTTTGTTAATTGTGTGTATGTATGTATAGGTTTTGTTTTTGTTTTTAAGTTGTAGATGGACACAATAGCTTTAATTTTTATGTGGTGCTGAGGATCAAACCCACTGCCTTAGATGTGTATGTACTAGGCAAGCACTCTACCACTGAGCTACAGCCCCAGCCTCTACAACTTGGTACTTCTGAAGAATGTCAGCTGCCTCCTAATAATGTTTCCAAGACAGGCTTGGAAGGAAGGCAAGGAAAATAATGGCAGTCAACAGAGGTCCTATTAGTTTTGAGTTACGTTATCAAATTACTTCTTGTGCCTTTTCTTGCTTGTAAATGGAAAGGGTTGAGGGGCCATGTGGAAATGGGCAGTTGAGCAGATATGCCCACATGTAGTATGAGGCTTGTGTTTAGAGGTGGCTTTGTAGACGAGGGTGTCTTAGTTTGTTGTACTGTGCTTTTCGTGTGCCAGTTTCCTAGACTGTTAAGAAATTTGCCACCATTTGCTGCTTTTAATTTTTTAAAAATATTTTTTAGTTGTAAGTGAGCAGTTTTTCATTTTTATGTAGTGCTGAGAATCGAACCCAGTGCCTCCCATGTGCTAGGCAAGCACTCTACCACTAAAACTTTTTTAATATGCTTTTTCAAATAAATGCATTTCAAATAGGAGTGCAGTCCTTTGCTCCAGAGGTAGAAGTTGGAGGTCAGCCAACCTGGTTTATACACAAAATCCCATGGGGCTGGGGATTTGGCTCAAGCTGTAGCGGGCTTGCCTGGTATGCGTGCGGCCTGGGTTCGATCCTCAGCACCACATGCAAACAAAGATGTTGTGTCTGCCAAAAACTGAAAAATAAATATTGAAATTTCTCTCTCAAAAAAAAAAAAAAAAAATCCCCAGTCTACCTCCCTCCCTTGTATTTAGAAAGAATACAAATGATTTCATATTTTCGTCTATAAGGTGAGGGCTTGGGAAACAACCAAGATGCCGCTTGTCAAGTTGACTCTAGTTGCTGTGCCATCGAGCCCCAAATTCCCTCAACCTTCGCATGCTTGTTGCTTGTTGCTTTGTTCAGACGAGGGCCATTTATGTTCTGTTGGATTTAGGCACAGATTTTTCTCTTCTGTGCATAATACATTTGAAGAAACTGGGTCAGGTACTAAGGAATTTTCCATATTCTGTGTTGCTCATTGTATGGTGTCACTGAACATAACTTTTCTGTTCCCTATATTTCTTACAAACTGGCAGCTCTTGGTCAGTTTCAGGTAGGAGGACCTTAATTAATTAATTATTATTTCTTTTTTGCAGTGAATTGAAGCCAGGGCCTGGAGCATGCTAGGCTATCTCACTATCTTTGTTTCCCCACTACCGCTGTAAATCATCTTAATGAGAATATTTGGGCCTAATTCTGATTTTTAATAGACTTTCTGTCTTGTTATGCAAAGTTAATTTGGGTTTTACAGTTCATATCTTAATTATGAAGACCAGTGACATTCTTAACATCCCATTTTAAAACAAAGTGAATGAAATGGCAATAGGTTGAGCTTCCTTAATCTAAAATTCAAAATGCTTCAAAATCTGGAACTATTTGCCAAGATTTATATATAAATGTGATGGTTCAATGTACATAAACTGTTTTAGGTACAAAATTATTAAAAATACTGTGTGAAATTATTAACAGGCTATATGTAGAGGTGTATGTGAAACATGCATGACCAGCAACTGGGAAGTGGAGTCGGGAGGACAGCAAGTAAATTTGCAAGACCTTATTTCAAAATAGAAAGGGTTGGGGATGTGGCCTGGTGATCAGGTGTCTCTCGGCCCAGGACCAAAACAACGATGAATGAAGTTTGGACTTGGGTCCCAACCCCAAGAAATCTCAGTAAATATACACACATATTCCAAAATCCGAAAGTACCCAAAACGCTTCTGGAAACAGTTCTTCACTGAAGTCCTAGGTTTTGCTTTAACAGTTTTACATAGCACTTGGTTATCGTCCCCATCAACACCGTGATTTGAACCAAAAGCCTTTCTCATTTAAATTTTGAGTTTCCAACAAGATAATTTCATAATATTTGTTTGTCCTAAAAGCCATTTCTTAATTCACCATGAGCTGTAGTAAGTTAATTATGTAATTTTTTTTTTTTTCCCTCAAAGACCAAATTTTTTAAAGCGAAGTAGAACAAATAGGCACATGGGAGAGCCTGGGTATCTGATTCAGGAGGATTCTTGTCCACAGCCTCAAGCCTGTGTCCCTTCATTCTGAAAGGCTGGAACATCTTGACTTTAACCATTTATGAAACACATACCACCAGCTGTCTTGACACTTAAGGTCTCATCCATTCATTCCATCAATTCATTTCTTTCAAATTTGAGCTTTTTTTGGAGGGGCTGGGGGTACTTGGGATTGAATTCAGGGGCACTTAAACACTGTGCCATATCCCCAACCCTTTTTTGTTAGGTCTCAGTTGCTTAGGGCCTCGATAAATTGCAGAGGCTAGCTTTGAACTTGGGATTCTCCTGCCTTAGCCTCCTGAGTCACTGGAATACAGGTGTGTGCCACCAAGCATGTTTTTTTTTTTTTAATCCAACTACCTGTGGGAGACCAACCTTGCATGTGACTGAGTCACACTCCCCGGCTGGGTGCTGAGGCGCTCAGTCACAGAAATGTGGCAGAGCTTTCCCCACCCTTCTTGGGTTCAAGGATCGGTGTCTCGTGCATGGGTGTGTCTTGCTACAGCCCCATGGGTGAAGCTATGCTCACCTGTTCCTTTGTAATATAACCCCCTGCCCTGATTAGGATAGAATCTTCCATGGAAGTGCCTTGTGTGTGTCCCCTTCTAATACTGTGCCCTTGGGTGTGACTTACCCAGGTGTCAGTCAACCTGCTGACAGTGGACATCATGAAGATAGACTCAGCCCCCTGAAACCTGACCCCTTGCCTCATTTGAATAGCTTCTCCTCAATAAAAGGGGTCAGCGTGTACTCTCGCTCTCTCTCTCTTCCTGCGGACCCTTAAGGTCAAGGAGCCGACACAGTGACCCCAAATAAAAAGTTATTTTTGTCTCTTGTGTGGTTATTTTGTGCAGCCCAGTCAACCTGTTTAACTAGAGTAAACCCTGAGCCTTTTAGTCGTGAGAACAGAAACCCAGCAACTACCCTTCCATGAATGTTTATATTACTTTTACACAGATAAGACTAAACCCAGGCATGGTGCCACCTACCTCTAATCCCATCCACTTGGAGGCTGAGGCACAAGGATCTTAAATTCAGGGTCAATCTGAGCAACTTAGCCAGATCCTTTCTCAAAATTTTCTTAGAAAGGGCTAGGGATGTAGCTTACTACAACACGCTTGGGTTCAATTCCCAGTGCTGGGGAAGAAAAAGAGAGTCTGAAGAGCGCAGATAGAAGAACAGGTTGGGGGTAGCAAGCTGGTGGTCCCTGAGCCAAATCTCAGCCTTCACATGCCTGTTTGGTATGTTTTGGTTTTGTTTTAAGTGGTGCAGGGAACACTAAACTGTGTCCCAGAGAGTAGAGCTTTGTGGGACACAAGAGCTGATACTGGCACAGACGGTGGAGTCGAAGGGCCTGGGCTCAGTGCTTGGCACAGTCCTAACTTCTGCAAATCAAACATCCTGTATGCAGATGTTGGGAAGATTAAAGGATAACATATGTAAGACCCTGCACATCGAGCTGAGCTTGCAGGAAATGGCCATGAGTCTCAGGTTTATGGATACTGACTGTAGTGTCTTGCAGATTGGTTTCCTAGGGCTGCTGTAACAAACTTCCACTAGCTGGTGGCTTAAGACTCGTTCTCTGACAGTTCTGGAGTCCAGAAGTCTGAAATCAAGGTGATGGCAAGCTGTGCTTCTTGCTGGCTTCTGTGCTTCCCAGAACCCTTGATGTTCTTTGGTTTGTGACCACATCACTCCAGATTCTGCCTGTCTTCAACTCTCGTTAATTTTCCTGCTCATGTCCTATTTTATGCTAAGGGTCCAACATAGAACTACACATTTCCTTTAGTCATTATGTCCCTTGTCTTCTTTCATCTGGAATAGTTCCTCTGTCTTTACTTTTTAAAAAAATATTGTTTTAAAGAAAAGGTAAATATTTTTCCCCAGGGCCATGTGCACTGAACTATGTCACCCGCCCTTTTTATGTATTTTTTATTTGGAGACAGGGTCTGGCTAAGTTGCCCAGGCTGTCATACTCCACTTTGCCTGGCACACACATCATCCCAATATGTGCTCTTTCTATTGAATTATAGCCCATTACTAGGATTATTATTATTTTTTTTTTTGCTCAGATTATCCCAAATAAGGCCAATGGGAACCCCTTTAAAATAGTTCCTTTAAAAACAAAAATAGTTCCTATGAACATCTTAAAAGACTTTTTTCTACATGTGTGACTCAAGTCACACCATCTGTGCTTTCTCTAGGTATGTGTGTAACCAGAAACTTTTGGGGTCACCATCTCTTGAGAACATTAGCACTGGCTTTAGAGGGGACGAAATGACTTTAAAGGTTAAGCTAACAATGCAGCCAGTGCATAGGGCTTCTCATGGCTGCTGTTTCCTGATGACTTGTGCTCTTGGTTCAGGACAGTCCTCCTCATGCATGACCAGTTCCTGTACTCCTACTGCGTTCTTAGAGCTGCCTAGTTGTCAGTCCCAGTCAGCAATGAGTAATGGTGCCAATAGAGGCCCACCTCTCCAGGTTGCACATCAGCTGACCATAAACCTTATTCACAGCAGGGACTGTTCCCTGGTGGATCTGGGCAGGTTTGTCTAAGCCCCAGATAAACCTTTCAGCCTGATTGGGCACCGAGTAACTGAAGGCACACACCTTTGCTGAATTCTGCCGGAACAAAGATGGCAGCCCCGTTTACATAAGCACTGCGTGCCAGATGCCATTTCACTTCACGTGAAGTAACTTATTTAACATCTTTCAGAAACCCTGTGTTGGGGGGAAATCCAGGAGGATGTGAGTTCACCCTGCTAGTAAGTGGCTAAGCCAGGATGAAAGCCCAGTTTCTTGCAAAGTCTGCGTACTTAGCCACTCTATCACATGTCAACCCATGTGACCCATTTTAATCCAGTTTCCCCACATCATCCAAGCCTGAGCTCACTGGACCCTTTACAAAGCACCCTTATAATGAGATTCAATATCATTGAGGCTGCAACTTCTCAGTTATGTGCCACTGGGAACTCATCCAGCAGTCACATAGATGCCCACACCTTTGCCAGCCTGCCCCCCTGTGGTTGCCTGCTGGCCTCGTCTTGAGGTCAGTGACCTGAGGCTCTGCCTCCCACCCCACTTGGTATTGTGAGGGCATCACTCTCCCTGCTTGGCTATGCCTCTTAGAAGCAGTGTGGGCCTGTTTGGGAAGCTGCTTCAAGTTGAGCCCCAAAGGTACCTGGTAAGGTGAGACCCTCCCAAGACAGGGCTGGTGGACAGGGCGCAGGATCTGGTGATGGACTGACCTGTATTGGAGGTCTGGCCTTTGGCACAATTGCCTAACTCCTCTGTTCCCGAGTTCCCTCTCTGCCAGCAGAGACTATTTCCACTTTGCAGTTGTGAGATTGGTAGTGTTCTCAGAGATGGTGGGCCTGGGCAGGAGGTCATTGCACATTTTGTCCTTATCACTTCCCCAAAGGCACAGCCCAATCCCTGGCACTCAGAAAAAGCTGACCCAGTGTCCCTTTCAGCCTGTGTTATTCCTTGAGCAATTAAAACACAGTGCTCTCTGCTGTAAGTGGCATTTCTTATGCCTGGCCCCCAACTGTCCTGCTAGATTATGAGCAGAGCTGGACTCTGTGTATTTCTGGTCTTCACCAGGGACCCACAGCAGGAAATGGATGCCTGTGGAGGGTGGAGGCTCCCTGCAATTGACACTCCAATAGGTACAGGGTATGCACTTTGTCAGGCAGTGGGCACACCCTGACGACACCCAAGTGGAGGAGACCCAGCCCTCTGTGAGGGAGCTCCCCCATGGCCAAGCTTTGGTGAAGACCCAAAGTAGTTAATACGTCTTCTAAGCATCTAAGTCCCAGGGACTCTGCTGAGCCAGTCTGTTTCACGGTGTCCCTTGCAGGAGGAAATCACCAAGTGCCCAGCTCAGAGCCTTGTTGCTAGAGAGCACATCACATGGCATTTGGTGCCAAGGGACCACACCTACTGTTTCTATGCCTGCCTGAAGACCAACCCTGCAGCCTGTTCCCAGGGTGAGAGCTGGTGAGTTCCCCGCACCACGAGGGGTCAGTGCAGGGCCGAGGCCAGGACACTCAGTGATGGAATGGCCCCTGAGTCACCGTAGCAGTCCAGTATCTGAATGATTTGTTCTTGGGTGGAGCAGAGGAAGGGAGAAAACGGGTCAGAAGAAACGAAACCATCTGGTGAATTCACAAGTTGCTACAAGTCATGAGTTCCACCCCGTCCCACTAACTATTTTTAGCACAAAGAAATAAGGTAATTTGAGGGTTTCAGAAAACAAGTGCTGTCTGGAAACGAAAATGATAATTGAAGAAATACTCTGCATTGGCAAAAGTTTTCCTCCTTTTCATTTGCAAAAACAAAATGACCCCTCCCCCTCCACCAGGCAAAGGAAGGTTTTCAGAAGTTAAAAGAAATGCAGTTTACTGACTAAACTGGCCTCCGCAACAGAATAAAGAACTTTCCCCCTTATCTGGGTTCAGAACTGGCAAGCACCCTCGGTGTGGGCACTTCATAAATATTCATCCGTGATGAAATGTCGGCAGGGCACAGGAACAGTTTTGTCATTTCAAGAACCCCCTTTGAAATGCCAGCAATTGAAGCAGGGTCTCAACTATCCTTTGCAAATCTTGAACAAGAAAGGCCCAGTTCAGCTGGTCACATGGAATGAAACTGGAACAAGGACACCAGATTAACCTCTCCTGGAGTCTGGGGCTGTGTGTGTACTCACAAAGAGCAGAGCAAACCGAAGCAGCGGGTGGCATTTTTAAGCAGCCACTCCCAAAACATCCAAGCAATTGAGATTCAGCAACTCCACTTTGTGGGAAAACCCAGTTCGTTTCATGTTGTGCTGGGCACGGAGGGTGCCGTGCCTATAAGCGGAAACGGTTCAGCTGGAACAGGGTGTGGTGAGCTTCAGCCCTTCGAAACCATCCCAGGCATACAATCAGCCGAGTGGCAGGACACTCAAGGGAACTGGTGCAAGCACACCCTGGTACAGCGCCTGGTCAAGGTCGGCTTGTTTTGGCCCAGGTGCACCGGGCCTT
The DNA here is from genome assembly GCF_047511675.1 of Marmota flaviventris. Classification (NCBI taxonomy): domain Eukaryota; kingdom Metazoa; phylum Chordata; class Mammalia; order Rodentia; family Sciuridae; genus Marmota; species Marmota flaviventris. The sequence continues at coordinate 112,213,405 of NC_092505.1, read as the reverse complement.
GGCCCTGGTAATCCTGATCAACAGAGGCGAGCGCTCCCTCAGGCCCTGTCCCTGGACAGCCTGGGTGGGTGAAGCTGGGTCACGGCTGAACTGTGCCAATGTGGCTTGGAGATCTTCCAGCAGAGACCTGGGCTCTGTGTGGCCCGACAGAAACCTTTCTCTGAGTTCCAAGAAACATTGTGCATTTGCCAGGGGTTGACCGGCCTGGGGCAGGGGTAGGACAGCCATGGCTTGGGTGTGGGCCTGGGCTATCTTAGGCTGCAAGAAGCATCCTTGTGCCAGCCCCCTGCACCCCACCCAAGGGTGGCCTGGATCTTGGCACTGGAGGGTTATTTTGGGTAGGGCCTCCTCACCAGGGGCCTCCCGGCTCCCTGTGCTGCTCTAGTGACCACTCTGATGGGCCTAGCACTGGCTTCTGGGCTCCCAGGCATTGGGGGAACCCTGGGCTAGCACCAGGATCCAAGGGGCATGTTCATGGGCTCAGACCTCCCAGGCTTGTACCTCAGCCCTGGGGCAAGACCTGGGGAAGCCACTGTCCTGGCCACAGCCTGGTCCTCTGTTCTCAGCCTCCTATGCACATCCCCTGTGCTCAACCTTACCTCTGCCACCCACCCCAGCAATAGCAGCCCTTCGCTCATTCCTCAGATACTGAACAGGCACTCGGTGTGCTGGACAGACCTTCACCAAGGGAGCTGGTTTGTCTCCTCGCAGGTGGACAAACTGGGGAAGGAGAGCCCTTGCTTTGTGCTGAAGCTTTAGATGCGTGATCTCACTCAATCCTGCCCTTGCCCAGGGTACTCCCAGGCCTTCCTGGTGCCAGAAGATGGCCGTTCAGAGCAGGACACTGCCATCGACCTCTCTGTGACCACTCGCTGTGACCCTGGACGTGCCCACTACACCAGCAAAATGGACTAGGCTGTCGTGAGCACTGAATGAGCTAATGTGGGAAAGGTGCGTGGAGCCCCTCCACGGAACAGAGATGCTGTCACAGCAGCACAGCACACTGGAGATGAGCGCAGGCTTCTGCCCCTGTGTAGGGACGATTCTTTCAGGGCAAGGGCCCCCCTCCTCCCACGCTGGAAAGGGTCCTCCCCTCCCACAGAGGGTCGCATTGCTCACCGCCAGAGCCTTAAGAGTTTTAGACCAGTGTGTGGGAGAGAATTTGGAGAATGACTTGAGTCTTTTTTTTTTTTTAATATTTATTTTTTAGTTTTCGGCGGACACAACATCTTTGTTTGTATGTGGTGCTGAGGATCGAACCCGGGCCGCACGCATGCCAGGCAAGCGCGCTACAGCTTGAGCCACATCCCCAGCCCCCTTGAGTCTTTTCTGGACTGTGAATTGTGTCCCCTGAGGGGAGGGTGACAGCCCCCAGCAGTGACCTCAAACCTGGAAGGCTCTCCCCTCCTCCACGAGCTGGGGAGATGGGAACAGAACTCAGGATTGAACGCCAGCGCCCCAGGCCTTTCCCTCTCAGCCTGCAGAACAGGCCAGTTGACAGGGGGAGGGACACTGCCAGGCAATTATACAAGCTGTCCCTTCCCCACCCAAGGGACAGTCGGCAGTCAGCCTCCCATCACGGTGAGCTGGGCTGCAAGCTCGTGCCCTTTGACCTGGGAAGTACTGTCCTCTTCCTCCCTCCCCAGCAGTTCCCTGGGAGCCTTCCTATCCTCACTCCCCTAATGGCCAATGATCCCTGGCTTCCCGCCGCTCCCTTCCCACTCCTGGCCTTGGACAGCATGGTCACCCTGGGCCCTGTGTCCTAAGCAGGCAGGACCATGCGTTCTGGAGACCCGTGGCCAATCCGAGAGGAACTCTGTCAACGGGGTGCCAAATTGTGTGGCTCTGCGGCAGCCAGTGAGAGGACCACTTGAGAGCTTGAGGGGGCCAGGAGGGAGGCAGGAGCACCGCTACAGAGGCCAGGTCAGGCGGGAGGCAGGAGGACGGGCACAGAGGCCAGGCCAGGCACAGTGGGGCAAGCCACGTGGGCTGTTCTAGGACAGGATTCCTGAGAAGGACTCTGACACCGTGGCACTAAGAAATGACTCGCAGGTCCACTTCTTGGCCAGTGTGAGGCCTGAGGACCCTGGCAGGTGTCTAGGTGGTCCTTCTGCATAGCTTCCGTCTCTGGGGTCACTAAGTGAGATCATTCCTGGGTCTCATACCGTCATGGAAAACTCTCACTTCAAAAACATCTCTTGGGTGACGGGCCCTGGTCTTTTTTTAAATTATAGATGGACACGATGCCTTTATTTAATTTATTTATTTTTATGTGGTGCTGAGGATCGAGCCCAGGGCCTCACAAGTGCTAGGTGAGCGCCCTACCTGTGAGCCCCAGCTCCAGCCCGGGCCCTGGTCTTTTTGTGCACATCATCTCATGACCATCAGGAGACTCTTGTGAAGTTGTGATTATTTGTCCTGTTTCACATGTTAGGAAATTGAGGTTCAGAGAGGTTAAGAGACCTGCCCAAGGTCACAAAGCTAATAAGGAAAGTAGCGATTATAACTCCAGAAAATGTTCCACTCTTCAAATGATAGTTTGCTTTGACACTTGTGGATATTTTTCTGCTTTGGGGCCATAGGAAGTCCCTTGTGGCATGTTAGGTAAGTGCATGTGATCTTTGCCCTGATTGGATTTGCAAACTGTGTGATCAGATAAGGTCGCTGAGCATAGGTGTGACTGTACCCAGGGTTGCCTGATGTCCCAGTTTCCTGTCTCCTTTTTTCCCCTGCACACAGAGGCCAAGTCATGACTGGTCAGCCCCTGTGGCCTCATTTCCCTGGCAAATACATCCAGGCAGATCTGGGTTTCAGTTCCACCTCTGACATGCTTTCAGGAAAAACTAGGCAGAGGGCTGTGTGTGGAGAGGCGGGAGGAGGTCAGAGGTGCTCCTGTGGGTGCAGCCGGCTGGCACGTGGCTCCTCCAACGCACAGCAGCCCAGCCACACCCGGGGTGGGGGGAGTAGTCAGGGTGATCTCGGGGACATGCAGGGGCTCTGATCTCCCTCCAGCCCAGCCCCTGCGTCCAACGTGCTTTGTCATCTGGAGGGACTCATGAGGTTCCAAGGGGCCTAGGAGGAGCTGTCCTGAGCCTTGGTTTCTCTCTGGGTCGCCACTGTGCCCCATGATCTTGGTGGAACTCTGGGGAAACCCAGGCGCAGGGGGCTCTCGGAGGCTTGGAGAGCCGATGGGGCAGTAGGCAGGGAAGGGAAGAGCCAGGGCCCCTGAGGGCCAGTTCCATATGGTGTGCTCTGCCCTGAGGGCCACTTGCCCCCTGGAGAGAAACGGAACATTACATTTTATGCCTGCATTGGCATAAAAATGAGTAGAACCCAGACAGTGTTCATTACTTTACCTTCATTATTATTAATTACTTTATTATGGATTTAAATTCTCCTATGATTGAGAATTTATGAGATTTAACCAGGGAATCACGAGGCGCCGTCTGGCCACGAGGGGGCAGCACGAGGCCACGGACGCGGCCCGAGCTGGGCGGAGGGCGGCTGGGGGCAGGGGCGTCGCAGCTCCCCGGACTCACAAAGGCCCCCGCCCTTCTCGGGGTTTCCTCCGAGGGCGCCCGACCTCCGGCCCAGGAGCCCGGCCGACGGGGCAGGGGTTATCGCACCACTCGAGGGGCCGGGGAGGGAGGCTCAGGTCCGTGTCACGCAGGGTCACAGCCTGGCAGAGGCGGAGCCCAGCAGGCTCCCGGCCCCTCCCGCCACCCTGCCAGCAGCCTGACCAGGGCCCAGCTCCAGGCCTGCTGTTCCCTGCGGGGCCCGGCGCAGCCCACCCCGTGCCCACCCGGAGCTGGACGGGGAGCAGCAGCCCCGCGGCCGCTCGGCCAGGTCCAGGCGAAGGAGACCCCCAGCCTCCCCCGGGGCCCAGCGTGCCTTTGTTCCCCTCCCACCCCAGCGGGGCTTGTAGGTGCGAGGAGCGCTGGCCACCCTCTCTCGGGAACTGGGCGACCTCACAGAGGCACCTGAATGGCAGTTCACCGTGCAGAGGGCTCTGGGTGCTAGGCAAGGAGGTACGTGTCCAAGAAGGGAGGCCAGACACGAGCCGAAACACGGCGTGCAATGATGCCATCGGGAACCCCAGCCCTGCCTGGCAGAGGGGACAGGCCTGGGAGCAGCCTGGCACGTCCCCAGCAGGTCTCCCGGGCAGGCCAACCCACGTCCGCCTGGGCCGCGGGAAGGCCTGCTGATAGCTGCACTCAGTTTCCTTTGAAAAGGCGGAAGGGTGCGAGAACCCACGGGAAAAACCGAAAAGCAGAATTTCCTTCTGGATGAGAATCAAAGACTGTTCTTTTTTTTTTTTTTTTTTCAGGGAAATGACTGAAATAGATGTGGAAAGAGGCCACCTGGGGTGGAGCTGCCCCGGGGGCCCCAGCCGCCAGGAGGGGGGGGGAGGGAAGGGTGGGACCCTGGTGCTGCTGATAAGCTTTGGGTCAGAGGCGACAATCACCCCCGCAGCAGTCCTCCGGGTCACTGAGTAGGCGGAATCTCTCCCACCTCCTGATTGACCCAGCTCTGGTCTGGCAGATCCAGCTCGGGAGGGTGACAGACCAGGTCCCACACGAGTCCTGACCCACTACAGTTTCTGGTTACACGGTCCCACTCCACCCCACAGGGCGGTGAGTGGAAGTGACAGCCCAGGTTGGGAGGGGAAGGGCTGAGAGCCCCCCCACACCACACACACACACACATCAGGAGAAGGGAAGGAGCCTTGGCAGAATCCGGGTCACTCCTGAGGCCCCCAGGAGGGAGCTATGGCAGGCAGGAGGCAGAAAGCATGGCCATCCTGGGAGCAGAACACCTAGGACCATCTGCTCTAGTGCCTTCATTCTGGTTCTAGAAGGGACCTTGGAAGAAACCGAGTCCGTCCCCCATGAGGCCCCGAGAAGGTGTGACTTGCTGAATGTCACACAGCTGGTGGGAGGGCAGAAACAGGAAATCCTGGCTTCCTCATCTGTGGCCCAAAGCTCCTGGTAGCAGAAGATATTACCTCAACATGGAAGAGAAGGGCTGGGGTGTGGCACAGTGGTAGCACTTGCCCTGCATGTGCCAGGCCCTGGGTTCCATCCCAGCAAGTGAAGCCACTAGAGGAAGCCGGAGGGACCTGGGTGTCTTCCAAGGGGAGGGGGTATTGAAGACACAAAGTGAACCTTAACTTTAAGGCCAGGCCAGGGATGGAGCTGTGCTACCCCATCAGAGAGACATATCAGCGTAGTTAAAAAAACATAAAACAGAGCCAGCCGGAAAGGTCAGGTGAGGGGCAGCAGGTGGGCAGCATACCTAGACGTGGTGCCCGAGAGTCTTTTTTCTCTAATGTTCTGAGACCCTCTTGAAACTTCTAAGGGTCTGAGGGCTCCAAGGACGTCAGAGACAAGGACTTGAGACCAGCAGGCCTGGGACAGCCTGGCCTGAATCACCCGCAGGGGCTAACCTGGGCCCCTGGGCAGCTGTGAGTCAGCAGCCATCTGCTGTCCAGCCTGGGTGCTGACTCAGCAGAAAGACAGACAGCCTGTTGTCTGCCGGGGAGGGGCCCCATCTGCGCCCTCGCCCTCTGGCGCCCCTCCTCTGCCTTGCGGAGGCTTCCACATGGGGATGTCAGAGCTTCCTCAGCTGGGGGTGGACCTGGACAAGAGCAGCCAGGTCTCTTGATTTCACTGGTCAGATTTCTTTGAATACTTATTTTTCCAAAATAGAGAAGAGTAGAGTTTAGACCTGGCAGGGACTTTAGAGAGCCAGTTAGTTGTATGATTTCTCCTCAAGATCACACAGGGCCTCTTTCCTCTCTGCCTCCATTATTCCTGGCTGGCCAGCAGGCAAGGGTGAGGGTGCTGTTGAGAAGTGAGCCACTGATGTCAGCCTAGAAAAACCCAGCTTGGGTTCTGGCCCACAGAGATGCTATGGAGTTAGGGTTGGTTTAAGGCACTAACTTATTACAGCAGCAACAGGAGATGTCTAAGTGAGCCCACATGGCTTCACCCACCACTCTTCAGTTTGTGGGGTTTTGTTCTTGTTTTGGTATGGGGGATTGAACCCAGCTGTGCTCCACCCCAGAGCTACATCCCCAGTCCTTTTTATTTTATTTTGGGACAGAGTCCCACTAAATTGTCCAGGCTGGTCTAGAACTTTCATCCTACCTCAGCCTCCTGAGTAGGTGGGATTATGGGCCTGTGTCCCCACACACCTGGCTAGTTCATGGTTTTAAAGAATATTCTTGAAAACAAAGTCACCACCCAACAATAAGTAAAATTATTATTCTACTTAAAAAGGTATAAGGAAGAGTTTGGAAAATTTTTACGGTACAAATGCCAAGTCACTTTCATTCAGGAGTAGAAAAGGTAGATGACTGACAAGTGGATTCAGCTGGATATAACGTGAGTAAACTGATTTCCCCTCATTGTTACCCTGTGAGCCCACTCTGATGAATTATTTTTCCATTTTCCTGGGTGAAATGCCAGGCACATCACAAAATGGAGATATTAATAAATATCTCCATTTTAGGTGGAGACTCTGCAGTGCCACATCACATCTTTAGACTCTCACCCAACAGAGAGCTTTCTCCTACCTCCCATTGGACCTCAGCAGCAGGCGGGGAGCTGGGAGAAGGTGGCTTGCTTTCCACCAGCTCCCCACTCCTTGTTCCACTCCTGCCCTCACCCTGCTGCCTCAGCCTCCTCCAGTTGGCCAGGGAAAGGAGGCAGGAGAGGGCAGGGTTAGATGGCAAGTGTCCAGAGACAGTTCCTGAGGAGGAGCCTGGAAGAACCCACCCACAGAGTTTTCCGGCAAAGCGGCCCAATCCTGCTTGCCCCCAGCAACTGACCCTCCATTCCCACACCAACAGTTTGCCCCATAAGAACCCACCTCCGTCAGAGGTGCCTCACTTCAGCAGCCAGGTTCCTGGGCACGGGGTCCTTTACCGTGACCCATGGCGTCTACCTGGTGGCCTTGGTCTCTGCCCTCCCAGAGGCGAGGGCTGCTCTTTCTTGGCAGCTCTGCTGCTGGGTGGTCAGGACAGCCCTTTGCCTTTGTAGGGAAGGTTCATTTATGATGGTACCAAAGAGGCCAGTTTCAGGTGACTGGAGTGTCAGCATCAAATGATTCCTTCAAACCAAGTGCTGGCTGCAGGCCCCTGTAGGACCCAGTCCCACCTGCCTTTGAAGGGACAGGCTCTGGCTCCCTAACCCCATGCCCTGCTCATGTGAGGAGAGTCTCTTGAAGATTTTGGTCAATCCACTTAACTGAATACTACCTATTTCATATAGTACACCCCACTTCAGGTTTTCATCACGCTAATTAGTGGTGCTCGGAGGTGAACTTTGTTTACACAGTAGCTGCCTCTAGAGTGTGGGCCAGACTAGGGAGCATGGCCAGCAACGGGCATGCAGGAATCTTTGTGGTGCTCACCTGTGTGGCTCAGCATACCCACAGTGTCGTGTGCCCATGTGGGTGAATTCATCACAGACACCAGCCTTAGTTTTCCCAAACTCCAGAGACACAGGTCCTCTCCCTGTGCACAGGGTCCTCTTCCTGTGCTCTGGCTCAGCCCTGTGATGGCACGGGGCCAGCTTCCAGCCTCTGCACAGCACCTGGGAAGGCAAGGTGTGGGTTCTCTGAGCGGTTCCCTTCACTTGGGTTGAGAGGAACGGTTGGTGTCCCCTGCACGATGACTCTCTTAAAAGAATCCCCCCACTCTAGATCCCACCAACCTCCTCCACTCCAATACATGCCCCACGGTGGGTGATGGGCTTGGGAACATTGGGCTGGGTTTCATGGTCACTGCTTAGCAAGTTCTGTGTGGATGGCCAAGCTCCTGGACAGAATATTTAGGGGGCACCTGACATCCTTTCTTAGCTTTGACTAGTGGGTGCAATTCTGAGGCCACAAGAAAAGCCCCTCCTAACATGCACGACAGCCTGGAATCTGTCGTTCCCGACCGTCCACGTGAGCTGTTCATACTTTGCAGGAGCTTCCCACCCGCACAAGGTCCAGCTGGGCCCGGCCCTCTGCCTCCTCCTCCTTCTCACACACCTGCCCCTTCTGCTTCCTCCCTCTCTGCTGCTGTTCTTCTGCCCTCATTTTGATAACCTTGGCTTGCTCACTTGCTTAAATCTGATGTCGAGTTATTTACAAGCAAATACATTGCTCACAAATCATGATTGGGAACATGTGGTAGAGTGCTTGCCTGGCATACGTGAGGCCCTGAGTTCAGTTCCCAGGACGGCAAAGAAAAAAAAAAAGATAGCTTTAGTGTGAATTTCCTAACGGATGGTTATATGCAGCTTAACAAGGAAAACATGAATGTTTTTCTGGAAGCAGTTAAAATGACTTCTATTTAGATATGGAGGTGAAAAGTCTTTGTGCCCATTCCAAATCGATTTTGAAATGTGGGAAAACAAAACCCCCAATGGTGGATTAAGCTCTACTTTGAAAACAAAACAGCTGGGAGAGTTTGCTTTGTTTCCTGAAGTTTTAAAAATCCTGTTTAGAAGCTGGGCCTCCAGACGCAACCCCAATTCCCCCGCCTGCTGAAAGGCATCAGCTTCCCAAGACCCACAGCCTGCTGCCCTGGGGCCTTGATCCCACCCAGGAGCAGCATCTGAAGTGCTCTGGATGGGCCCCCTGGTCCTCCAACTCAATCCATTTGTGCTCCACTTCTTCCTGAGTCTTTGAGGTGGAAGAGGAGTTGACTGGGTCTTGGGCTTGTGTATCGACCGCCCCCTGACCTAGATCCTGTTCCACTCCTGCCTCTGCATCCCTCTCCTAACGCCCGGCTTCGCTTGGTTCAGAGCACCTGTGCTGCTGTCCAAATGCTCCACATCTGGAGGCCGGTACAGATGTGCTCTCTGGATATGGCTTCTGTTCTGGTCTTGTCACTCTTAGAATTGCACTGGTGGGGGAGACCTTTGGGTATTTAAAGCTCTGTGTAATATGGCTTTACTTCTTTTCTCTATGTATTATAAAATAAACACACAGTTGCAATCACACAGCTTTGTGTACCGACCTACATTTTCCACTCAGTATTGTGTTATTATTTTTCATACCATTTAAAAGTCTGGAATCCCGGAGACTGAGTAAGCTGAGGCAGGAAGATTGCAAGTTCAAAGCCAATCTCAGTAACTTAGTGAGACCCTGTCTCAAAATAAAAATAAAAAATAAAAAGGGCTGGGGATGTGACTCGGTGGTTAAGCACCCCTGAGTTCAACCTCCCCCGGCAAAAAAAGTCCCTACGTAAATACTTATAGGGGCCATTTTTCCACTTAGTAGTCTATGTTCCGTTAGACATTTAAATTATTTTCAGTTTTCCACTATAGTAAATAATACCACAGTGGATTTCTTTCTTCCTAAATCTTTTCCAGCTTTTGCTCCTTAGGATATTCTAGGTGATGAATTTTGGGTCAAACCCTTTGAGATTATAAACATTTTCAAAACACTTCTTGCTGTGATGATAGCTACTAAACCACTTGGGATTGTTGGGGATTTCACCAAATAGCATGGTGGATACCTGGAAAACAAAGCAGAAAGGTGGTGGGAGTCTTCCTAGAACTTAGGGCCTTGTCCTGGTTTATTTTTTTAAAAGACATAATTAGTAGAAGATATAATACTTATTAACTTACATGAACTATTGCACTATGTGGCCTGTGACATAGTTGCATATCCTCATCTGACCCCCACATGTTTGGCTTCCCTCAGAGCCTAGGCTTAGAAGGCTGGGAGATTGTCCCTGTGAGTGACAACTGCCTATTCCAGGTACATTTGGGGCTTCTCAAGCAGGACCCTGGGGTCTCCAAAGCTCTAGTAACTACAGGATGGGAAAGAGAGATGCCCATCTATTTAAACCCTTCATCTTTCAGCAGAAGGGACTGGGATCAGCCCAACTAGCACAGCAGCTCTTTACCCTGGATGCACATTTAATTACTTAGAGAATTTTAAAAATCCAGACTCTGTCCTCAGGTAGCATAATCTTGGAATGCAAAAATGCATGCTATGAGAAAGCTCAAACTTCACATCAAGTTGCTATTGCTATTAGGACAATCGGGCCTTCCTCATACAAATTTATTTCATTTGCGGGGAATTAATGTGCCTCCTACTTTCAGTTCTTCAGCTAAAAGAGAACCTATTTTTGTTCTGAAAAACCAGTTGATTTCAATTGCACTGCAAAAAAAAAAAAAGACTTTTACAATTACATAAAGGTGGGAAAATGTTTGTGTAAGTCACATTATTAGGCTCTACTAAATGCACATTAAAAATTCTAAGATCCCCAAATGAACCAATATTGCTTTGGTTTTCTCTGACTTTAACTTAAAGCTCTTTAGCATGGTATTTTCTGTCTCATCCGGTTGCAGAATTGGTGGAAGCTGGACCAAGTCATGGGAGGCCTGGCCTGAGGCCTGGCTGTCACTCACTGGGTGTGAACTTGGGTGGTCATTTTTCCCTTTTTCTGTATTCTCATGAATACCTTCATGAACTGACGTTGGCACAAAATGAGTTTGGAACTGTGACACCGACCCGGCAGGACATGGTTATTAAATATTTATTAAGCACCTGCTGTTGGTTCCACCCTCACTGGAAGAGATAAATCCCACATAGGAGGAATAGCCCGGGACCAATTTCTACCAAGGAGCTGTGAGAAGTACCAGCCAAGTGACTCACGAAGGAAAAAAAACGGGAACATTTAAAAGGTGACAATCACAGAGAAATGGAAGAGAGCGGAAATTCAATATCCTGTCTTAGCCTTTTATTTCTCTTCTGTCTCTGACAAAAAGTCCTGGATAATAATGACCTGAAACAAAACTGTTTTAAGCTACACAGAGCCAGGCATTTTCCTGCCAGCACGTTCCAGCTCTTGGACAGGCCACACTCTAAGTCCTTATTACCCTGCCCAGTTCCCAGCAGCCTTTTTGCAAGCCCCCAGCATTCCTCCACCCCTGTTGAGACCTTGTGTGTCTTGGACATCTCTGGACAGAGGCCATACTGTGTGGAGGATCACAAAAGGGGCACAGTAAGCAAACGGGGTGTAGGAAGTGTGTTGGCAGGAATGTTCCAGCTGAGTATCTCACAGACTCTCCCTGGGAGGCAAGTCCAGGGCTGAGTCGGGGACCTTGGCATCAGGGAGCAGCCCAGGAGACTAGTGGGCACTGCTGTGTGACCCCATCCTCAGAGCAACTCCCAAGTGCATCAATTACCCACTTGGAGCATTCTTGTCCAGCTGCAGGGGACGTAACCACAGGGGCAGCCCATACATTGACCCTCAGAAGTAAGGCTGGCTGTCTGCACTGTGGAGATTGGAGAGGAAGCCTGGGACACTTACAGAATGAGGGCTTAACAGGAGCTGCCTGTGGAAGTCTTGGAGCTTTGGAAATTGTTTCCTTAACAACGGAGGGAAAATTGACAGGGCCCTGAGTGTTTCATTCGTTTCTCAGATGAGTTCAGCAGCTTTGCCAAGAGGAGAGTAACTGCTCTGGTACAGGGTTCAAGCCATGTTCAGCAGCCGGCTCCCGGTGCTCTTCTGCAAACTGTTCCTCTCCTGGGTCTCGCTTCATCCGTCTGTAAAATGAAGGGTCGGTCCAGGTAAATTGTAAGGCCCTCCTGGCTGAACATCTGATTCTACGCAAGCCATCCTGAGGGTTGCTAAGTTATGCACTGCTCCACCCAGAGAGAGAAACTTTGTGCCAGAGATGAATAAAGCAGCCTCATTGACTTTCTGATGAGCTCAATACCTCGAGTGGCACTGCGTAGGGATGACGAGTCTGCCCCGGGGAAGACAGAGCTATTTTGAGGCAGGGCTGATTAGAGATAAGGTTCTTTACTGGGCTCTGGCCCTGATTCACACCAAGTTCTTGGGCTTATGTTTAACCCTTGATGGAGAGACTAAGCCACCCACTCTGCTTGCTGTGAAATTAGGCCCAGCACGCCCCTTCTGTCCCTCGGCTCTGTTAGTGCTGGAACCTCCTCTGACCTTCCCTGTTAGGGAGCGTTGCTGGAGAGCAGCCCTCCTTGACGTCTCTCGCTTGTTCTATCCTGTTGTTCACTCTTCTGAGTTCTACAAAAGGCTTGGTCTCAGCAATCCTCTTAGCAGCAAAGAACTTAGCCTCCCCCTTAGGGAGGGAACAAAAGTATCACAAGATGCTTTAAAGAGGCACTGGACAAGGCTGCAGAGTGAGCTTGCATGGAAAGGCCCAGAGCTAATGACACAAATGACCACCATGTTCTGCTGCTTTGAAAGGCAACACAATTAAACCACAGGGCATGCTTACCCTAACTTTTTTTTTTTTTTTTTTTTTTTTGGTGGTGCTGGGGGTTGAACCCAGGACTTTGTACATGTGAGGCAAGCACTCTACCAACTGATATCTTAATATTTTGACTTAAAACTTTATTAACTTGGGTTTTATAAGATACAGTGTTATAAAATGCTTGGAGTTTTTTGTTTTTTTTTTTCCTGTTTATTTACAGTCTTGATGTGTTATCTTGATTGATTTGTTTATTTTCTGGCTTGGCACTGCTGAAAGCACCCTGTGACCCTTGACGTGACAGGACTGGAGCCGTGGCTCTGGCAGTGCCTGATTTTGTGCAGTTGCTTTGGTCCTGACAAGCTGGACGCAGAGGAAGTTTTAAAACTTGACTCCTATTTCCAAGACACCACATGCACCAAAGTGCTTTCTAATGAGAATAATCAGACCTCTGTTTGTTTTGGAAAGGAAGGCTTGTGAATTTTAAGTTATCTTAAAGTGGAAGAGGCAAAACCCAATGTGGGAAACACTGTTCTTGGAGAAGCTGTGAAGGTGAGATGACCCCGGACCTTGGGAAAATGACATCTGCCTCTTTGAAGTTCTCTTTCTTTACCTGTGAGAGCAGAATCCTAAGCATGTGTTGATTTAACAGCCGTGGACCTTCACAGCATGGCAAATATCATCCAGGTTGGGATCAAGAAGGCTAAACTCTAGTTTGGGGTATGTCCCTATTAGCTGCGGGACCTTGAGCAGGTCACTTACTTCTCTGGACCAAAGTGATTTTTAAGTTCTTTTCATTCCAGTATTTCAGGATTGAAGCGACTTATTGTTTGGAAGCAAGTACAAGAAGAAAAGATGGTGATGTTGATTTTAATTTCGACTTAGATTAGGAAGCAGTTTTGGGCTCCTGTGACATCTTGGTGCGATGTTAGGCCTTCGGTAGGACCAGGATTTCATTTGCTCAGCAAGCACTTCCCAGCACCTGCTGTGTGCCAAGCACATGTTGAGCACCAGGGATGCGGACATGAATGAAACCAGCATCTGCAAGGAGCTCTGAGCCTCCTGGAGGAAGTGCCTGAAAACTCGCTGTTAAAGTAGACTATTAGCCGGGTGCAGTGGCGCTTGCTTGTAATACCCTCGACTCCAGAGGCTGAGGCAGGAGGATCACAAGTCCAAAGCCAGCCTCAACAATTTGGCAGGCACTAAGCAACTTAGTGAGACCCTCTTTCAAAATAAAATACAAAACAGGGCTGGGGATGTGGCTCAGTGGTTAAGTGCCCCTGGGTTCAATCCCCAGTACAAAATAAATAAATAAATAATTGTGGACCTATCTTGTTGACTCTGTACCTTTTCCCAATTCTGGACTATTCTGAAGCAAATTCAAGGCATGGTAACATTTTATCTTTTTAAGAATGTGTTACTAAAAATCAAAGGTTTTCTCTTTGTTGTTGTTTGGTACTGGGGATTGAACTCAGGGGTACTTCACCACTTGATCTGAGCTGCTGGGATTATAGGCGTGTGCCACTGCACCTGGCCTGTTGCTGTTTTTGAGCATAGCAATGCTGTTACATATATCTGTTTCTTGATCTGCAGACTGATGATACAGGTGTTGTCTCTCCCTCCCCCATTTTTGGCACTGGGGGTTGAACCCAGAGGCATTCTACAACTGAGCTACAACCCTAGCCTTTTAAATTTTTTATTTTTTATTTTATTTTTTTATTTTTAGGCAACATCTTACTAAATTTACTCAGGCTGGCCTCCATCTCTTAATCCTCCTGTCCCAGCCTCCTGAGTCGTTGTAATTAGAGGTCGCCACGGTGTGCAGCCCAACTGTTTTCCCTTTTAGAAAGTTCTCCAACTATACACATAGGATGCCTTCACTTCTCAGTATACACATTATACTTCAATAAAAGCATAAAAGAAAACATACCACAATACTAACATCACACCTAAGTGCCCAACAGTAGTTTTTCAGTGCTGAGTTTCTGGTTAGTGATGAATGACCTTAACAGCGTGGAGACAGACACAGGACACAGTGAGAGGGAGGGCCACCTAACCTGGCCTGGAGTGGGGCTGGATCTCTGACCCTGCCACGTCCTTCCCTCACAGAGCTGTCCACTTCCCAGCTCCAGGTGTATCCGCAAGTGCACATACCAGTCCTCACTGGGGCACATCGAAGAGACCAACCTTGGCGAAACTCTCAGTAGGCACCAGAACAGAGGAAAGTCCCGCTTGGGGCTGGCCAGGGGCTGTGTCTGGTGGAGATAGGGAAGCCCCTGGGGTGCTCAGCATGCTCAGAGCAACTCCAAGGCCAGCCCCTCAGGCCCTGGCCTAGGCCATGGGGGGGCTCGAGGCCTTTGGGGGGCACATAGCTAGGCCACACAGGGGCCATCCTGAGTAGGGATGGGAGGAGGCGAGGTCACCAACCTATCTCCCCTGAGCTGCCTGCTTTGCTCACTGGCCCCTCTGTTTGTCTGGAAACCCTTGGGAAGAGCCCCTTCTCAGGCCTCGCAGCTCTGCATGTGCTGACACCTCGGGTGGTTGGCACCTTCTCTGTCACCGGGGCACAGGCGAACCCTGCGCTGCGCAGGCCGCTCCTCCCTGCGCTGCGCAGGCCGCTCCTCCCTGCTCTCCCTCCACCCTCAGGCCCTCTTCTCTCTCGAGGCCACAGGTGCCTCCCTCTGCACTGACCCTGGAGAGAGAGGACCCGAGCGTCCTGACCTGAGCCAGACTGGAGGGGACACCTTGGGTAGCGTCCTCCACATGCGAGACAAACATTTGTGATTAATGCTTTTTATTTTAATGACTTTAATTTTCTCTGTTGCAGAAAATGTGGAGACCCACACAGGAGGACACATCGCCAGCTCTCACGTGCCCACCCCCACAGCTTCCTGGGCAGCTGGCTCTCGACAGCCTTTGGCCTCCACACCATCCACCTCCCCTTTCCCCACACCTCTCCTCCAATAGCCAAATTATTTTGAAGCACATCTCCGGATATCTATTTTAATTTTTAAATTTTTAGTTATTTTCTAATAGGTAATATGGATGTGACTCAAATTTTAAAAGTACAAAAGGTTAAGAAGAGAAGTGTCACTCCCTGCCTCTCAACTGTCCCCTTGCCATGGGTGGGTACAACAAGTGTATGTATGTATTTATTTTTTTATTTATGGTATGAGGACTGAACCCCGAGGTGCTCAACCGCTGAGCCACATCCCCAGCCATTTTTTTATATTTTATTTGGAGACAGGGTCTCCCTAAGTTGCTTAGGCCCTTGCTAAGTTGCTGAGCCTGGCTTTGAACTCACGATCCTCCTTAGTTTCCTGAGCTACAGGCGTGTGCTACCGCAGCAGCAGTGGCTATAGTATTTTGTGGCTCCTCATCATGCAGGGTCCTCTGGGTCTTTGAACTTGGGCTTGGTCACATGAACTTGGACGAGAGCGACTTGAGCAAAACGGACTAGTGAAGGCTTAAAGGTGGCCCTGTGCTCTGGGCTGCTCCCTCGTCTGTGAGCAGACCTTGCTATGGGCAGAAGGCAGACTGTCCTCCTGAGGACATCAGAAACCTGATAGAAGCAAGGGTCTTAAGACAAAGGGATCAATGGAGTGAATCCAAAGAAAGTTCTCACCTCCACCCCCACCACTACCCCCTACCTCCCCCACCCGGTACCCCCCTCCCCCGATCTCGAATCACACAGAGCGCTCAGCAGGCACCTGTACAATCTGAGGTGCAGAGGCATGGAATAGTGGTCGACAGGGAGCAGCTGGTACCACTATTCAGGCACCCAGGAGAGCAAGGCCACGTCTGCCTCTCTGGTCCTGGTGGGCACTCTCTTCCTAGTGTTCCCTGGGGAACTGGGCTGGGAAAAGCTGCTGTTCTCCCACATCTGCCCCGCTCTCTAGCCAGCCAGGCAGAGCTCAGTGTCTGCTCTGTTCTTTGTCAACACTTACAGGAACCTCACCCTTCCCCCATTCTGGGCCTCCCAGCACCACACACAGACTCCGGTGGACACTCCTGATCTGGCTGACGACCACCCTGTTAGGTTCCGAGGGGCCTGACCCTCTGCTGCTATAGAGGAAGGGCCTGGGCTGGGCGAACCCCAGGCTTGGAGCTCCCAGAGCAGGGCAGATGATTCTGTCCACACCTGATAAGGCTGACGCCAGAGGGGAGGTCAGCACCGGGCCAGGAGCTGGCCAGGCAGGGGGAGGGACAACCTGAGGATGCTCTGGAGGACGTCAGGAAGGAAAGTACCTGCATGAATGAGAAGCAAACTCCAGGGGAGGACAGAGGAGCAGCCCTGGGCACTGGGCTGAGGGCTCCCAGAGGCAGCCCTGGGGTCTCCGCCAGGGGACCTCCTCAGGGCGCCATCTGCCTGAACTCTCTGCTTTTATCTCCAAAGTGGCCGAGGCCCAGGAGCACTTTATCTCTGCCTCCTGTATCCTGGATGTTGAGTGTTTGGAAAGCTGCTCACTGCCGTGGGTTTATTTGCGCCTGGTCTAGACCCCTTGCTCCTGAAGGGGTGGGATCCTTTTTCTCAACTGTTATCAATCTTCCTGCTTAAAAATAGATCCTGATGAAATACTTTTTGTTCAGGGCTTTAAACATATCACAATCCACTGCTTGGATGAAATTCAGTCGGGACCATAATAGTGGTTGCTATGGATTGAGAGTGGGTGGTCAGCCCCCCTCCATCCGTGGAAGCTCTCCGCAGGGTGGGCATTGCCTGCACTGAGTTGGGAGAAGATGAAGCCTCAGAGAGGCTGAAAATTCTGTCCAAGCTCAACAACTTCCAAGTGGTGGAGCTGGTGTTTAAGTCCTGATCTGCAAGCCCATCAACACCAGATGCTGCTTCCAGATTGAGGAGGGAAAACACTGAGGTCAAAGCAAAAGCCCGCACCAGGGCCTCTCTGGGTGCCATGTGGAAGGCAGGACCCACAGGCACTGCAAATGTGTACGGAGCCTGGGCCAAGGGACACTTGGCTCTGCATGCACCAACCTCTCCCAGAGGCTTGCTGGGGGCGTGGACAGGGCAAATCTCTTCCCTTGCAATGGGGGTAGTCAGCAGGGCCAAGATTGCACTCCCACCGGCAGGGCCCCTGGAGGGGGCATGCCCTCCTTTGAGGCTGCATTTCATTTCAGGACGCCCTGGCTGAGGGTCTCACTGCTACTACATTCCCAGTTTCTTGGATTGGAATAAGCAGATCAGTCCAGGGAGCTGGCTGAGAGCTTTGGTCCTGGAAGAGGCAGGAACTGCAACAGGGGGCGTTAGACCAACCCTCTGAGCCCCGCCATGGCTCTGGCACACACTGACCCTCCCCAACACACACACCCACCCTGCACCTCCTGTTCCCTACACAGGGCCTTTGCTTTTCTCACTCTGCCCTGTCTCCACGGAGCCACAGCTAGATCAAGAGGCGACCTTGACTGCGAGTTCAGAGCCCAGCACATGTGAGCTGGGGAGTGGGAGGACGCAGCCGAAGACTCCAGACAATTGGGCTCTGGGGCTCAGATTCCACAGGGATGCTCAGGCTCGACCCCACTTCTCTCCAGGTGCTACTCGATCACCCTCCGGGGAATGCCCATTTCCTCCACGATGCAGGAAACATGCTGGCAGCCCCTCCCTGCCATGCACGCCCACACATCTTTGGGCTTCCACCAGAGATACCACCAACTCTGCTTCTGGAAGTCCCAGGTGAAGATCTGAGTGGCCAGGCTCCCTCAGGTGCCACTCGATAGTGAGGCAAGGTCACATCCAGTGGCTCCTCATGGGCCACAGGCAGGTGAGATTTCCAGGCTCCTGCTTTACCACCAGGACCTAAGGCCTGGCTAGTACTTGGGTCTGGAGACAGGGAGGGAGGTTTCCAGGAGTGGGGAGAGGAACACAGACCAGACGGCCCTGCTGACTACCCCCACTGCAAGGTCTCACCCGGCTTCCAGGCCCCACTCATCAATGACCTCCAAGCGGGTTCAGCTTCACCTGGGTTGGAAATGACCTCTCCTCCATCCACCTCCCAGAATGTGCATCTAGGTCTCCCTGAGTACGTAGCCCTTGTTCATCATATGGTCGCCTTTGGAAAAACTTTTATTATACAAATACTAATATGTGCTCAATGAAGGAAAATTTAGGAACAAAAAGAAGAAATAAAAGTCACTCATAGATCTTCTACCTAGGCTAATCCGTCAGCAGTATTTAGGTTTGTGTCTATTTTCTCTGCCACATCCAGACCTTTAAAGGCCAAAACGAACCTCACTTCCTCTCTGGGAGCCACTTCAATGCTTGTCATACAACTGGGACCATTAGGAAATTTTAAACAAGCAGATGAATAAAGAAAAAAATAAACAAATGGTTGAATTAAGAGAAGGTCTGAGAAAATTTTTTTCCTACTAGACAAGTGCTGCAGAGAAGGAGCCAGGAAGAAAAAGGCAAGACACGAGACCTCAGAGGGCACAGGCACCCGCCTGGCCCTCCCCAGCCCTCTCTGCTCCTAGCAGGGCAGGATCGATGCCAGGAAGTGAGCAGCATGCAGTGAACTGGCCAGACCCAGCCAAGGACCATCAGCGGAAACGCAGAAACCCAAGCTCCGTCCCACCGTGTGACTTGGAAATGTCAGCCGCGGCTTAAGGGAAAAGAGGATTCATGGAAACAACCGAGTCAGGGTCACCATGTGCGTGCAGTATTTCAGGCTCAGCAAGCAATCTGGCAGGTTGGAACCTCTCATGAGTGGGTTCCAGGAAATCTGATTTTAGCAGTGCCGTTGACACGGGAGGACGTCCCCATGTCCTGCCCCTCACCGGGCGGAAGATCATCATTGATTTATCTGAAGCAGAAACAGCAGGACTCCACATCATGTCCTGGAAGGCTGCCTGGGCAAAGACAGAAAATTAGCAGATCTTTGCTATTAATTCCAGTCCCACACCTCCCTGTGGGTCCCTGCAAATCGCAGGCCTTCTTAAGAGGAGCTTCTCCATGGTAAAATAGAGCTGATGTTTTTTTATGGGGTGTTCGCGTTCTCAATTATAAAAACAACCTTCACATCACGAAACTCATTAATCACACTCCTGTGCAGAACATTCTAGGTGCTACAGGAGGTGAAAGAAGTAGACCAATCTCTATATTTGGTATATTTTCACAACAGATATTTAGTGAGGCCTTACTATGGGCTAACACTCTGCGAGGAGCTAGACCTCCCAGCAGATTGCACCTCGTGTGCCTTTTAAAGTGAAAAGATGAGGCTCAGGGAGGTTAAATAGCCAGAGTTGCACAGCTTGTTAGAAATTTGAGAGTAAAACAAAAGAAAAGAATTTTAACAGTTGCCAGGCACGGGGACACACGCCTATAATCCCAGTAGCTCAGGAGGCTGAGGCAGCAGGATTGTGCATTCAAAGCCAGCCTCAGCAACTCAGTAAGGCCCTAACAATTCAGTGAGACCTTGTCTCTAAATAAAATAGAAAAAAGGGCTGGGGATGTGGCTCAGTGGTTAAACTCCCCTGGGTTCAATTCCCAGTACCGCGACCCCCCCTCCCCCGCCCTTCTCACAAAGGGCCCTTATTTGAAAGCTTGGAGGGGCTTGTCTTGAGGGTCAGCAGGAAAGCCAGAGACACAGAACTCAGAGTGGAGCCCAGGCCCCCAGCCTTCTCCTTCTGTGGATGCTCCAGGTGAACCAAGGACACAGCTGGAACTCAGGCCTGGACAATCTCAGCCACACCATATTCTGATGACTCAGTCTCCCGTCCTCTGCCTGGTCTTCATTGTCTACACCACATGCCCAGAGAGAGCACTCAGGAAACATGGCTGCTCCCCAGCCTAGGCGATTCCCCGGTTCTCCTTGGGGGCCCAGCACACGGGCACAGCCCAGATCAGTAAGCTCCATAGTCTCTGTGCTGAGATGGGAGGCAGCAGGATCCCATAGACTGCCTCTGTCTCCAGCTCACCCTGTTGCCTTAGCAACAGCATCTGCACCTCCTTCTGGGCATGTTCTGGACAGGGCAGGTGCTGAGGCTCTCTGGATGCTGCTCTGGAGGCCTCACACAGGAGTTGCAGGAAGAGCTATTCCACAGCAGCCTCTGCTGCTCAGCTTTGCCCTTGTTGCCTGCAATGCAGGACAGTACACTGACCAGGCACAGGGGTGAGTTCCAGGAGGCCCCATTCAGCATACCTGGCCTCTGCAGGCTGGAGGCAGGAAGTGATCCTGGACTGAGGGCTTTGTGCCAGGCAAGCGCTGTACCCCTGAGCCACACCCAGGCACTCTCCTCCATTCTCTTAGCCACATGGCAAGGATGTGTGACCTCCACAGCCACTTGGGCAGTGAGCCACATGCAGGCTGAAGACCCCGGGCTCCTGTGCAATAGCCAGAACCATGCTCATGTCCTCTGCCCCTGCTGCAGGACCTGCTGGGTGACGTGACTCCTGAGAGCTAGTGGAAGCAGCAGCCTCCTTCAGCCTCGTCTGTGGCCTTGTGCTTGGACTGAACCCTGTCAGGGCACTTCTCTGAAGAGAGAAGAAAACTCAGATTCATTCATTCAGCAAATGATGTCACTGAGCACCTCCTGGGTGCCAGGCTTGTCACTGAGCACCAAGGACTCCAAAGGAACAAGCAGTTTGCTCCGTCAGACGTTCCTCTGACTGGGTTAAGGCTCACTTGGGCCAGGGATAGTCACCGACCACCAGATCCCAAAGTGACACCCCCACCCTCCAACCAGTCTCCAGATGTACACTCACATCCACTGAGAGAAGGTTCCCTTCTCCCAAAACTGGGGCAGGTAACCAGGGCCAAGGGGAGAAGAACAGCCAGCGCCACCCTGGCTGTGGAGAGGGGAGAAGGCCCCTGGGCTCGGTGCAGATGGCTTCAGGACAGAGGCCAAGACTTCTGGACAAAGGCTTGGGTGCTGACAGGGAGCCTTGAGAGCAACCAGAAAAGCACCCATGGCCCACCACAAACTGATGGACACAGAAGGAAAGCCACGCACATCCCTGAGACACGCACAGCCAGTGAGGTCCTGTCTCCACAGCAGGGAGTTTGGGGACACACCCCACCCACAGAAACTCATTTTCTGAACTGATATGATTAACTCTCTTTTTTTTTTTTGGTACCAGGAACTGAATCCAAGGGCACCTTTCCACTGAGTCACATCCCCAGCCCTTTTTAGTTTTTGAGACAAGGTCTAGCTAAGTTACGGAGACTGGCTTTTAAACTTGTGATCCTCATGCCTCAGCCTCCTGAGCTGTCGGGATTGCAGGCATGCACTACCAAGCCCAGCACATGGTTCATTCTTTTTTTATTAAACATTTTTTTAATATTTATTTTTTAGGTGTAGATGGACACAATACAATACCTTTATTTTTATGTGGTGCTGAGGATCGAACCTAGGTTCCGCCCGTGCTAGGTGAACGCTCTACCGCTGAGCCACAATCCCAGCCCGTTAATTCTTAAGGGAAAAGGCGAAAGCTCCAAACTAGCTTGACAGTAGGATTTTTGCCACCAAAGCCTGAGGAAAAACATGTCGGCATTTTACTTTTTTCCCTAGACAGGACCCGATCATTCCTTTCATGAATAGAAGATTACTCAACTGTCTTTCAGATTTCTACAAAGCAACTTTTATCTGCACAGTGACATGGAAGTGAGGGGCTGGATTTCCACCAGGAGAGCCCAAACTTCCCAGGCCAAGGTAGGATTCTGCAACACACTTTCAACCCCAGAAGTCAGGCTCCGACTTGGATTTCTGCTTTCCTCTGAAGAATGGCTCACCCCTGCACAGGCTGTGGGCTTGCTCCACAGACCTGAAGATGCAGGCAGAAGGCATTCAGAGAAGCCAGGGACCTAGCGCGCTCACAGTCTGATCAGGAGCCCAGAGGGTAGCCAGGCCATGGGGCACAGCTTCAGTGTGCAGGGACATGACCCACAGCATGGGAGAGTTGTTTGGTTTGGTTTTTTAAGATCACTTTCACAAGAGCTCATCTTTAACCAAGAGAGAAATGCTCTTAAGAGTCAGACCATTGGTAACATGGAGTTGAATTATCCTCACATTACAAACATAGAAAATTAGACCTGGCATTTGCTGGAGGCCTCAGGAATCCTCTAATTCACAGACTTTATTTTTCAGTAGCAGATCTGATCGGCCAGGGCATGGTAGAGCACCTGCCTACCTGCACGAGGCCCCGGGTTCCACCCAGCACTGCAAAGACACCCTGAAACCTGAAGCCTCCACCATAATGGTAAGTATGATCAATTGTCACTATTGCTGTCACTGTGAATCTGGCGCTGGATCGTGACCTCACGGGAGTTTGCTGGGCTCGTCTCCAGAGCCTCACAAACCATGTGGCTGGGACAACAGAAATTTATTGTCTCATGGTTCTGGAGTGGAGGAGCCCAAGATTTGGGCGGTGCTACTTCCTTCTGAGGACAGTGGGGGACAGCTCTGTCTTCGTCCCTCTCCTGGCTATAGTGGCTGGAGTCATATCTGGGGTCCCTTAGCTTGCGGGAGCCCCACACTGTGTCTGCTGTCTCTCTGTGTGCGTGTCTGCATGGCTGTCTCTGGCGAGGCCTCTCCTTTCATAGGGACACACGAGTCATATCGCCTCAGGACTCACTCTGATGATTCAGCGGTACTAATTCTTTTTTTTTTTTTAAATAATTTTTAGTTGTAGATGGACACAATACCTTTATTTCATTTATTTCTATGTGGTGCTGAGGATCGAACCCAGTGCCTCCACATCCCAGGCAAGTGCCTACCACTGAGCCACAAGCCCAGATCTCAGAGGTACTAATTCTATCTGCAGTGAAACTATATCTCTGTAAGATTGTGTATGGAGGACTTCAACTTAGGAATTTGGGGGTACACAATCCAACCCATCACCTGAGTCTACCTGCACTGGATCTGATCCTCAGAGCAGGGCTGCAGATGTGGTGTGATCTGCATTCTATTGAGAAGGGGCCCAGCCAGGCGGTGTGAACAGCGTGGATCTGCAGCTGCTCAGCCTGCGTCTAGAGCCCAGCCCCACCTCCCACGAGTTACCAAATGCAGCATGTTCGTTAACTCTGGTGCGTCAGTTTCTTCATCTGTAAGGTGGGGATAACACAGGTCCAGAATTCAAAATGTTAAGAGCTCTAAATGCCCCCAGTTTTATTTATCATGCAGTTGGCAGCAAAACCTGACCTGAAATAAGCACATTTGAAACAAAACCCTGTCTTAAATTGGCCCAAGACTCCCTGCCAGCTTTATTCATGCAACATGTACATTCACAGAAATATTAGTATGTGACTAGAGGCACAGGGAGTTATGATGTGCACACGGGATGACCTTTATCAAGTCCCCCACTTCCCACACACTAAACTCTGCTGGCCTCAGTTCTGACTAAGGGACTGTGGGCTTGACATACGTCATAGGGGTGGAACGAGGATTGAATGGATGAGTATGCCTGTAGGGCTTAGCATATTACCTGCACTTAGTAGGCACCATTAAATGTGGCAACCATAACTCTCTTGTCCAAAGTCAGGGAAGATTCTGGTCTCTGGTGCAGCATACCTGACATGGAGGCCACGTTTCTGTGTGCGGCAGTTCCAGGTCCAGAGCTCAGTCCTTTAACCTGTGAACCAGCCTTGCACAGGGCACGGGAGCAGCCTCTGCCTTCTGAGATGACCATCAATGAAATCAGGTCCCCCTGCTTAGGAATTAGTCTGCTTGAGCTACTGTAGCAAAATGCCAGAGGATGGGTGGCTGTAAACAGACCTTAGCCTTCTGTGGTTCTGTAGGCTTCCCGGGGATCCCAGGCCAAGGTGTTGGTGGGTTGCCTTCCTCCAAAGGCTTTCCTCCTCCGTCTTCTGCCTCAGGTGCTCTTCCCTCTGTGAGTCTGTGCTGTAATTTCCCCTGACTGTAAGGACAGTGGTCATATTGGATGAGGGCCCACCCTAATGACCTCATTTTAACTTATACACCTTTAGGAGCCCTGTCTCCAAATACAGCCACATTCGGAGGTACTGGAAGTTGGGGTTTCAACATGTGACTTTGGGGGTCTCTATTTTTAGAAACTAGATGGATTTCCACGCCCACCAGATGCATCCCTGGTGCTTGCTGGATGGTCTCTGCTGGGGTTTCCAAGGTGTGCCCAGGACCCCTGCAGGTAGGTCACTGGAGCCTTTAATAAAAATAAGCCCACTGCTCACCCCTGTGACAGGGTCAGGGTGGTGGGGTCAGCTCTCTGTTTTCTACATTCATATGAAGTTTTAGCTTAATTAAGGAAATCCAAGGAAAACTGAAAGGTCACCTCCTGCCCTCACTGAAGTCCCCAGGTGAGGGCCACCCAGCAGAGCCAGAAGGAGGAGGCAGCCAGCTGTGGGAAGCAGTTCATTCTCGGGTGCCCTGGGAGGTGCCCTGGAAGGCCTGGACAGAACCTGCCGCCCCACTCAAGGCCAGCTTCCTGGCTCTGGGTGTCCCTGCCCTTCAGTGCAGAGACCTGGCCACAGGGAAGCCTGGAAGGGCTATGGGAGGTGGTCCTCCCAGAATGGCCAGCTCTGGATTGTGCCCAGAGAGACAGTGGGCAGTATTTCCATCCCACCCCCAAGGTCCCCTGGCCCTGAGAAGGGTGTAACACCTGAGCCTGAAGATGCTAAATAAGGCACAGGTAGCAGGGCCCAGTGCTGGACCAGGAGCAGAGGGTGAGGCAGATGCATTCAAGTGCTGACTTTGCTAGAAGCTTCCGGTGACGCCAAAGGAGGGTGTAAGCTGCAGGCTAATGCTGGCTCTGTGAGCTCATCTGGGGGAACAGGGTTGTCAAGGGCATGAGCACAGCATTTTCACACGTCAGCCAGCCCATGTGAGCCCCGTGGAGTGGGGGTCTGCTGCAGGTGTGCATGTGTGCTTTCCCGTCCCACGCCTGTGCGGGGTGGCTGCCAGTCTCCCATGCAAAAACCCCAGCAAGGCAGCTGGTGAGTGGGACTCCAAGGGAAGTGGTTTTCCTAGCGCCATGACAACAGGCACCCTCCACCGCAACACAGCAGCCCTCCTCTTTCTCTGCTGGTTCCGGCTTCGAATTTTTGTTTCTCAAAATACTCGCCTGGCTGGCCACGGTGACGGTGACGCACCTGCACAGGCTGCAGGGAGCAGGCGGAGGAGCTGTCAAGGGCTCGCACGGTGCCTGAAGTCCTCGCGTCACACGTTGTTCCTGTCCAAGGGAGGTGTTCTCGCTCTGTCAAAGCTGGAGTTGCCAAAGAAAGCAAAGTACTTGAGATGTGTCAAACTTTGGCACCTGAATCCCACAGTTTGAGGAAACCAGGCAGGCTCCCTGCCACTCTCCCTGTGGGCCTCCATCCAGGGCAAGACAGGCCTCAGGGTCTCGGGGCACGGGAAAGCAACGTTCACCCACGTGGGTCATTGGCTGCATCTGTCTGACTGGGGGGCGGGTGGTTCTATGAATCCTGAGTAGGTAAAATGACTGCAGAACTCTTCCCAAATGGGTCATTTGGAGATCCCCTTGTTTGTGAATTTGACTTAATAAAAATGAAGGGTCAAGAGTTTTACTGTCAATTAAGCTGTTCATTGGGTATCTATTTTTCCTCTTGAATTTTGCAGGCCGTAACTGTGTATATTGGGAAATAGCTTGGAGTCAGACCTGGGTTCAACTTGTAGACTCAGTGCTTATTAGCTGTGTGAACTCAGCCAAGTTACTTTGCCTTGCTGAATCCATTTGCGTAACTGTCAAAATGGGATTCGTGTTCCCTTCCAAATTAGATGCTGCATGTGGAAGGTGTCAGGGCAGAGGCAGGCTGGTAAGTGCTCCCTGTCTTTCCATCTCTCCCATTTTCTTCCGTGATTTGCAATGGGCATCAGTTCTGCCTAACTAGTTAGTGTTCTAACAGTGGCACATCTCAGCATGTGGCTTTGCTTGCATTTAGAACATGTCAATCATTCTCCAAGAAGTAATGATGGGAACCTACCCTGAGCGGGGCAGCAAGCCGCCCAAGTCTGGTAAAGTGACCTCATGGCGTACACGAGGGTAGAGGAGTGGTCTGTTTTTAGAGACCTGTGGGCAGTGGGTTTCCTTTTGGATGGTGTGCAAAAACCAGAGACTGGCCTCAGGGCACGTGCGAGGCCCGCCCATTGCTTCCTTCCTGCCCCTCCCCCAGCAGCACCTAGCACAGCCTCCTTCTGGAGGTCCCAGGAGACCTGCCTGCCCTCTGTTTCCACACTTGCTGGCTCCCCCTCTGGTCAGTCCACCCGTTTTGCTTTCGGTTTCCCTTTGGACTTTACTGGAAGTAGAGCAGACGTTGGTCCAGGACACTCCTTATTAGCCAGGTGATTGTGAGCAGTGGTCCACCTCTTCAAAATGCAATCTTCTCATCTGTGAATGGGAACGCCCCCCCACCCCCCGCCCCGCCCAGTTGTCAGGCTGCTGTGAGGAACACCCTAAAGTCACCGGGAAACATTTTGTAAACTGTAAAGTGCCAGGAAGAACAAGATCATTCCAACCTCTTTTTACGTGGACACCATTGTTGGTGGGGATGTACAACCACCAGGAAAAACAGTATGGAAGTTCCTTAAAAAAAAAAAAAACAGAATGACCCGTAAGATTCTTGAGATAAATACCAAGGGTGGCACAGCCGGGTCATGGTGGTGGTCCATCCTGGTCTCTATGGACTCTCCAAACTGGCTTCCATGGTGGTTGTTCTAATTTATGATCCCACCACAGTGCGAGAGAGTGCTCCTTCTGCTCCTGTCCTCTGCAGGAGCATTTGTAACCTTGATGGCTGCCGTTCTGACTAGTGTGAGAAGGAAACTCAGTGGTTTTGCTTTACATTTCCCTAATTACTAACGGTGTGGAACATTTGTTGGCCATTGGTTATTTCTTCTGAGAAGTGTCTGTTGAGTTCATTTGCCCGTTTGTTAATTGGGTTATTTATATTTTTGGTGTTAAATTTTTTGAGTTCTTAAAGATTCTGGAGATTAATCCTCTGCTGGAAGAGTGGCTGGAAGATTTCCTCCCATCCTGTAGCTGCTCCTCTCAGTCCTAGTTCTTCCCAGGGCTGAGCAACAGTGTTTCAACTGGACCTCAGCCCGCACGTCCATTCTTGCCGTGTGCTTCCTGTGCTCCTGGAGTCTTGACCAAGACATTGTGGCCTGAGCCAAGATCTCAAAGTGTTTCCCCTGTTTTCTTCTAGTAGTTCCAAAATTTCAGGTCTCATATTAATGTCTTTTATCCATTTTGAGTTGAGTCTTCTGCATACAAATACCCAGTTTTCTCAGCACTGTTTATTTTTTTTAATTTAATTTAATTTTTAAAAAATATCTTCATTTTATTTTTATGCGGTGCTGAGGATCAAACCCAGCCCCCCGTGCATGCCAGGCGAGTGCACTACTGCTTGAGCCACATCCCCAGCCCTCAGCACTGTTTATTAAAGAGTCATTTCTCCAATAAATGTCTTTGGCATTCTTCTTGGGAATCAGTTGGTTGACGATGGGTGGATTGATTTCTAGGTCTTCTGTTCCATTGGTCTATGGGTCTGTTTTCATGCCAATCCCATGCTGTTTTTGTTACTATGGCTCTGCACTTGTTTTGTTTTGGTTGTTGTTCTGATTAGTTACACATTACAGTAGCCTTTTGCAGGGGAAGGGGATAACTGGAGATTAAACTCAGGGGCACTTGAGCCACATCCCCAGCTCTATTTTGTAATTTATTAAGAGACAGATTCTTACCGAGTTGCTTAGCACCTCACTTTTGCTGAGGCTGGCTTTGAACTTAAGATCTTCCCACCTCAGCCTCCAGAGCTGCTGGGATTACAGGCATGTGGCACGGCACTCGGAGGACAGTAGAATGTTTTTTGACACATCACACACAAATAGAGTGTCACTTCTCATTCTGCTGGTTGCTGTACTGTGTTTTGAAATCAAGGATCATGATGCCTCTGGCATTGCTCTTTTTGCACAGGATTGCTTTGGCTATTCAGGATTTTTTTTTTTTTATGTGTGTGTTTCCAGATGAGTTTTAGGATTGTATTTTCTAGTTCTGTGAAGAATGTCATTGATACTTGGATGGGGATTGCACTGAATCTGTAGATTGCTTTGAGTAATGTGGCTATTTTAGCAATATTAATTCTCCCAATCCATGAACATGGGAGTACTTTCCACCTTCCAGTGTCTTCTTTGATGTCTTTCTTTAGTGTTTTGTAATTTTCATAGAGGTCTTTCATATCCTGAGTTAGGTTTATTCCTAGGTATCTTGTATTTTTTGTAGCTATTGTGAATGGGATTGCTCTTCTGATTTCTCAGTGAGTTCATTATTAGGACATCAAAAAGCCACTGATTTTTATGTGTTGATTTTGTCTTCTGCTACTCTTGAATTTGCTTATCAGTTCTAATAGTCTTTTGGTGGAGTCTTTAGCATTTTCTACATATTAAATCATGCCATCTGCACACAGGGATAATTTGATTTTCTCTTTTCCTATTTGTAGGCCTTTCTGTCTCTTGTCTGTTTGCTGTGGCTAGAATTTCTAATGCTCTATGGGATGATATATGGTGAGAGTGGATACTGGGTCTTGTTCCTGGTCTTAGAGAAAATGTGTTTAGTTTTGCCCCATTAAGCATGATGTTGGCTTTGGGTTTGTTAAATAAAGACTTTATTATGATGATGTGTGATTCCTCTATGCCTACTTTATTCAGGGATTTTATCATAAAGGAATGTTGAATTTTGTCAGGTTTTCTCCACCCCCCTGCATCTAAAGTGATGATCATGTGATTTTTATCATTGATTCTACTTAGGTACTATATAACATTCACTGATTTGAGTACATTGAACCACACTTCCATCCCCAGAATAGAACCAACTTGATCTTTTTAATGTCTTGAATTTGATTTGCAAGTATTTTGCTGAAGGTTTTTGCCTCTATGTTCATCAGGGATATTAGTCTATAGTTTTCTTTTTATTGTGTTCTTCCCAGGTGTTGGCAGCAGGATAATACTGGATTCCTATGATGAATTTGGGTTTCTTGCCTTTCTCTTTTATGGAATAGCTAAATTATGGAATTGGTGTTAGTTCTTTAAAAGTCTAGCAAAATTTAGCATTGAATCCATCCAATCCTGGGCTTTTCTTTATTTTTCACTTTTTGTGGCTGCTTCGTTGTCATTACTTGGTTTTGACATACGTATGTGTTTTATATCTTCTTAGTCCAATTTTAGTAGGTCTTCTGTGTCCATAAATTTGTCTATTTTAAAAAAAGTTTTCCAATTTATTGTCATATAGCTTTCCAAAATGTTTCTTAATGATCCTTTGAATTTCAGTGGTATCTGTTCTAATGTCTCTTTTTTTAACCTCTAATTTTATTTCTTTGGGTCCTCTCTCTCTTTGTTTTGGTTAGTTTAACTAAAGGTTTGTCAATTTTATTTATCTTTTCAAAGAACCAATGCTTAGTTTCCTTGATCCTTTGCATTGTTCTCTTCATCTCTATTTTACTTATATCTGCTCTGATATTTATTATTTCTTTTTTCAAATGATTCTGTGTTTGGTTGGTTCTTGTTTTTGTAAGACCTTGAGATACATCATTAGGTTATTTATTTGAGATCCCTAGAATATTTTATTTCAACATCATTGCTGTGGATTTTTCTCTTAGTATTGCTTTTGCTGTATCCCACAGGTTTTGGTATGCTGTTTCTATTTTCATTTGATTCAAGGAATTAAAAAATGTCCCCTCTGATTTTTCCAATGAACCCTGTATTTGTACAATATCTACCATTTCTCTTGCTATTGAGTCCTACTTTCATTTCATTATGATCAGATAACATCCAATAAATTATTTCAATTTTTAAAAAATTTTATTAACATTTGCTTTGCAGTCTACTTTGGAAAAACTTCGCTGTTCTGATGAGGAGAGTGTGTGTTCTGCAGCTGTGGGATGGAATAGTCTGTGGATGTCTGTCAAGGCCACTCCCCATCCCTTGAGCAAGGTACTAGGCACCAGGTGGTAAGGTATCCTGCTTCTCTTGCTTCATTGTTGTCTAGTCTTTGGAGTTCACCAAGTTTCATCTTCTGTGCTGTCGATTTCCAGGGCTTACCCACCCAGGGCTTCACAAACCTCTTGCTTTATTTCTATCCTGTGGAGGAATAAACTAGTGTTGGGTGTCTCTATTCCACCATCTTCCCAATCATTCTCTCTTCTTAAGCGGAGACATCCATCTTCTCCTGCCCTGAAACTCCAGAGTCATTCCTGATTCTCTGGCCTGAAGACTCCAGGACCCACCCACCCCCAGCTCCCCTATATCAGCTCCCCCAGTTCTTAGTCTTCAGACAAGACTGAATGATACCTCCAGATTCTGTGGACCGCCAGCCTGCAGATGGCATGTTGTGGAGCTTCTCAGCCTCCATAATCTTATAAGCCAACCACAGTGACAACTCTCATCCTATGTGTCTATATATCTCCTATAGGTTCTGTTTTTCTGGAGAACCCTAATATACAGATGTGTGGTAATGAAGCCACACCAAGAATCATAATCCAAATGTTCATTCATTACCACCATTTTTGTGCAGAGTCTAGTTCTTAGCAAAGTGCTTTTCATCCTTTACTTCTGGGGAGTCCCTGGGGTAGAATGTCACCAACAACTCAATGTCCAGACACCAGGCACTGCTGCTTTCCCTGCTCTGTCATCTTGCCGTGGCAAAGCTGCCCTGTGGAATGTCAAGCAGAGAAGATAACCTGAGAGCTGCTGTGCTTGTCAACAGGGGTCCCATTACAGGAATTCCAAACTGTCTTTTGAAGCATTAGCTCTTAGTGAGAGCTCTGCGCAGATATCAGATATGGGTCCAGCATGGGGCTGAGCTAGGGATAGATCCCAACCACTGTTACCAGTGTCCTCGGGCTATCTTTCCTTCATCGTGGACACTTTGCCACATGGTAATCTCACCAGGATTGGCTTCTTGCAGATGCTCAAGAGAGGAGGATTCTCCAGGCCCCCACAGAGTTTCCCCATTGGTATACTAGTTGTGACTTAATTCCAGGACAGGCTCCAGACTGCACTCACTAGGCAGATGAAGCAATGAAGGATCAAGGGCTTCCAGCAACTTACCAAAGGTCACATAGCCCACAGGTGGCAGAGGCAAGAGCCAAACCCAGAGTGAAGTCCCTGACTTCACCTTCCTTCTGATCAAACATGACACGTTACTGTTATGACGACTCTGTAGTGTTCACACAGGAGGGCACGCGTGCGCTGTTTGCTGTACAGTCTTTTCTCCTCCCCAGGGGTTTAGTTAAGTCTGCTGCTTGGTTTTCATTGAGAATTACACTTGGGGCATGAAAAATAGGGTTCTTTGCTATTGAGCTTTTCTTTCCACCCCCAGCTGCTCTCCCAATGGACATACAATTTATTTTGGTGTTGCTTGGCTCATAGTTAAAATGTGGTGCTAATACAGGTGACAGAACAGGTAAGTCTGGGTTACAGCAAGAAGTCACCTTAGCCAGAGTTCATCAGTTACAGAAAACATACATTCTTTGACTTGGTCCCCAAACTTCCTGTCACCTGGTCACCCTGCACCAACCCTCTGCTCCAGCCTTATCGTCTACACTTGACTGGCGTTCTCCTCAGTCTTCCCTGAGCTGTAGCCGGTGCCCGCTGTGGGCTGGGGCCTGTGTTGCCATGTGCCTGCCCCAACCAGCTGACTCCCATGACCTGGCACCTACCCTCTCTCCTCCTTGTACCTGAACTCTTGCCTGTTCCAGACTCCAGCTGTACCAGCCCCACTCGCCGCGGGGGTGGAGGAGGATGCACATGAGATTGTCTTGGCCTGAGTTGACCACTTCCCAGAAGGTGGGACTCTATCCTGGAGGGCTCCTTTATATACCAGTAGCCACAGTTCCAGGTTCTCAGATAACTGGGGAGCTGAGCCTTCAGACTGGACTCCTTAAAGACCTTCCTGTGCATCTGACCCGCACCCCACATTCCCACCCTCCCATTCTCTGTTTGCACTTGTCACCACATGGATACCATGTGACCCTACCTGCCCCAGAAGAAAGCTCTCTTCTCTCTTGGCTTGAGCAGAGCTTGGCCCATGACTGTGCTCAGTCACTGCTGAATGGATGACTGGAAGGCTCAGCCTTGGTCGCCAGGGCCAGAGCACATACCAAGGTGCTGAGCAGACCAGGGCTTCTGGTTTCTCAGCTGTCACAGAGCCCAGCGGCCTCAGGCAGTGAAGGATGATTTCTAAACCGCCCCCCTCTCGGTCACAGCAGGGCCTTGTCTACCAGTATGTCTGGAGGGCTGTCAGGTGGCTCTCCTCCCAGCTGCCCATCGCCTGCTGAGCTCCCTCCTCCTGCAGGGCCCCAGAGCCTTCCCACTCCCCAGCTGAGCTGCAGGCCAGTCACCTCCTGTGTGCTCCTCTCTGCACACCCAGCGCTGGCACAGGGCAGAGAAGCTACCAAGCGCATGATAAGAATCCAATGAATAAATGAATACCTGAGATTCCACAGGCAGAAAGGGCCGCTCCCTGCTGAATGAATGCTGACTCACACACGGCCAGGGTGACTTTATTTCCTTTTATCATGATTAATGATTTTTTTTCCAAAAGAGTTTTTCAATTCTGAGATTTAATTTTTATACATTGTAAATTTCAAAACATATGAAATAATACTCTTTCCAAAAGACCACAAATGTTAAAGGAAAATTGGTGATTCTTTCTTTCCCTGGGCCATAGATATCTCTTTTTGCCTACGGATAGTTTTTTTTTAATTATATGGAAATGTTGGGGCTGGGATGTGGCTCAAGCGGTAGCGCGCTCGCCTGGCATGCGTGCGGCCCGGGTTCGATCCTCAGCACCACATACAAACAAAGATGTTGTGTCCGCCAAATACTAAAAAATAAATATTAAAAAATTCTCTCTCTCTCTACCTCTATCTCTCTCACTCTCTCTTTAAAAAAAATTATATGGAAATGTTTATGACATTAAAAATAAAATCTGTGAAGAAAAGCTGATGCTGTCTTCACCATCTCTGTGTTCTCAGGATAATTAAACTTTCTATTTATTACAAAGGGTTTTCTTTTATAGGAAATAACTGATTAACCAGTTTTTCTTGGATTTAGGAAAGGGTGTTTTTTTAAAAAAGAGGAAATATGCAGAGGAAAATTAAGATGATTGTCTTTATTATAAATGGACTCATTTATAGATTGGACCAAGCTTTAAATCATGCTAGATTTAGATATTTAATATAGTTGACTCTATTTCCCCACTGTGGTTATTAAAATTAATTTAATCAGTATGGTAAGAAAACTTAAGAGGGTGAAAATCATGCTGTGTGATTTGTGAAACTAGCTACGTGCACTGATGGATACGTAGACATGCACTCAGGTTCATCCCACGCCCGGGAGCCACCATCAGCCCCTGCCCCTGAAGGTTTGGTATCTGTAGATTCAACCAGCTGTGGGTTGAAAATATCTAAAAAGTTTTTTTCATCTGTGCTTTTCTCTTGTCATGATTTCCTAGACCATATAACCACTTTTATACAGCATTGTATGAGGTTGTATGAAAATGTCCCATCATTTTACACAAGGGAATTGAGCAGTCGCAGACTTTGGTACCCTTGAGGGGAGAGTGGGGAGACTAGTCCTGGAACCAAGCGTCTGTGGACCCTGAGGATGACTACGTAAGGCACCCCCTGAGTTCCAGAAGGCCGCAATGGTGAGCCTGTGTCTCGTCTACCTGCCAACATCTCTTACTCTAGTTTCCGCTAATAGCTTCCACCCCTCAATCCACTTCCAGTTCATGAGAGCAGGAATGGATTTAGGAGAGGGTGATTTTTTAAAAAGAGGAAATACACAGAGGGAAATATTCATGACCTGGCTTGGCCAATCAGGGCTTGATTCAGAGATGGGTTCTTGCCGGAACGGGGCCCACGAGAGCCTGCCCTAGGATGGCTGGCACCACTGAAAAAGAGGTGCTTTGCCCTTTTCCATGGCTAAAACTGGGAGTTGGTGCCCAAGAGTAAAGCCACCGCAGAGGAAAGTGGTCTGCTGGCAGATTTAAGTCACATTTCAACTCAGACACACCAGTTACATGTGATTTCTCTGGTTTGTCCACAGTCAACCTGGTCTTCCACCAGTGAGCAGGGGTTTAAATCTTGGTTCGATCATTCATATCCCCACTGAGAACAGAGGCCACTGAGTCCCACACTACTGATCTCCTTCCAAGATACTGTCTGGATGCACGGCTGGTACTCAGTAGGCACACGCCACCGCAGCTGACCTATTGGCCAAACACTGCAATATGCACGGAGCAGTTGCCAAACAGGTGCTGCCCTGGGTTCCCAGCATTCTCTGTTGCCCCTCCCTTGGGACATCCATCCCATGCTCCCCACAATCTGTCACCCAAGGGTTAATGCTGGACACAGCAGGGCACTCACCAAGGCCCGAGCCTGTGAAGACTTTCAATGTCTGGTCATCATCCCTGAAGGGTATAGAGGGGTGGGGGTAGGAGGGTGCTGTGTGGCTTCTGTGTCCCTGTGCTGGGAGGAAGGGAAGGCCTGGCCTCGTGCTGGGCCTTGGGCATAGCTGCTAGACCTCAGGTTCTAGTCTACCAAGCCCAGTCCTGACCAGGAGGAGAGAGGTGATGGTACATACAGGATGTCCTCTCGAGGTGAGAGCTTGGATGTCATGGCGACTGCCTCTGTGGTTTTCCGCTCCTTCATTAGCACAAGGGAGTCAGCGCTGCTCCAGGCCGGAAGGTTCCAAGCAGGCGCACCAGTCACTCATCCTCCATTCCTTCCTATATACTCACCCGCTTCCTCCTTCCTGTGCCTCCCACACAGGACAAGAGGAGAGAGGCCCCTGATGAAGCATGACTTACTCCACGACTTAGACCATGGCCCCACACATTTCACCCAGTAGGAGGTGGGGTGTCTCTCTGCAGCCGTGAGTCAGAGTCACAGTCAGAGTTGGGAGGGGAAGGGCCAGAGTGGCTGGAGGGAAGACAAGCAGGCCTGTCCTCCTTTGACTGCTCTGCAGGAACAAGGTTGCTTGCTGCTGCCAAAGCCTGCACCAGGAGAAAACGCACCCCTGTCCTCATGACTTCTGTTTGGAAACTAGTGCTTGTCTCCTGATGGCCAGCGTGCCTAGCACTTTCTGCTTCTCAAACACAGGCACAAATGTTTGTGTGAGTGCCTTCCAGAGTCAGTCTTGCGAAGCAATGGGTACCTTGACGCATTTCAATTCGAGGACCCTAGCAGGTAGGTCCTTTCCCCCTCCATTTTGCCCTGGAGGAAGCTAGGACACAAAGAGGTCACCTGCATCGCCAAAGCCATCCAGCTAGGAGGCAGGCAGTTTTGCCAATCAAGTCAAACCCACTTGCATCCCATTCTGTGCCCCAGGTGAGGGCAGGTGGGTGGCTTCTGGTGTTTCCCTGGGCATCTTTCGCAGACGCCCTACTGGAGTAGTCTCCAGGGTGGTGATGAGTGTCAAGGGAGTGCCCATTGCTCGGGCAGGGGCACCGCCTCCGAAGGCCCCAGGGTGGCGATCCTTCCTGCAGTTCTTGTTGAATGTGAAAACCTGGGCTGTGGCTTTCTGGGGCTGCCAAGCTGAGCGCGGTCAGGCGAGGAGATGCGAAGATGCAGGGCCCGCTTGTCTGGTGACCTTGTGCCTACTGTCGGGGAGCGCCTCCTGAGACCCACGCACTGTGCATGCTACTTGGAAATCGGGGAAGGGAGAAGGACGCTGACCCAGAAGTTCCAGCGCCCGGAGCCTGTGCGCCTGGGCACGTCTGCCCACCCTCCCAGGAATGTGCCAGGGAAGGCCAAAGGTTGAGGGTCTGGGCTGCTGCTCCCTGCGGACCTTGCCAGGTCTGGGCCTGCGGGAGCGGGGGCGGGGGGAAGCCAGGAGAAGGGAGGCCCTTCTGGCAGCTGCCCTGGACCCAGCTTGTGCAGGGACAGCTCTCCTGTTCCTTGTCCCAGGTGCTATTTGTCTTTTAGGACTTCAAAGGAAGTCCTGCTTCTTGGAAGGGAATTTTTCAGTTTATGGTGAGCGCTGGGAAGGCAGACAGTACAGGAACAGTGGTTGCTTTTGAATTTTTCACTAGACCCTGTGCCTGACAGAATAAATGCGGGCTGGACTCCACACCCCCCAGGGAGACTTGCTGTGGGAGGTGTCCTGAGTTGCACGGGGACGCTGCTGACATCAGTGCATTTAAGATCACCCAGTTTACTTTGATTTCACTTAACTCCCTTTCATTTTCTTCCCAAGCCCTAAGAGTCAGAAAAGGAGACACAGAAAATATTATTTTTAAAAATATTTATTTATTTTTTTTAGTTTTCGGTGGATACAACATCTTGTTTGTATGTGGTGCTGAGGATTGAACCTGTTTGGAAACAGGTTTGCCAGGCGAGCGCGCTACCGCTTGAGCCACATCCCCAGCCCCCGAAAATAATTTTTAAAGTTAGAGAAGGCACGAAATAAAATCACCCCTAACATTAAAAATGAGGTTGTAGGGATTCACCATCCTTAAGATGTGCTTCGGTGACCTTTTAGCATTTTGGAGAATTATGGAGACATGCATCCCCCCCCAAAAAAAAAAAAACCTTCCCCAAGGAGGAAAGTTTATCTGCAAAGACCTTCATTTACGGTGCCATACTTATGATTCACTAGATCAGAACAAGGATGGAGAATGGGAATGTGTGGAGAATCTTGAACATGCCTCATCCATGACTAATGTCCACAACAATAAAAAGAAAGTAATCTTCACCTTCTGCAAAGGGAAATTGGAATTCAAAGTTGTGGAGAAACATCCCCAGCCTGTTCCCACCCAGCACAGCTGAGCTCTTGGGAATCCACCTACTTGTTCCCAGGCAGGTCAAAGCAGATCTGGCTCACCAAGATAGTAGGATCCAGGGCTCCTTCACAGAAGAATGCACCCCTCTTGCCCCGATACCCCCGTTATCTGTATGCCAGTCATCTCTAGTCAAGTTTGAGGGAGGACCCCACCTTATCAGTCATTAGTATGGTTTATTTTCATTTTTGTTTATTGTCTTACTTCTTAAAACCCAGCAGAACTTCTGTGTCCCAATGGATACAAAACCTGAGATTGTTTTCAGAGCACTATTAAACAGGTGGGAGAAGCACCGTTCACATGCATCCAGGGGACAAGTGTCCACCAGCCCCTGCTCCACCCTGGACACTCAGTATGTCTCATTTGAAACCCTCCTCCATTCTTTAATTGGCCTGTCACTGTGTATCCATAGCAACTAAGACCAGGTCTGAAATCAGAAAACCTGGCTTGTGAAGGAATTCGCTCTGACAAGAGATTAATATCAATAATGTCTTTGTGGATATTCTCTCAGAGATCAAGACGCAAGATCCAAACAGTAAGAGTTCACGAATCAGTTTCTTTTTTGTAATATAGTAAAGGAGAAAGAGTTCCGGAAGTGGCAACTTAATTTGTATCTAATTTCAGCAAAATAATTGCGTTCCCCTCGCCTGAATGAGCAGGAGGAATGGCTCCCAGTAGTTGCTTATTTTAGGAGCACTCCCTCTGGTGAATGCTGGCTATTTTCAGTTGCCTGTGGGAACACCAGGGGCGTTGCCAAGCTGGGCAAGTCAGCACCATGTGTGAGCTGCCAGCCAGGACACCGAGCTCCACTCAGAAGCCTTTATCATTGGCAGGTGGCATGTGACCTTTTCTTTCTTCAGTTTGGGTTCCCCATCCTGCCCTGCCCACCTTCCCACCTTTCTCTTCCCCCACAGGCAGGTTTTGGGTGACCCTATCTCATACCCTGAGTGCCAGGTGGGCTGTAGAACTCCCTTGGGAAGAGAGGTAGAGCAGAGCACCCTGCTCCTCAGGGGTCTGGGGACCAGAGTGCACCCATAGGTGCAGACGCACCAACATGCAGTGAAATTCTAGGTCCCTATAATTGATGCAGAATGGGTAATGCCAAGATGGGGTCTTACTTAGCTCTTGGCACATGTGGTGGGTGCCTCATGGGCAACCCCCCCTCTGTGTGGGCTGGGTGGACCTGGATTTATGCAAACGGAGCACAGAGAACATGATGGCTTGTGGCTTCAGAGGTCAGATCACGTAAGGTCTTCTGCGTGTCAACTGCCATGCTGAGACTCCACAGAGTGGCCCACGTGGCCCAGAGCTGGTCTCCTGATCAGAGCCACATGATGGACCTACAGTGTGGTCTCCACTCAGTGGAACCTGGAGTTGGCCTTTGCCCTGGGTGACACCTTGATTACAGCCTGTGAGACTCTGGGCCAGGGGATCACTCAGGTATACCTGGTTCTAATCCACAGAAACCAGGAATTGACAGAGACTTGTTGTTTTAGGCCCTTTTGCTTTTTACTCCTGATTGACAGCATGAGGGTGGCACCCCCATTTTGAAGCTTCCACCATCTGGATGCTGCCACAGTGGAGATCAAGTCTGCACCACACAACCTCTATCGCCTGTGGGACACTGTGCTAAGACACGACTCCTGGGATGGATCAGAGACTGTTTGTAAGCAAGGCTCCTAGGCAGAAGGGGGCATCTGGTGACTCGTCCTCTCTCATGTCACATCCTCTGGGCACTTGGTGGAAGGTTGTGGTGCTGGCTGGACAGTGCGAGCACCTTGAGCACTCAGTGAGCAGACCAAACACCAAGGCAGCCTCCGGCTGGCCTGATCCCAGCCCCTGGCCCATCAGTTAAGGTCACAGGAGCTTGAAAGTTGACAGTCCTGTAATCTGAGTTGACATCATTTCCATTGATGACCTTGGAGCTGAACTATCCCAAGCATCCGGGGCATTTCTTCCCTTCATTTTTAGAGAAAGCCAAGGGAGCCGTCCCTAGGAGAGGTGCCTGGACAGCCTGAGAAGTGGGGGGATGGAGTTGTGCGGAGGGGCGGGCGGCAGGTCTGGGATGCGTTGTAAACCCTCCTCCATTACCAACAGCTGTCAGGACCTCCCTTCCGTCCCTTCCGTCCCCTCGGCTGTACTTCTCCTAGTCTAGCTCACCTGTAATGAATGGCTTCCTAGCAGGTTAATGACATTGGCTTGTGGGCTTTTCTAGACAGTTCCTCACAGATCAGAAGTCCACAGTGTGTCTCGTCGCCCCTCTACCTCCGCACTTGAGGGGCCCCCTGCACGGGGCCTGTGGAGCCTCATGGAGGGTTTCCCCTTCCTTGCTGTCTGTCCTGCAGCCACGATGGCCGTCTTTCATGGCCTTGGACACACGCGTCCTTTCCTGCCCTCGGGGATGCACAGGACACGCTGGGCCCAGCTAATCTTCTCGTTCCTTCAGATTTCATTTCACTCATCATTTCCCCAGAGACCTCCCTGACTCCCCTGATTAAATCAAGTCCCCTCATTACAGACCCAGGGCCACACGTGGCAATGTCATGTTAACTGTGTTTGGCCAAAGTCATCTTCTCTATTTGGCAAGGTCCGTGATGGACCAGGTATGTCTTTGCTGATATTATATTCCTGGGCACTGGTGTGACCTGGTGAAGAGCAAGCGTTCCGTTAATACTTGCTGGATGAATAAATGAATTATGGGTGCCGTTGAGGGTGTGCAGAGGGAAGGCTGAGGAACGCAGTTAGAATGAGAATCTGATGGGACCTAAAGCTGGTTCTCCTGCTTGAAATACTGCTTCTGTAGGCTGGTGACAGACGTGAAGAGAGCAAGATTTACAGTTCCCCGTTAACTTCCACCATCCAAGATGCAACAGCTGCAGGGAAGAGCAAGGGCTTCAGGTCACGGGAGTGGGACCATGCCACCCACTTTTCCCACCCAGCCACACCAGCACTCTCCCTGCACACTCATGCTGGCATCCTCTGGGAGGGGAGGAAGGACTGAGGGCTTCAAACACCTCTGGGCCCCTTCCTCAGGGCACCGTGGGTTTGTGTTGCCACCACCCAGCATGGCCCCTGCAGCCTTGACCCTGGGCACACTGCTCTGCCCACTGAGCCAGCCTTCCCTACAGAATGCCAGGCTTCTCTGGCATGTGGTGGCCAGCATTGACATGGCCACCCCTGCTGGTGTTGCTGCGTCAGATGTGGAAGAGTTTTCAATGAGTCTGTGGTGGAGCAGTGACCCCTGTGCCTGTCAGGTGGTCCTCGCCCCTCCTGGGGGAGAATGTCTGCCTACAGTTTTGCAGCCGGCAAATAATTGTCTCATTTGTTCAGAAATCTTACATATAGAGGGTCTGGGGCCTGCCCGGTGGTTTCACTTCCAAATCCTGTTCTCCCAGGACCAAGGGCCTGATAGGGCTGGAGGTGAGGACCCTTCACGCAGGATCCCCTGAGGTGCTCCCCTGCCAGGCTGGGGGGAGGCCTCTGTCTGCACCAGAGTGGCTGTGAGCCAGGAGCCCAGAGGAGCGTCCTCTGCTTCCTTCCAGCAGAGAGGAAGAGTCCTGCCCGCAGCTTCTCAAGTGCAGGTCTGAGCACAGGCCACGGAGCCAAGGGAGGCTCTGAGTCACTTGGATTATCACCCTTTTTCTCGGGACTTCCATGTCTGTGAATCAGCAACATGGGAAACATGGTTTCAGAAGCATTAAGGAAGGGTGGGTGTGAGCCTGGCAGAACGGCGGGCTGGCAGGAGCCTGGCAGTGCCAGTGGGAGATAAGTGCCAGCCAGGCGCCTCCTCTCACCAACACCCGTGGAGCTGACAGGACACTGGGACAGGGCAGGGATGAAAATACCCTGTGACATCAGCGGCTCCCAGCATGCCAGGGCATTCTAGAGGTGTGTGCAGGCACAGCCTGTGCCGGCCTGGCCTCATTGATCTACCTGAGTCACTTGAACAAAGGAGCTGCTGGGCTGGCTGCTCCCCATGGCTTGGCACTGATCCCTCTGCAGGAACATGGACCGTGGCCCTTAGTGACCAAGCATGCCCTGTCCCTTCCCTGACCCACATGCTCCTCCAGGTTCTTCCCTGTCTCTGGGGCCAGTTCAGGACCTGGCACCTGGTGGGTCTCTGATGGGTCAGGAGGAGCTATGGAGCTTGCTCTGGGAACACAGGGGCTTCTATGATGGCAGCATGTGGCTAACAAGCAAAGTACCCTGTTGGTTCTTTACGGTTTGCAGGACTCAAGCAGTGATTTGTACTCCCAGGAAAGGTGCATCTTGGGTAGGACTGCAGAGGGCAAGGACCACAAGTTGGAGATCAGGATAGTCACGGGTAGATCCAAGTCCCGGGGTAGGGGGGAAAGACACTGAATGGAGGCGCTCCAGGATATCCAGGGAGACGCCCAGCTCTGGGAAGCAGGCGGTGCCTGAGAACAGCGCTGGAAGAGGCAGAGTACTGGGGAGCCGAAGATCACCCTGCGAGACCTGAGAAGGACTCCCGCGCTTCTCCTGCCGTCCACTAGGGGGCAGGCAGCTGCAGCAGGAGGCGCCGGAGGGGGCTGTTCCAGCAGCTCCTAGGACCGGGCCGCTGCTCCTCTTGCCTCCCCCACCTCTGTGATGTTATGTGGCCCGTGACATCAGACACCACACGACCATGGCAACCAAAGTACACAGCGCCGTGTGAATGTTAATAAACAGGAAAAAAAAAAAAAAGACCCCTGGTGTTCTTATTTTCCTTACCACGCGCGGTTTTGCTACACATGGGGCGTGTGTTCTTCATCATCCTCAGCAATCACGATGTTCTGGAGTTAGTGGCTTTTCACGACAAAAGACAAGCTGGGAAAAGGCTCACCCAGCCTTGGAAATAGCAACACATTTTCACGTGTCTGAGTTACTGTTTCCTCTTTGCCATCCTCGTTCCACATTCCTCTCATGTGACAATCTCAAGGGCAAATTGTGTTCTTAGTAATTTCCACATACCTAAAAAGCCATCTCCTCCAGGTGAAGGGGCCCTTAGTTAGCTTATTTTTTTTTTTCTAAACCTCAAGGATTGAAGGAAAGCAGCACAACTGTCTTCCTATACAAATTAGCCTAGAATAGAAATTATTCAGCCCATTGACATGTTCCTGCAACAAACTAGGCTGAGCTGGAGGAGCCGAGATTTCCCCAGCCAGAGCCATCTGGTGCAGAGATGAGAGCAGCTTCATACAAAATCAGAAGGCTTGGAAGTTCGAGTTCTCCTGCCTGCCGAGAATGTTCTGCTAGCCATCAATGCTTGATACCATTGAAAGAAACCTTTGCCTTAATGAAGTTTAAGACTTTTTATTGAGTTGCATCTTGAATTGGAGTAAAAACAGACCATATTACTTGAGCCATTAGGGAATGGCAAAACTGTCCTAAAAATGGTTTTCTAATGGAATCAGAATTCTTCTGCAGACCTTTTCAGGCTGCAGACTTTTTTGATTTTACTGAATCATTTTCCCTGATTTAATTCTGGTAGTATTCATGGCTGAGACATCTTTTTCAATTTATACACACACACACACACACACATATAAAATATATAAATAAAACAGTGGTTTCATTTTGACATAATCATAACTGCAGATAACACGGTTTTCTCCATTTCAATCCTCTCTCCCTTTCCTCTTCCCTCCCCCTATCCCCTTCCTCTCCTCTATGGGTCTTCCTTCTATTTATTTATTTACTTTTTAATTGATGCATTATATTTATATATAAAACTGAAATGCATTGTGGTATTCGTACATGCACCTAGTATAATTTGATCAATTTCATTCCCCAGTTGAGACATATCTTGCATGATATCAAATTACTTTAATGGTTTGCAAAATACTCTTAAGTATGACCTAAACACATGCAGTTTTTCTGAACCATAGATTAGTCCATCTAAAATTGTCAATTAAAGGGCTGGGAATGTGGCTCAAGCGGTAGCGCGCTCGCCTGGCATGCGTGCGGCCCGGGTTCGATCCTCAGCACCACATACAAACAAAGATGTTGTGTCTGCTAAAACTAAAGAAAAAAACAATTAAAAAAGTTCTCTCTCTCTTTAAAAAATAATAAAATTGTCAATTAAAATTAAATCTGTCAATTAAAAACATAAACAGGCTTGGATACATTTGGACACGGATATTGCTGAAGTTTCCAGATTCTTTTGTTTCATAAATATGACCAATGGCATTGAGAAGGCATCCTTTGATTGGGCATTTGGGCTTACAAAGAAAGTGACTACAGGGACAGAGGCCAGGGGTCTCCTTCATCTAAACTCCCTTTCATGTACCAACATAGTGGAACTTGATTTTTTTAGATGCAAGTGAAGGACATTGATGTAATTCAAATAAACAAGTTTTCCCAATGCCCCGAGGAGCCTGAAACCAGAGCTGACAGGCTGGACACGCTGAAGGCCTGGGGGTGACCCATTCTCCAGTCATCACCGTGTTCTGAACAGCGTCTTCCTTTCTTACTGAGCTACATTTTTGTCATCTTTCTAGGGAACGTTTGTTTGCCAGACTCCCTAGAAAACACCCCAGGGCTGGCTTCCCCCTCCCTCCTGCTTCAGCTTTTGAGTCTCCTTCTGACATTTCCAGCAGGACGGCTTCTGTGGTCAGCTGACGGGACCTCCAACCTTTCTCGCCTTTCTCTGAGGTCAGGGGCCTCACTTCTGCCCGTGACAAAGCACTTTCAATCAACTCTTGGATTTGTTCATGGTTGATTAGGCTGTCTGTGTTTATCCAAGACCCTTCTCCTCTTTCTGTGTCTGGCTGC
Organism: Marmota flaviventris; assembly: GCF_047511675.1. NCBI lineage: Eukaryota > Metazoa > Chordata > Mammalia > Rodentia > Sciuridae > Marmota > Marmota flaviventris. The sequence continues at coordinate 112,169,611 of NC_092505.1, read as the reverse complement.
TGACCTTTCTGTTGCTAGATTGTCGGAGGAGAAGGCACACATGGGGTAGTCCGTATGACTACTTATTAGTTAGCAGCCCTAGTGAAGAGAGAAAATGATGAGGTTATTCAAGTACTAGTGCATCTTCAAAGTGTGTGGTTTCTCACCTGGATAGTTTTTGGAGTAGACAGTTTGAAGAGAAAACAGCCCGTGAGTTTTAATCACTAGCATTGTTCTTGAACCTTAGGGATGTTGGTCATCTTGCCATGAAGGACCACAAGGGTCTACACAGTGTGTGGTTCCTCCTTAGAGTTGGTGTGGTGGTGCACACCTGTGATCCTATTTCTCTGGGAGGCTGGGGCAGGAGGATTACAAGTTTGAGGCCAGCCTAGGCAACCAAGCGAGGTTATAAGCAACCTAGTGAGACCTGTCTCAAAAAAAAAACTAAAAAGGTCTGGAAGTGTCACTCAGTGGCAGAGCACTCCTGGGCCCAAGCCCTAGTACTGGAAAAACAAAAGTAGATATGGTTTTAGTGCCTGGAGATGGGAAGGAGAGAGGACGAAGCACAGATAGTTGAGTGGTCACAAGATAGGCCCTCTTTTGGAGACTCTTGCTAGCAAGTAGCTGAGCCTCTGCTGCAGCTTGCAGTGGGCAAGCTCAGCTCTTCCGGGGCCCAGCTCCAGCCCCGCTTCATGTGCAGCGGGCTCCTCCTGTCTCTGGCACCAGGGCGCATGCGTGCTGTCCTCTCCAGGTTATTTTTGTGGGTAGGATCTGCTTGCCTTGGCTCAGCGCAGGTGCTGGGGCTGTGGGGAGTGGCCTTCTCGACCTTTGCACGCCTGGAGGCCTGTGGTGCTCATTTCAGGGAAGACTATTGGATAAGTGGAGGGGCAGCTGGAGCACCTCCCAGTACTTGACCTCCACCTACTCCTTCCGGGTCACTGTACCCTCCCCACCCACCACTCCTCATAATACTCCATTCCCAGCATGTACAACAGGCTTGGCCTTATTTTTTATTTTTTAGTTTCTTTAGGTGTCCCTAGCATTTTTTGGTGTGTGCTGGGGATGGGACCCAGGGTCTTGTGCGTGCCTGGTGAGTGCTGCGCCCTGAGCCACCTGCCCTACCCTCCATTGCACCTTTCTGCCTCTGGCTGGTTGCTGCCGCCTGTCTCGGTGGTGAACTCTGAGGGGGCGAAGGTCCCGTCCCGTTTGCTCTCCTTGCTGTGGCGGGATGATGACTCAGAGGGGCTAGACATTTAGAAGATGATGCACGTAGTCGGAGAAGAGAGCCACCAGAGCTCATCCAGTCAACTCAACAGTCCAGGATTCTCAGTCACTGTGGCCATTAGGCATCTAGGGTCTGATTATCCTACCGTGGGGCTGTCATGTGCCTCTTAGGATGTTCATGGCGTCCCTGTCTTTACCCTTAGATGCCAGTAGCATCTCCATTTGTGACAACTGAAACTGGTTCCAGAAGGTCCCAAGTGTCCCTGGAGTTGGGTGGGGATGCCACTGCTTTCAGGGGCAAGGGAGAAGGCCACAGCCATGAAGGGATGGAAATAGTCACCAGGACCAGGGCCACCTTCTTCTCTTGGAAACATGGCGCCCTGCCCTAGCTGGTCCGGGAAAGGAGAGTCTCTCGAATGCATTTGAATACAAGTCTCACTGCTTGGCCCGTTTTCCACTTAGGGACCTTTGAGGACTGCCACTGGGCTGGCCCTTTTCCCTGTGGCTCGGCCTCATCTAGCTCTAGGAGTCCCACTGGCTTCTGAGAACGCTGAGGGGAACAGGATGAACTGCAGGCAGTGGCACCAGCAGGCACCACGCCCAGCTGCATGCTGGGGACACTGGGCTCCGCTCCTCCACTCTCTGATCCAGGAACTAGGCTTTTCTCTTTCCTGGGAATTAACAAGCCTTTGGAGCGATCACCCAACTACACTGAGTGTTCAGGACTCAGGCTACAGAGTAGGCGCTTTCCGTCCTGCCTGCTCCCAGAGCTCAGTGGGCTTTGGAGTGGGCCCAGCAGCATGGAATGTGGTACAGAGTGTATATGGGGCCCTGGGCCTCTGGGCTCCAGGCGTGGCCTGAGTCTGACCTTCCGTGGCTGTCTCAACTGCCAAGGGGATGACTCTGCGGCCTGGGGTCGGGCTGTGAGCCTGCCTGGCTCTACAAGTGAGAGCTAGAGATGGGCACAGCCTTCAGCAATCATTTACAGCTTCTGCTTCTGTGAAATGCTGGTGTCCAGAGGCAAAGTGCTAGCCGCCCCTCCCTGGTGGATACCTTCCATTCCCAGGATGATTGGGGTGGGTGGGTGGGGTGACTGCCACAGCCATTGGGAGTGATGGAATCAGGATGGAGAGTGGGGAGACCTCATGAAGCAGCATCCAAGCCATGGAGAAGCCTGATGAAATCGCCCTGCCTCTGAGGAAGCTCATCTCCCTAGTGATGGGAACTGCCACTTCAGTCTCCAGCCAGCGTCTCTCTAGCTGGAGGGACTGGCTTTCTCCACTGGCTCTGGATCTGGGCATCTGTCCATCCTCCCTCCCTTGCAGACCCCCTTCTCTGTCGTCACATGCTTTATTCAAAGTTCTGGCCACGGGCTTTGCTAACCTTGCACCTCGCAGGCGTGACTTGTGCTTGCCTCAGTGCCCACTTAGCACAGCTTCTAGAACCTGGTGACCTGCAGCTCCACCAGAGCACAGCTTGTTGCTGCTCCTAAATAACCACAAGTCAGATGGTCCCCAGGTTGGCACCTGGACTGACCTTGGGGACCACCCTTCACTGTGGGTCTTTCTGCAAGGTGGACAGCAGATGCCTTTGGAATGGTTGTAAGTCTCCTGAGAGAGAAGCAGGAAAAGGAAGGAAAGCTGTGGCCTCTGGGGGCTCCTCCCCCACTTCCCACATGCCAGGTCCCTGGGCTGCCCGTCCAGCCCTGCCCATCTGGTCCCGGCTGAGCACATGTCCACTGAGCTGGTGGCAGATGTTCAGGATGAGGAAGTGCCTCGGCTCCACCTGCTTTTGTGTCATGAGCCAAGTAAGGTGACAGCTACCCATGGTGAGAGTCCCTTTCTGCCACTTGAGTCCTCTCTTTCTTTCCGGTTGCTGGGGAGTCCTTTGTCAGAGTCGATCCGTCACTTTTGAAAGTGTTATTTCTTGGGAAATAAAAGAACAGTAGGGCCGCGGTTGTGTGCTAGTCAGTTCTGTTACTGCAGGCACCGCCACTGTCACAGAAAGACACGAATCCCACCAGCACGTTAGGCAGCCTGTTGCTACCACGGACATGGTCTTTGTCCCCAAACACCACAGCACCTGCACTTCAAAAGCAAGTTCTTCAGAAGGCACCGTGTTGGGGAAACAGGGTGAGCTGTGCTTGGCCAACACTGACTTTCTTTATAGAGGAAAGAGAGGAAGGAAAAAGCCCGCTGTGTGGTCTAGCAGGGCCCGGCCATTGCTGCTCCTGGCCTGCTCTGCCTCCAGATTCTCCCTGCATTCCACTTGCGCGGCCGCCTTTGTGGGCCTGTGTTGTGTTCTTCCCATTCACATGGTTAAAGATGTTCCTGTAGCGGCCTCTTGCTGGGGACGTCCTTCAGGACATGAGGTGGAGATGGCAGGCACTTGGCAGTGGTGCTCTGAACCTCGAGGACCAGCTGGAGCAGCTTTCTGGACCACTAATCCCACTCAGCCTTCTGGGAGTGCTTGTGTATTAAATAAGGATGTGACCACGTGGGTGAACATTCAGTTTGCATGGATCTTAAAGCCTGAGGCCTCACCAACATTTTTTTCCTGAGGCAGGTGCCAGAGAGAGTTCCTTAGACCCCTCAAGTGGCGGGTGTCATGGGCCAAATCCTGTCCCCACAAAACGTATTGTGTTTTAGTCAGCTTTTTTGCTGCTGTGACTAAAATACCCAGTCAGGACAATTGTAGAGGAGGAAGAGTTTATTTGAGGGCTCACTGTTTCAGAGATCTTAGTTCACAGAAGGCCGGCTCCAGTCCTCAGGCTGGAGGTGAGGCTAAATGTCATGGCGGGAGAGGGTGGCAGAGGGAAGCGGCTCACATGATGGTCAGGAAGCAGAGAGACTCCACTTGCTAGATACAAATACATACCCTGGGGCTGTGGTTGTGGCTCAGCAGTAGAGCACTCCCCTAGTGTGTGAGGCCCTGGGTTTGATCCTCAGCACCACATAAAATTAAATAAGTAAATAAAATAAAGATATCGTGTCCAACTACAACTAAAAAATAAATATTAAAAAAATTACATACCCCATGGCCACACTCCCAATGAACCACTTCCTCCAGCCACACCCCACCTGCCTCCAGTCACCACTCAGTTAATCCCATCTGGGAGTAATTCTCTGATTAGGTTAAGGCTATAAGCTGATCATTTCTCCTCCAAACCTTCTGGCTTTGTCTCACGTGAGCTTTTGGGGGACACCTCACATCCAAACCATAACTGAAACACCAAGCTCCAGTTCCTCAGAGTGTGAACCTATGTGGACATGGGGTCATTGCAGAAGTAATTAGCTAGGTTTAGGTAAGGTCCTTGTTGGGGAGGGTGGACCCCCCATCCAGGGGGGCTGGTATCTTCAAACAGAGGTGAAGCTGGGACCGACGTGCACAGGGAGAACAGAGGCCAGGTGGAGATGGGTGGTGGGGGCGCCATAGCTGCTCACACGGCCACGGGTTGGGGAGGCGCCTGTAGCTCCTCCCCAGGGCCTGCAGGAGGCCTCCTGCCATCACCTTGGTTTTGGGCCTCTGGTCTCCAGGACTCTTGCACATTTCTGTTGTTCCAAGCCACCAGTTTGTGATGATTTGGTACGGCAGCCCTGGCAAATGATCGCAAGTGGACATTCTCTTCTCCTGCTGGGTCTGCATCACTGACAGTTTGAGAAGCAGGGGACTCTGTCACAGAAAGAGCTTAATGTTGGAGTCTGAGAGACCTGGATCCTGGCCAGGCCCCTACAAGTCACGAGTCCTGGGGCTGGATCCAGAGGTCTCACCATGAGGACAGAGGAGAGAATGGAGGCTAGCCGCCTGGTGGTTTCCTCTGAGCTTTTCTTCTAAGGGGTGGGAAGAGGCCACGCTTGATCTGGCCCGGCTGGGCATCAGGTCCAGCCATGGCCTCCACGCCTGCCCTGGCTGCTGTATGTCGCACTCCCCACAATCGGGCATCACATTTAGCACTGACCCCACGGCAGGTGGAGAGGAGATGAAGCAGGCGAGTGCTGTGCTCTCTGCTCTTTATGTCCTGTGTGAGGCCCTTGTCCTCCCCAGAGGAAGGGCCCCCTTTGTTCTCATTTTCTCATGTTCTTGACAAGGACTTATTAAGCATGAGGTAACAATTGCCTCACAAATGTGTTTGAATAAAAGTGTTTTGCAATGTTTCTCACAGGCAAAGGGGCTTGGATCTTTCAAGAAGGAACCAGTTAGCATCAGAAGGCTGTAGGAAGAGCAGAGGGCTGTCCTGCAGGAACCATAGGGCAAAGGAGTTGGTGGTGACCCATCCCAGAGGCACAGGGCCCTGAGTGACGCATGTCTGGAAGAGAGCCCTGGGAGGACATTGGTTCATAGATCCAGGAGTGACCCCTTTGTTGATTCAGCTGGAGTCCAACGGGCAGGGAGCTCTCCTACCCCACAGCTCTGCCTCTAAAACACACCTCAGCCACCTCTCCACACACAAAAGGCTGCCACCATCTGCAAGGGCTTCTTGTTTCCCCGCTTAAACTCAGAAGCAGAGCACAGAGCTCAGAACCATCCTTAGTACCTTATGAAAAGCTTGAGGCCAGTTTAAAGGGCATTTATGACCTCCTTTCTATTTAATGACCAGAGCTGACTCAGAAAAGAAATGCCATGGCTCTGAGTGAGGAACGGTCATTACTGGTGGGAGAAAGTAAAATTTGAGATTTATTGAATGACAGCGAAAAGTCAGAATGTAAGAACGTTAAGGACAGACAGAGTACGGAGGCCCTCCTGGATTTTAGGCTCTGTCGTGTATGGTCACGTGACCTCGGGTTGGTCCTGACCTCAGTTTCCTTCTGAACACCTGTGGAGTAACAGTGCCACCACAGCCACACAGGAAACAGATGAGGTGTACCCTGGTCTTAAGTCACTAAGTTGTCTTCCATACAGAAGGTGGGTACTAACATGCAAATTATGTTTAGCAACAAAATCACATAAGCATTTGTAATTTTTATAACTTTGTTCTCTATTTTGATATTTTAAATACATTTTAGTAGAATGTATATTTCATGGGATAAAAACCCAACAATAAAAGACTGGGTCTTGTTCTCCCCCAGGTCTGAACCTTCTCACCTAAAGGGAAAGCCTGGCCCGGAAGTTTCCCGTCAGCCTACAGGCTTGTTTCACCTGCAGGATGTTAAGCTAGGTTTGCTTTGTTTATTCTTTTATTCAATTGCCAACATTTAAAACCACAGATGGTGCCAGACTTATGATGATGATGATTCAACTTAGGATTTTTCTACTTTACAATGGCCTGAAATGCATTCAGTAGGAATCATACTGTGAATTCTGAATTTTGGTCTTTTGCCCCCAACTGGGGAAGGTGCTCTCCAAATGTGCCCACAGCTCCAGGGGCCACAGCTTTACCAGCTACACAACCACCCGGATGTTCTTAGGCTGTGGGTACTAAATACAGTTTTGACCTATGCTATTCTTACTTTAGGGTGAGTTTTTCAGGATGAATCCTCACTGTGGGTTGAGGATCAACTGTGCAATGGTTCCCTCTAACTCTCCTGTATTTGGGCTTCTCTTGGGGAAAAGAAGATAGAGTTGCTGATGCCACTGGCGGTAGGTGGACTGGTTGATGTTATTGCAGCTGGAGCATGCGCCACTCCAGGCCAGCCCAGTTAGGGACCCCGGGGGCCACTTGTTCATTGGGAGGCCTAGAGTTTCAATAGCAACATTTGTGAAAAATCAAAGACACAGCAATGCCTGAGACCAAAACTGGGGTGCCATCTTTTGTCCCACAGCTTTGCTTTACCCTCAGCTGGGTCCCCTGTCCAGGTGGGGGAGTTTCTTTCTTGTGGAATGAGAATTGGGTCCTTGGGGGAATTAAATGAGATGACCTTATGTAAATACAAGAGGGCGTGGTGACGCAGGCCTGCAATCCCAGCGGCTCTGGAGGCTGAGGAAGGAAGATTACAAGTTCAAAGTCAGTTTCAGCAATTTAGCAAAGCCCAAAGCAACTTACGGAGACCCTTTCTCAAAATAAAATATATAAAGGCTGGGGATGTGGCTCAGTGATTGAGTGCCCCTGGTTCAATCCCTGGTACTCAAAAGAAAAAAAAAAAAAAAGAGCCAACACTCAGGAAATGGCAGCTCTGGGCAGGAATGTCCCAGCCCTCTGGAAGCATGGCAAAGGGCAGCCCCTACAGCTCACAACCCTTGGCAGCAGAGCACCTTGGGAGGTCAATCTGAGGAAGGAAGTACTGCTGGAGACTATGGTCTCTGAGGATGAGGCCAGGGCCAGGCCTGGAACCTCATGGAGCTGCAGACCCTCAGCACTAGACAGCACACTAGACAGCTTTCATCTTTGGTGTCTCATTCCTGGGTCACTGTGAGTGCCAGAAAGTCCAGGGAAATGGGACAGGTAAAAAGGAACCTCTTTGTTTTAACAAGGCCACACACGGCAGAGTCACTGTGTGCCGAGTCTGCCCTGGAGATGTCAGAATCCCAGCTGGCGCATCTGCCCAGGTGCAGACGCACAACCATCCGTGGCAGGGAATCATGGCTGGGGGCTGGAGACTTGCAGGGAGGCCTGGGCATCTTTGGGGTGGGAGGGAGGCAGCTGCTAAGCTCCGCTGTGACCCTAAGTGGCAGTGTCTCCAAGAACTTGGTGCTGATTCCTAAAAACCATGCCCAGGAGTGATCTCACTGCTTTCTTCTCCCTGCCAAAAAGTCCACCCAAGCCTGTTTTATAGGAAGTCGTCTTTCTTCTGAGCAGAAGGGGACATCCCTGGGGTGAGCACATTATGAGTAAGTGATTACTAGCAGCTGTAAAGGATCTTGTAAAGCATTTACGTACCCCACAAAGGGACCTGGCTTTCACAGAGCTGCCTTTCAGTTCTTTTGATGCAGGTGAAATGCTGCTAAAGTCACTCAGTGATGCCGGGGGCAAAACTCGCTTAGGAAATGGACAGCCTACGACTTGGGATCCCCCTCTGTTTCCTCCTTCACTTGTGACCCCTCATAAATGACCCTCTGAGTCACTCACCAAGTGGACACACGTTAAAGAAATATTCCATGTCTACCTGCTGTTATAAATCAGGGTGGTCCTCAGCAAGAAAGCCCAGTTCCCTGGTGTGCTTTGCACTGGAAAGGGGCAAATGATAGCGTGAGCACGTTGGGCTGTTGACATTTTTGAGGAAGCACAAGGTCAGCTAGGTTCACATTGATCAAAGCGGGAGTTCTGAGATGTGGTGGGAAAAGGGGTTCCAGGAAGCCCCGATTCAGGGAAGCTGGGGCTGGGGAGCTTCTGAGAGGCCACAGGCAGTCAGATCTGAGGAGCGATTGCCTGCCTGCCCTCTCCTAAGGAAAACCATCTGCTATGTCGGAAGCCTGAATTTCCTCAAATGGCTCCAGTCCATGAGGAGTCCCTGGACAGATGACCTTGACTTCTAATGAACTCAACAGTTCTCCATCTGCTTCTAGGAATCTTGCTGGCTCGGCTCTCTCAGCTGGTACAGGCATAAAGGGTACCCACTGCTCTTTAGGCCTGTGTCCCCCACGAGACTCCAAGACCATTCCCCCCATCGATGCAATCACATCTGGGCAGAGCCACTTGGACAAGAGTTGCTCTTCCACCCCCAAATCTGCACCCCTTAGCAAATGCACAGGTGAAAGCACTCCTGCTGTTGGATGTGGGCTCACTCTTTGTCAGAATTGTGCAGGGACTTCATTGGCTTCTGTGTGGGCTGGTGGCAGCAGGGTCTCTGGCTGGACCTGAGCATTTCTGCAGGCCTCTCCAGCTGTGCAGTCTGCGGCTCTGAGATGCTTCCCAACATACACACTAACAGTGAGTTTGTCTAGAAACAAACCGAGGCTCACACAGAATTACTAGTGGCTGAAACACATACAGGATCTTGGCTCTAGCTTCAGGAGGGTGTTTTGTATTTTACTGTTCAGGTAAGAACTCTCTTCCTCATTAAATGCTGAATAAAACTGGCCAGAGTCTGTATGAACAGTTACTATATACAACCAACACAGTCTGGAAAGGAAATACGTGGCCTGTTATTTCAAAAAAGTAAATGCAACCAAAAGAAGAAAGCAAGCTGGTCTCGCCCTGCAGGAATGCACTAAGCAGCCCAGGACGGCCCCCTCCTTCTCCTGCCCAGTGCCCTGCGTTTCTTCATGTTCTTCCTCCTGGATCTTCAGAGCCGTGCCTGCCCAAGGTTTCCTCCCCATGAAGTCCCCGCGGTCAAGTTCACTCCCTTCTGAGAACTTCTGGCTGCTGCCAGCCTCCCTTTGTGGGTCTGCCTTCCTGCCTGACAGCACTTGCCATCCATCGGTTTGTTACAGTACCCGGATGGCCCACCCTGTGTCCCCAGCACTGGACACAAGCTTCTCGGGGCAGACATACCATCTGTCTGCCTGGCTCCCAATGGGCCCTTGCAGGCTGGCATTGAGTACATTTTATAAAGCTGAAGTGAGTTGAAGAAGGACCCAGAGTCCTGCTCCAGGCCTGCGCTCCAATTACAGAAGCCTGCAGGGTGCTGAGGCAGGGGAATGGCCGGGGGAAGTGCTGGAATTTCTCAGCCCTGGTGCTGCTGACACCCCCCTGGGTCACGCTTGCTCAGGGGGCCGTCCTGTGCCATGTAGCATGCGCGGCAGCACGCCTGGCCCCCCCAGTAGATGCTGGGAGTCCCCCAAGAAGTGGAGGTGTCTGCAGATGTTGCCAGTGTCGGGGGCATAGACTAACCGCCAGCTGAGAACCACTGATTCAGGTGACTCTTTTTTTTCTTTTTGCAGTGCTGAGGATTGAATTAGGTTGTTCTACCCCTGAGCTACATCACCAGCCCTTCTTATTTTTCACTGATATGAGGTCTCATTAAGTTGTCCTGGCTGGCCTTGAACTTGCTGGCTTCAAACTTGCCATCCTCCTGCCTCAGCCTCCTGAGTCGCTGGGATTACAGACATGTGCCACCAGGCCTGGCTTGATATGGGTGATTTTGGGAGGAAGCTGAGAGAAAGGACCGAACACTTATACAGAGTGCTTCTCCACCCTCATCTTCACTGTCCCATATGACAGCACAGAGCAGCCCCCCACTGCTCCTGGCCACCTCACCCTGAGAGCCTTCAGCGTCTGCTAGTTAAACACTGGAACTTGGAAAGGAGGTTGGTGAGAGAGGCCTGGTGAGCCTTGTCCCCGGGTACACAGTACCTGTTTAGGGGACAGCACTGGTGGGTACTAGGATCACTCCAAGAGGCCCCAGCCGCCAAAAGCAGCAGCATCAAAGGCTGGTGTGAAAGATGTGCTCTTCCCTGAGGGCGGCAGGGGATCGTTGATGCCCACGACACACACACAAGCTCAAGGGAAGTGCAGACCAGCAGCCCAGCCCAGGGTGAGTGCAGACAGCAGCAGTACCCTGTGTGCAGGAAGGCTCGCCCAGAAATCCCTGCCCCGCCTACCTCGGGTTGGGGCTGTCCATCAACCACAGAGCAGCCCCTGGGCACATTTGCTCAAACATGGCAAACAGTGTTTGGAAAACCCACCACCCTTCCTTTTATTCAAAGCTGTTACCCTCTCATGTTGGGAGGAGCCCAAGCAAGGCCCAAGTGGCCACAAGAGATCTGCAGCGCAGGGCTAGAAGTGAGGGGCGATTCCTGTCCTTGCTGAGGTTGTCAAAGTTGAATTTCAAGGACTGACTGAGCCCTGTGCATTAAGGAGAGGCTCGGATTTCATCCACAGCTAGGACTGGAGCTGTCATGGAAGGTGTGGCCTGGCCCTCAGGACTCCTTCACACCTCGTCATCAGCAGGGAGGACCACGCCTTGGCCCTGAGCAGATGTTTGAGTGAAGTGGTCAGTTATGGGTGTGGTGGCCCTGCTGGGCTAGGGATTGCAGTCTGTGCATGCAGACCGGGGATACAGCAGGGGCCACTGATAAGAAAATCTAAGATTTGCAGGAGCAGCAGCTTGTTGATGCAGGTTCATCTCTCCAACATGTGGAGAGGACGGTGCTCGAGCCCTGGGGAGAGGCACTGCTGTCTCAGAGAAAAGGGCAGGGACAGCAGCTGCTGCTCTGGTGCACGGGTGCTGCTGGAAGGGGGGCTTCCCAGGTGGACTTCGCACGGCTATGGCAATAAAATAAAAATAGGCATCTGGAGAGCCAGAGAAGCTGGCAAGGAGCCACCCCCATCTGCCGTCAGAACAGCCTGGAGCAGTCTCTCCTTGAGCCTCAGCTTTCCCAGCCAGCCAGCCAGGGTTGCTGCAGGGCTGCCTTGCATGGAGGCTGGAGAACCAGTTCCACTTTGGTCCCTGGGTCAGGGTGGATGGCTGATAGGCCTGGGGCTCTGAAACCCTGGGATCTACACCATTTTATTTTCTTAATTTTTTTTTGTACTTGTAGACGGATAGCATGCCTTTATTTTATTTGTTTTTATGTGGTGCTGAGGATTGAACCCAGTGCCTCACCTACTAGGCAAGAGCTCTGCCACTGAGCTACAGCAACAGCCCCACACCAATCATTTTCTACACGTGTTTATGTGTGTCTTCCTCAGGGGGCTTGGTGGTAGCTTTCCCTCTGTTCTAAAGGGTTGAGGACACTGGTTTTGGCAGTGTGAGAGGTGATGTAAAACCGTGAGCTCTGATCACCAAACATTTTGAGGAGAAAGGCGACTGGGGGGCCCTGCTTTGTGTTGAGGGCTGTGAGGACACAGAGAAATGGGACATAGAACTCTGGGCCTCCTGGAGCACAAGACAGCCTTGGGCATAAGATAAGTCAGATCAGCAGTCGACCAGGAGAGGTGAGTGTGGACAGCATAGCTAAGAGCCAGAAGAGCACAGGTGCCCCAAGAAGTTAGAGAGGGATGGCCCTGGCTACAGAGTGATCGGAGCCGGGCCCGGGGCATCCGTGCAGGGAGGACACAGAAGGGCTACTGTGGAGGAGGACATTGTGGTAGACAGTTTACTTGGTAAGATCCTTCTGCTGGGGACTACGGGTCCCTGATGAGCTTGAGGGCCAGTTCCTAGGGTGATATGTGCAGGCTGCTCCACCCACAGCCGTTCCTCCTGCAGGACCTTCTCCCTGGAGATCAGATCCTGGTGGGGCACATGCTCCCAGCAGGAGCGTCCCCCTGTCTGGACTTCATTCTTGTTGTGAAGCTCCTAGGCAGCCTCTTCCCAGTTGGCACCGTCCCTCTATCAGGGCCTTGTGGGACCTCATCCAACACCTGGGTGTTCCAAAACAGACTAGGCAAAGTGCTAGAAAATGGGGGGAGGGATTGGAAATAATTTGATATTTTAGAAAAGAACATTAAAGTATTCACTCTGGGAGAAAGTGGAATTTTGCCAATGCCTTCGCACTTCTGTATGGCCTGGCAGCAGGGCCACTGAGCCCTTCTGTGTGGAGGGCTCCGCCTGGTCCCACCCAGACCCCAGCTCCACCCACCCAAGCCCACAGGTGTGCATGGAAAGAGCCTTGTGTCCTTGCAATTCCATGTCTGGAGTGCTTGAGATTTGGCTTGGCTCCACAGAAGATCCTCAAGTGCTTCCTAGAATGTACCCTTACAGCCCAGCTGACCTTGGAAGCCAGTGCAGACCATATTTCCACCATGGCCAAGACCCGCTGCCCAGCACAGCAGTCAACTGCCCACTGTCCTGACAGCTCACAGGAATGTCTTCCGTCCGACGATGACTAAGAAGATGGTTGTCCTACTAGGGGAAGCAGTGAGACCTGAGGCCAGAGTCCTGGCCCCTTTCCAGAGAGGTAGTCCCCAGCCAGCCTCCCTCCTGTGGGCGCCTCCCACCCTACGAACCCCGCCCTCACCCTGGAACTTCTCATGTACTCTAAGAGCAATGAGGCTTTTGTGACCTTGCTTCTGTCCCAAATTTACCCACCCCCTTTTATCCTATCCTTTCCAGGAAGAGGCATTTGGTGTCTTCCTGTTCCCAGGTTCCAGAAGCTTCAGGTACCAGAGGTAGGAATCTCTCCTCATCCAAGTGGGTGAAAGTGGGGCTAATGGCCTTGTCTACCTGGACGAGGGGTGTTTCCTTCCAGCCATGAGGGAAAGACATCCTGCGGGAGGCCCAGCCTCCTAGAGCCCGCCGTACTTTCCAGCACACTGCAGGCCATGCTGGCCATTTCTTCTCTCGGCCTCCCTCTTCTGTGCTGCTCTCATGGCGTGGAGTGGGGACTCGAGCCTGGCTGGAGGCTGCCCTCAGCCAATTCTCCTTCCAGCCCCCTTGCTTCCCGGGTTGCTTTTAATCACTCAGAGCCCAGTGTCCCCAGTGAAAAAGGAGGAGGGACTAGGAGAAGCTGAGACTAGTTGTTTGAGGCAGGATCATTTGTTTTAGTTGTTTACGCGCCTCCTACGTTGTATCTTTTATTTAGAATTTCACGTGTGTTGCAGCAAGCCCAGCAGTCCCCGGGTCTCCTCGTTTCCACAGGATTATACTGGGGTGGGTTGGGGTGGGACAGGAGTTCAATGGGTGAACGAGATGGGCTCAGGGTTCACAGTAATGCTCGCTTGGTGCACCTCTTCAGCCAGGTAACATGGTATGGAAAATAACTTCTAGCTTTGCTGACTGTGTCCTGGTCCGCCTCTGGGAACCACATCTTCCACAGATGAGAAATGGTTAGCCAGGTGCCACTTTTCCCTCGCCCCAGGCAGGCAGGGGACTACAAGAAGTCAATCAGGGCCTCCTTCCTGGACTCTGCAATTAGGACAATCTCCTCAAGAGATGGCAACCAACTGGAGCTCACTTGCTTCTCACAGCGGGGGACAGGTGAGCCTGGGGAGGAGGACCTCTGTCCTGGAGGTCCTGCTGCTGCCCATGGGGCTTCCCATCTCCCATCCATTTTGCTTACATGTCATTATGCTTCTCTGGTGATTTCCTGAGTCTGGTTTCCAGACGGGCAATTGAGAGACCAACAGGTTTTCCAGTGAATTCCCCCTGATTTAGATGAGCTGAGGCCAGTTCCTGTTACTCGACACCTGAAGAGCCCTAGCTGACCCCACAGGGGTCTCCGCAGTGACACTGGGGCTTCAGGATGGTGCCTAGAAGCAAAGGGCCTCTTCTCACTGACTCTGCCTCTGCCCTGCTCACTTCTGTCAGCTTTTTTCAGCATTTAAAAAATCTGTTTAGATTGGACCCAAATCTCTGTCCTGGGCCTGGGCTCAGGCTGGCCCCCTGTGGTACAGCTCTGTGCAGGGCAGACCCAGACACATGTGAAGGGGCAGACCCCAGCAGCACTTTCCACAAGCCACTTCGAAAAAACATTAATTGAGAAGCTCTAACATATTCTCTGTTTTAACTAGTAATATAATTAGCTTAGAAACTTACCCTACAAGATGATCAGAGAAGCATAATAATGCATAAGAATATTACAATATTATTTCATAGTAGCAAAACCCCCAAAATATTTTGCTTGAACAATGGTATATTTAAAGGATGATATATGATACTTCAATCCGAAATCGTGGTTTTGTAGAGTATTTCATGCTGTGGGGAAAATGATACTCCATGTACCAGGGAGGAAGAAAACTAAGCAGGACACAGAACAGTGCTTGCATGACCCAGAAGGACTGGCCAGCACGTGGGCAGCAAGGGACTCCATGCTGTGGTCATTCCAAGGCTGGAGACGCTTGAGACAGGAACTATAATTTGCTTAAGTTTATAGCTCTAATCCTTTTCAAGTTCAGGCACAAGGCTTGTCTCCTGAAATAGTGAATGATTGTATTTTATTTTATATAATGAATGTGCATTTCATATATAATCAGAAAAAAATATCATAGATAGTAAGGCTTCAGTGCACGTGTGCCGAGATTCCTACATCTTTCAGGATATTTATGGCAGCAATATTACTGCATCCTCATCTTTGAAATGGGACTCTTCAACCAATGTGTGTTGTGGAAATGATGCCAGTTAATCTCTGAGCTTGGCCACATCTGCTTCGTCTGCTAGGAACACTTGATGCTGAAGTTCTGAACATCATGGAAGAGGCCCACAGCCCCCACAGCTGTGTTGGATGGGCCGTATGCAGGCCAGCTGAACCTGTGTGCAGCCCAGGGGCCAGCACGTAAGTGAGGAATCCCTCTTGGAACTGGATGCTTCTGGACCCCTGCCATGTGAGTCTCCTCAAGCTGGGGTCCCAGACAGCATGGGCTGAGCTGTCGATGTTGCGTCCTGCGTCCTCACAGACTTCTTGAGCATCATGAGATGTGGCTGTTTATGCTGCTAAGTTTGGGGTTGTTTGCTAGACAGCAAGAAATTCCAGATACCAAAACAGTCCTACTCAAATTTCTGTAAAACTTAACTAATCCTTCCGGCTCTTCCTATGATCCCAAGCTCCAAATTCAAATTAGCAACTCTTGTCTCCAGAAGTCCCTCTTCTCCTGAAAGTACTGACTCTTACGTCTTTCCCCATAGATGGTAAGTCCCTTGGGGGCATGCTGCTTCAGTCATTTTGTGCTCTAGAGCTGCTGGCACAACGTCCAGCACAGTGAATCTAGCCACAGTCCCCCCAATCCCTTTTGCTACTGGTATAATGCACGGGAGAGACAGGCCACACATTTGCCCTTTGCCACAGAGGCCATTGGTGTGCCTGCCAGGCTCCTGGAATTCCAGCTGTCTCTGTGATTCTGGGCTGCGGCTGGGTATCACAATGGGATGGCCACATACCCATGAAGTGTTCCAAGGGCCTTAGTCTGCGTGGCAAAATACGGCAGATTGGGCGGCTTAAACAACAAAAATGGATCTCTTCACCATTCTGGAGTCTGGATGTTCAAGATCTGGGTGTGGGCAGGGCTGGTTTCCTCTGGCCTCGCTGTGTCTTCTGTGGCCTCAGTTTCTGTGCCTGACTGGTGTTTCCTCCTCACCCTTTAAGGACACCAGTCCTATTGGATTAGGGTCCTACCCTTTGATCTTTCACCACTTTGAAAGCTTTATCTCTGAAAACAGTCATGTTAGCAGTTAGGGCTCCCACATATAAATTTGGGGGTGACACATTTCAGGCCTTAGCATCAAGGGATGTTGTGGGTCTGTAGCTGCTTAGCTTTGCAGTGGTAGATGCCAGTGGAAAGACACCATGAACGCAGATCCAAATTCCATCTATAAAGGTTGATGCTGCTCTTGCTTTCAGATCCCTGTCAGTAATGACTGCCCTAGGGAAAAAGTCTGTGACAACCTGGCCCTCTCTGTAGCCAAGACAGGAGCTGTGCTTGGTTTTGCTTGACTTCTGGTGCAAAGGAAGGAAACATTGAGCAAACCCCAGAATCATGGTCAGCCCACTGGACAGTGCTGACTGCCAGGTGGGGCACCCCACTCTCACAGGCAGAGTGAAGAGCTTCAGAAAGGGGTGTGGGAAGGGCCTGCTACAAGCAGTTGGCGTGATTCATGGACACGCAGAAAGCTGGGAGCTGGGCTCATGGACTGCTCTTCAAAATTTCCCTTCTTCAATTAACTCCTAGCACTGTCCTTTTTTGTCAGTTGTTTTTTTATTGCTTTATATCAAATTCTAAAAACATGAGGGGTGGTGGTGGGGAAATAATCTTTTATTGACTTGGGACTATTTCACGTCCTCATCTGTGAGCTACAGTTCTGAGCAAGATGTGGAGCCAATATTCAAGGTCACACATTTGCCCTTTGCCACTCAAATTACAGTGCACGTGTCATGTGACTTTGGCCCATGTTTTCAGCTGGTCTTTGTCACACTCTGTATCTCCCCACCCTCTTACCTGCTTACTTCCACCATGTTTCCTGTTCTGACTCTGGTGACACTGAGGGGCACTTGACATCAGTCAGCTTTCCTTGCACAGAATGTAGCGTGTTCACCTGGTTACCACCCTGCCCGTACGGAGTGTCCAGCATTAAAGGTTCTTTGTGAAAATTATTTCTGAAATACATTTCCTCCACCAGTTGCAACTGGTGAGAATTTTGCTCCGAAGTGTGAGAAGGCCTTATCTGTGCATAGCACTGTAAAGCCCTCAAGATGTTTATCTCCCTGAACTGTCTACAGGTAGAAGAGATTGTTTGCTCAGGGTTCTTGTTTTTGACACAAAGACAAATATCCTCTCCTGTGCTGCCCTTCACAAATCAGTGATTCATTTAAAACAAAACAAAACAAAAAACCTCTCAGGTTGCTGGATTTTCCAGATAGAATGAGCCTGTCTTGCTTTCTTCATTAATTTTATTATGTTCTTTCTCTCCTGCTTCACTTATGAAAGGAGGTCTAATTATTATCTTTATGAGTCAGATTCATAGCTCAGCACCTGCTAGAAAATTAAAAAATATTTTCCCCACATCACATTCCAGCGTGAGGCCCACGGTTTGCCTGCCATGGCTGTTGCTCACTCATTTGCCAAAATGACTCCAGCATAGGCTTAAAAAGCCACAGCGATAATGGAAAGCAATGACTAGAGACATTTCCAAATGTCACTACATAAAGATAGTAACGCGAACTTGATAAACTCAGGGTTTTGTTTCTTTAGATTGCTCACAGATGAATGCAGGAGAGCGCGCCTCTCCTGGCACGGCAGGGACGGCAGCAGGTGTGGCGCTTGGCAGTCATCCTCTTCAACAGCATGGCAGGCGGAACCAGGGCCCAGGTGCGATTCAGTAGGCGTTGACTCTCTACAGGGAGAGTCGACGTTGGCTTAAACTAAGTGTAAGAGAAACTCAAGTCATGACAGAGCAACTTCCCACTTGAGGGCAGAGTGTGTGATAAAAACCTGCACCGTCAATGTCTGGCCTAGCTGCTGTAAAAACAGAGAAAGGTCACAACCACTCCCTGCAGACAAAAACGTCGCTTTTGATGGACGGCAAACAGAAGGTGTGTTGGAGCCTCAGCCTGCTCCATCCATGGCCAGTTCTGCAGCGATTTCTAAGGATGTTTCTGCACAGGGCCTCCTGGGAGTTACCTTGAGAGAGAAGCACATGCAGCCAGTCACAGGCTGGGACAAGCAGCCCAAGCTCTGTTCACACCCACCCACCTGCAGCACCACCTCCTGCCTTGGCAGCCACTAAAGAGACAAGAGAACAGGGAGGCAGTCCCATCCCAGCCTATGTCCTATGGTTACAGGCAATGAAATCCTACTTGAGGTTTATAGGAGGAGATCTCATTTAGCATTTGGAACCAGCCTGGCCCTCCCTTGGCTTTTGAAATGAACTTATAATTACCTGTATCTGAAAAATCAAAAAAGGAGAATTTCAATTAAAGTGCTCCCAAATGTTTGTATAATAAGCTAGAGGGGCAAATACAAATCCTCTCTGGGAAAATGCAAGCTCAGTGTGGGTTTCCTATAAAGAAAGGTCAAAGGAACACACAAGTTCCCATTACAACATTCCCCGGGCCCTGAAGACACAAGGAGACAAAGCACCATGAGTGAGGACCAGCAGAAACAGGCAGCGAAATCAGACCTATGAAGATCATCAGATACAGAATATAAAATAAGTAAGTTTAATATGTGTAAGGACAATTTGTGAGCAAAGAAAAAGAGAATTTTAAAAATCAATGGCTGGCTGGATATGGTAGTGCATGCCTATAATCCCAGGCACTAAGGAACTTAGTGAGTCCTGTCTCTAAATAAAATACAAAATAGGGTTGGGGATGTGGCTCCATGGTCGAGTGACCCTCAGTTCAAGCCCCAATACCCCCCAATCAAGCAGACTGAATAAAAATTTAATAAAACTTACAGAAAAGAGAAAAATGACTTCAGGAAGAAAGGTTATAAGGTCAGATGCAGGAAGCTTTGAGATGCAAGAAGATGAGCAAAGAACTGAGTTGAAAAAAATGAATGGAATGTTGGGTAAATCTAAATAAACATTGACTACACATAATGGTAATATGTTATTTTTAATTTACAGGGTCAAAAAAGATAGAATTCAAATACTTGTCAAAATAAAACATGAAGTGGAAGGGAGTGAAAAATCATCATTAAGCTATTCAAAGGTGCACATGTTATTTGAGTGGATCACCAAGAAATTGTGAAGGGAGACTGTGAAATATGGAAGGGAGACTATCAGAGAAGGCGCAGGGTGAGGGGGTAAAGGGGGTGGAAATGGTCAAAATATGGTACGGGTGTGTACGGATATGAAGCCCATTATTCTGTATAATTAATATGCACTAACTTAAAAAAATACATTTGGTGGGTTGAGGGGGATATATATGCTTGGAATAGCAACAAATATTTTTTTTCAAAGAAAGAAATTAGCTTTTAAAGAAGCTTGTTCAGATGACCAGAGGGTAACCTAATCATACCGTAATCATCATTCCCAAAGGAGCAGGAGATGGACAAGGGCACAAGCAAAAGAATAAACAGGGAAAGATGGCGAGATGGGGTAAAGGAGACCCAGAGAGCCCCTGAGGTAGAGATAAATCAAAGGAAGAGCAGCAGATTAGCTTCAGATCCGCGCTCTGACAGAATAGCGGGAGAGTGTGATGCGCTGAGGTTGGGGCGTTGGATCACCATGCTGATAATCACCAGCCGGCTGTGTAAATGGCCTTTGAGAACAGAAGGCTCCATTCCACGAGGACCCTTCCAGCTCTGAAGACCTGCATCTCAAAAGGACATTTGTAGACAACTTTCCAGAGCACTCTTAAGATTGCTAAATTTAACTTGAATTTATTCTTGTAAACCTGGGCCTTTGATTTCACTGCCAAGTTTTTCTTCTGAACAGCTGTATTGCTATTGACTCTTTCTCCTTTTTGCTTGTATTCAGGAAGCCCTGGTTTGTTTTGTTTTGAAAGTCTTGGTTTTCTATCTCTTGTCAGTTTTCATTAATCAGTTTTGTGTGGGGATGCGGGATGGCCCAGGGCTCCTGTGTGCTAAGATGTGCTCTATCACAGAGCTGCAGCCCTTGCCTGTGCCCTTCTCACTTTTAAGGTTAGACTTAGGGCATTTCCTGAAATAAATCAGCACAGGACCTAAAGACTGACTACAGAAAAGGAATAGGAGGCCTGCAGTATTCCACCTCCACCAAATGCGAAGTAACTTCCTAAAAGTCCCGGAAGATCTCAAGGTCCTTCAGATCTCTTTTTCTATGTGCTACTTTCTTTTGTTCTGTACTGCAGTTTCTATAGTTCCTAAGTTGGGTTTGTTGTTCTTTTTCTTGAATGTTCTTGTCCAGAGAGAGGGTACAGAGATGTCATCCAGTTTGCTCTGGGGCAAGGGTCACTTCTTTTTCAGAGACACAGCTGGAGGGTATGGTGATATCCCATCGATCCTGCCTATTCCCAATAAGGCTTTGCCACTTATTCATTGTGCCTCTTGGGTGAGCGTCTCAGCCTTTTCAGCCCGGCTCTCCCATCTGCAGAGGAAGCTAATGAGATGTGACCTCATAGGCCTCGGTAAGTCCTGGGCCTCCTGCAGGGCGTTCATCACCTGTGGGCACCAGCGGTTAGGGCACTACTGTCCCAGGATCAGCTGTGTTCCTGGGACTATGCTCCCCATGCTGCAGGTCTGGTGTGCCCTGGAGCTCCACTCCCAGGACATGCCCCCCTCATCTCTGCCTCCCTTGCTTCGTACTCACTTCCTCCCCAGCCATTTGAAGAAGCTGCCTACTCAGACTGTTCCGAAGCCTAGTGGCCTTGAGGTGGGCACAGCAGAGGGACCCATATCTTGCTACCTTGTGGTCCTGTGCTGGGAGGGGTGGAGCCTCTTCTTTTTTATCACAAGGTCTTAATGGGACAGGGAATGGGCTGCCACCCCAAGACCTGTTGGCCAGATGCCAAGCCATCATACCCTTGGAACACAAAGTGAGGGGCCAGCCCAGGCAAGGAGGGCTCAGTTTTCTTCTCTTCATGCCTTTTTGGTAGTGAAGGAAAATCCCTGCAGTGAAACCCTGCTCTCAGCTTGGGTCGGCTTAGGGAGTACCACGGTCTCCATTTACACACACTTAGCTGAGGCTAAATTATCCCCCCAGGAGCGCCACAACTAAAGCCAGAGATGGTGAAGAAAACTGCTGAGTTTCCAGGCAAACTCAAAACATGTATGAGAAGATGTGCATGCTAAACCCCACAGTATTAAACAAGGTTATATTATATCTTTTTTTGGGGTACTGGGGATTGAACTCAGGAGCACTCAATCACTGAGCCACATCCCCAGTCACATTCCCA
The DNA here is from genome assembly GCF_047511675.1 of Marmota flaviventris. Classification (NCBI taxonomy): domain Eukaryota; kingdom Metazoa; phylum Chordata; class Mammalia; order Rodentia; family Sciuridae; genus Marmota; species Marmota flaviventris. The sequence goes on along the minus strand of NC_092505.1, from coordinate 112,148,344 downwards.
CACCCTCATGATCCTCCTGCCTCAGTCCCCCGAGCCACTGGGATTACAGGCGTGTGCCACTGGGCCCGGCTTATATTATACTTTTAATGACCGAGTTTTAATAGTGTATAAACATACTGTTCTCCCCATTAAAAGTTTAGCAGCTTTCACACTAATGAGGTCAGAAGCAGCATAAATAATAAAACAAGCAATTCATAAGGATTTTGTAGTTGGCCGGTTGAGGTGGCACATGCCTATCATCCCACAGCTCCGGAGGCTGAAGCAGGAGGATCTTGAGTTCAAAGCCAGCCTCAGCAATTTAGGGAGGCTCTAAGCAACTCAGTGAGACCCTGTCTCTAATAAAATACTGTTAGAGTCTGTAAACAAGTCAGGATGGCGCCTGGAAAATGTTAGGGTCTGTAAACAAGTCTGGATGGCACCTGGCAAAATGCCAGAGGGAGTGGTTTGAGAAATAACAAAAGCGAGCCATTAAGTGTGGAGATTCCTTATTGGTTGACTGATGTATCTAGTTTATGCTAATTAGATAAGCTGTGTGGAATGTATAAATACTGCTCCTGTCCTGCAATAAACGGCTCCCTCTCCTGCTGTATCAACGTACACAAATTGCTCCTCACCCCCCTGGTTATTTTGCTGCAGCCAGACTGCGGCAAAATACAAAATAGAGCTGGGGATGTGGCTCAGTGGTTGAGTGCCCCTGAGTTCAATCCCCAGTACCAATAAATAAATAAAATAAAATAAAGATTTTGTGGTTGAAATGCAGTCAGGATCCTGTACTCAGTCAAAGTGGATGCCCTCAGACCCAGATGACACCCTATTTTGTGCTGGTCTGAGTTCCCAGGAGGGATGGGCATGGCTGTACCATGAGTAGAGTGTGCCTATGAAGCTGCCATTAGAAACATCTAAAACATCAGTAACAGTAGCAGCAATACTCTCTGCCCACATGCTATCAAGAGGCACCAAGTCCAGTTTAAAGCAGCAAGTTGCAGGTGTTTCCATGGACATTTCCAAGGCTCTCAATATATGAGCAGAACAACTGTGACAGCTGTGGGGCTGTATCTGAACCATCAGTCATAACATTAAAACATGGAAAACTTTTTCCCAGCAAATAAGGCCATCTGTCCTACCAATGTACTATGTCCAGGGCTAAAATGGTAAAAACAAGCATAAGCTCTTTTCTCTCAAGTCAATGAGTTGTGTAAATTTGGGGATTTTTTTTTCCCCCAGTACTGGGAATTGAATGCAGTCTCGCTACATTGCCGAGGTTAGCCTGGAACTTGCGATCTTCCTCCCTTAGCCTCTGAGCAGCAACCATTATAGAAATATCAATAACTTGATGAATAATTTTTGACTCAGAATAACTATGTTAGCTACACAAAATTTACACCTCCCTGACCCCAACTCAGTCTTCATGGCTCTGCACTACTTTTACTGCTGCCTGGGGCTGGAAATTGGAAACTTTCATCTTAGTGATTCTTGATCTGCCTTAGACTCCATAAGGTGGATGGGCTTGGTCAGATGGGGTTTCCTCAGTTCAGATACCAGGTGGAGCATGGATGGATGTCAGAGGGTTTGGGACCTGTGGCTTTCCTCTTCTAGCCATAGTCTTGTTGAAGTATGCAGTGGAAGTGCAGCTTGGGGAAAGAATGACAAAGCTTCCTGAGAGAGGCTGACTCTTGGGGACCGCCCTGGGCCAATGCATTCAAGGCTCTTCTCAGTGTCTGCCTAGGCCTTGTGAGCTGCAGAGAATCTTTAAAACGGGCAAGGCAGTGCTGCTTAGGGAAGTTCTTTAAGGGTAACTTTTATCTAGTATACTAGAGAAAAGTTCAATGAGACCTTTCTCTTTGGTGCATATTATTCAATGCAGCAGTTAAACTGATTTTATTAGAGGCTTTTTAAATGTTTATTACAATTCAGTAAAATCTTCATCTTAAAATATTTATTATTTTTGTCTCCAAGTAATACAAAGTAAATAAGATCCCTCTACAAACCAATTATTTTTTACTCTACCTTTATTTTTCACTAAATGCAAAGAAAAATAAATTGATTCATCTCATCAAGAATGCATTATTATTAGAATTAAACTTTTATGCTTACTAATCATTTACCAAAATTCATAACATATATATTTTATTTCAAATAGTAGAATAGCAATAACTACTGTAATAATAATTCAATCCACAAGAACTATACCACATAATGCATGTTTTTTTACAATCATAAAATGCCTTAAAGTAACAATTTTATTTTGTAAGTACCAATATTTGTAACAGACTTATTATTTTTACAGTATATTTTGCAGCTATTTAGATTTATAATTAAATATATTAACTATCATTCTAAAAACAGTTTTTAAAAGACATTTTTTTGGTACATCAGCAAAAACACTGCCTTATGACTCTGAAGAGAACCTGTAGGGTGAGTCCTTAGCTAATCACTACTGTTAAGTAAGGTGGGAATTCCTTTTTCTCTAGCTCACCAAAAGGACATCTCTCCCTTTTCATACTGAGCATTGTGCACCAGTAGGAAAAATAAAAGATTCCAGTTCTGAGATCCTTTGAGATTTCAGCTTAAACCTCAAATATACTACTTTAAAAGTCTGGTAAAAGGGGATGGGAGCTCACCTTCCCTGGGCTTTAAGAAATCCTGCTTTAAATCAGTGAAAAGAAGTAGTCACTTGAATCTTGGCAGTGACCTTAATTCCCTAGAAAAACAAGGTTCTGGGTAGAAAATCACAACTGTAGAACTCATTGACTTACGAAGGCAGGAGACAGAGGGCATCTCTTTAGATTTATGTGTCAGAACACGTCGAGCCCGCTTGGGAGAAAGAGTGGTTTATCTGGCCATGGTGCAAACCCAAAGCCAGGTGTTCATATCATCCAGCAAACAAATGCCTTTCCAGTGTTAAGTCCTTTCACACAAACGTCTTATGAAAGTATCTATTTAAAGATACTTTCATATTTAAAATGCTTTAATTTCTAATTATATATTATTGACTTTGAATGAACTCTAAGAATAACTAATAGTAATAAATAATCATACAAGCGATATACAGTACTAAGAATGTTAATAAAGGGTATTCACTAATTTTTTAATGGTAAATGGAATGAAGCTCTTTCATTATTTTCTTGATTCAAGATATGTAAAGAAGGTGGCATCATGAGATGAACTGGATGATGCTTACAAGCAGATTAGCAGAAGGCCTTGTGTTACACGCAGATTTGAAGTGGAGAATTGGAACTGAATTCCCAAACAGCCACTGTTTGTTCTGCCTTTAAAATAAATTGCTCTAGATGTAATTCTGCAAGTTGTAGTATTACATTCAAGTGTTTTAGAACTACTTTCAGGAGAATAATGGTACTATACTATTTTCTTCATAATTCTAATGTTATCTAAGCACTCTGTTTCACAAGTCTTAAAACACAGATATCCAAACATATGCTGTTGTTGATACCAGTGATGAGAATCAGAGTGGAGTCCCATTTCTCTGATGTGAAGATTGAACACCCGAGAAACACCAAGGCAAGTGTAGAAAGCAAGTTTTATTTAAAGGATACAATAGAGATACACTTCTCCAAAGAGAAGGGGCCACAGAGCTGAGTGTCTGAGGAAGTGGGGGTGTCCTGCCCCTTTTATACCTTTTAGATTTCTTTTGTTCTCATGTCTTTCCTCCCCCATCCTGACTATGTGACTAGCGACCATAGGGTGGGCCAAAAGGTAGAATGATCCAAGGGCAGGAACAAAGCCACCCAGGGGTATCTGGTATCGGCAGGAAGGAAGTGGACCAGAGAACATTAATTAATAACCCCTTGCAGGGAGGAACAATTCCCTGGAGGCAGGCTACCTTGGCAACAGGTAGAAGAGGGTTAAGGCCTCTGGAGGTATTAGCATTTTACTCCCTTTCCTTTTGAACCTGCCCCTATCTTCCCCATGACCCTACCATTCATTGCCTACACTGACTGTCCTTTTGTCCCCCTCTTGGCCTCAACATAACATTGAAGTTTAAGATTATTCAGTGAGTTGCCAGTGATAGAAACAAAAGCGTTTATACTGGTTTAAATAACTAACATCAAATCTCTAGCTCTGTTCAGGGCCAGAGTCTTGGGTGCTGATGGAAGATATTCTAGGTTCTTCTGAATGGAAACGGACTTCCTTTTGCCACCAGATTTCTGAGAGATTTACCGATTCACAATGACAGGGTAGAAAGGCAGAATGTGAGTGCCCACGTGTTAGATGTCAAGCAAGGTTAAAGTAAATGAAAATAGTGTTTTGTTGAGCCATGGAATCACTTCGCTGATACAGAAGTGGAACATAACAACCTTATTGCAGATCATGATTCTGTTCTCAGAGTGCTCGGTTACAGAATCACTCACTGTAAAGCAAGAGCCTGACAACAAACTGAGGAACCAGGCTTTGCATTGCTAGTCTGCACCTCGCTGTAGAAAAGCTAAGTGTAAGTCTACTAATCCAAATATGGCCACCATTGAGGGAAGAAACCCATTGTAGCCCTGCAGTTCCTGAAAGGGGTGCTGCAGCTGCGAGACTGAAGCCGCAAGGCCCCTGGTCACAAAGCCACCACCCCAGGCACTCCTCAGTGCTGTCACCAGTTTCTGCCTCTGCCTTATGTCACTAGCACTTGTGATTGAAATAAGCAAACGACAGGTCAGAGTCAAGGAGGTATGGAGCATGGTCCTGGCATTTCACAAGGTGGTATCAGAGATGCACCACAACATCTATTAAGAAATAAAAAAATTTATTTTAAAGTTCCTTAGGAAAAAAAAAAATCTAACTAGCAAATCAAACCCAAACTCGTTACTTTGGTTATTCTTCCTTATTAAATTTCCTTCTGATGCAAATTTAAGTTTAAAAAAGTAAGCACCCTTAAAGAAAAACACTATACATGCACAGGTGCTACTAATAACTCACAGTGAAAGCTTGGAAAGCTCTTGTGAGGTGGAAAGACTGGGCTCAGTGACAGGCGGTTCTATCACCAAGTGGCTGCACTGCCTTAGGCAGTGCCAAGCTCTTTGGGCATCCACCCCTTATTTTAAAGAGATGGTGAGGGTGACCTGTTGGTCCATCCAGGGCCCCCATCCTGTGAGCTGTGCTCACTTGTCAAATGCCATTACCAAGAGCAACAATCTCAAGTTAGTATCAAACTCTAACACGAACGCTGTCCTTGAACAAGTGGGGATATTAGTGGATCTCATGTGGATTTTTTTTGGGGGGGGGAAGTTTAAAATACTCTATTGGTAGGTCATACTAATTCTTTGAAAGACTGGAGATAAACATGATTTTGCTTGGTGACTCTACCCTTTATACACATGGGAGAGATCCCAAATACGTTTGGATTCTCTCATCAATGGAGTAGCCAACTAGGAGACATTTTATACTATATTTCATATTGCTATTATTCTAATATGTGAGAAGGAGGTTTGGATGTCCATGGAGGACTGTAGTCAGAGGAAAATAAGTTAATTTTTTAAAAAAGAAAATATGGGAAAAAAGATAGATGAATATTAGTCAAAGGTAAAGAATTATGTTTTAAGACCAGGAGGAGCCTGAAGCCTTAAAATAACTTAAAACAGCTCATCTGGCTTCTGGTTTTACTTTTTCACTCTGAAAACAGAAAGTGTGTTACCAGTTCCTATTTTCATGGGTAACAGAATTTGAATCCCAAGTGCGCTCTGTTTCCTTTACTAAGCCACCTCCACAACGTTCTCCACGGCTGGAGGATAAGCATTTGATCAAAATCTGACTCTGCGTGCCAACAGCATTACATGCAGAAAATTTCTACCCAGGATTATTTTCATGGCCCAGGCTTCTTAAAGTAAAGAAAACTCCCTGTTCTGGAGTTGAGATGCCATCGCTGGCCCTGGACAGTCCCACCACTTAGCGAAGACTCTCCTGGAGTTTTTCCATCATTACTTCTGACCCAGCCGGAACAGAACCCACTAACCAGTGGGCTGCAGGGTAAAGGACAGGTTCTGCAGCTAAACTAAATATTTTGGAAATCATCTAATTAAGGACTAAAATACTGTCTTTCTCTATTCTGAGTACTTCTATATACATTTAACCTATTTAGCTCAACAAACACACACTAATAAAACCAATGTCATCTATTTTTTGGGAAAATGTCTACTTGTAATAGTGTTAAAAAAAAAAGGAAGAAAGAAAAGATGCTACGGGTGACAATGTGTTCCCTGTGACCTCCGAAGTAGAGCACATTTAAACATAAATACACAGGCTTCTCTGTTGGCCTTCTGCAGTATCAACAATTTCATTATCGGTTGTGATTTCAAAGACCTCTTGGGAAATGTGACTTCACAGCGTTCTGTCCTCCGACAGCCTACTGTTAGCTATTCCCGTAGACATGCTTGATCTTGGCCTCTGTGGGTGCGGAGCCTGGCCCCCTGGAGGGGTGCCTGCGCCCTGTGCAGAGCTCCTGTTTTGGGACAAGTCACTGCCGACTCAGCCTCCTCCAAAGAGTGGCGGCCAGCCTCTGTGAGGACGCTTGGGACCTGGGCAGCTGCTGCTGGGGGAGCGCAGGCACACTCGAGCTGACGACCCTGCTGGGCTTACCTGCGGGTGGGGAGATGGAGCGTCTGGACGCTCTGGGCGCGCTGGGGGTTCTGAGTCCTCGTCCAGCGCGCAGTGCTGCACGGCTGCTGTCCCTGTGGTCGATTGACCGGCTGCTGTCCCTGCGGTCGCCAGAGGCTGGGGCAGGGAGGTTCGGGCTGCCTCTGCTGAGGGAGCACAGTGGTCGTGGCAGGCTTCCGCTGAGCTTCCTCAGCGCCAGGAGCTGTTCCCGGGCTTGGCTCAGGGCCTGCGTCAGCTCAGAGCGCTCTTCACACTCTCTGCGCACGGTTTCCTGAAGAAAGGTGTTCTGAAAAGAGAAGGGAGAGCAGCCCTGGCTTCAGACCATGCGCAGACTTGTGATGCTCACAGTCAGAGGTCTGTGCTCACATCAGGCACAGCCACAAAGTGCCCTAGGAGAGCACCTGGTCCAACCCTTGACATCTGCAGAAGAGCAACCAAGAGTCAGGGACCTAGAGTCTGAGTGGCCCTTGGATGGCAGTGGTGGGTCTGGGGACAGAGCCTAGGCCTTCTAACACCCAGGTAGTAGATTTTCAACTTCTGTGCCTTGGATTTCAGACAGTATGTTCTGCAGTGTGATGTCTAAGAGTTAAATCCATAAGATCATTAGAGACATTACAGTGAAGGTATGCTGCAGCACATAAGACAAATAGATAAAATTGCTTGGATTTTAAGTCAAAAGAATAAAATCTATCAGCTATAGTATTTAAACAATAAAATCAGTTATTTATATGATACTTTCTTAATGAATTTTAAATTTAGATAATTTGCCATTCTATAAGGTAGTATCCCAAAATAAAGAACACTATCTTCTGTTTTTAACTCCACTCAGCAATCATTTATCAAGTTACTAGAAGTTGTAGTGGATACAGTCTATATCGGTCAGTTTCATGTTACTGTAACAAAACACTCGAGATAATTAACTTATAAAGAGAAAAGGGTTATTTTTGCTCATGATTCTGAAGGTTTCAATCCAAGATCAGCCTATTGCTTTGGATTTCTAGCAAGGGTGGTACATCACTGTAGCAGTACATAGAGGAGTAAATAGCTGAAGTCATTAGCCAGGAAATAGAAAGGGAGGACCAGTTGAGTCCCACACACCTTCTGAGAGCATCCTCCAATGACCTAAAGACCTTCCACAATGTCCTATCTCCCAAAGGTCCTACCTCCTCCCAATAGTACCAACCCTGGGAACCAAGCCTTTAATACATAGGCCCTAGGAGATATCACCACCCAAACTATAGTACGGTCCTTGTCCTCAAGAAGTTTGCTGCCCGATAAGTTTTTTTGTCCCTTTTTATGTCCCTAAGAGAGTTTGGACATAAGGGTATAAGTTTGGAGCTTAAATAAGGAGACTTTTTAATAGAAAGTTAGAGCTGTCTGGATGACATCTGGAAGAGTTGATTTCACTTGGCAAGGATGCACCCAGCCACATTCAAGCTTGAAATGTGTAGCTGCACTAGACAACAGCAAGTCTCCTTCAAATCCTGAGATTCTACATCTCGAGTTGAGTAGTTACTCATCTTTCACCTCTGGAGTTCATCAAAATTCCTTCAAAGCCCTGGTAAAGATAGGTCTTGTGTCTCCCCAGTATCCTGACATTCACATCTGCAGGATGTTAAAACAGAGGTGGGAAAATAAGCAATTCCAAGTAGTCCTAATAAATGCACAATTAAAATGACTGCACTATAGAATTTATCGACACAGATGAATTTCCAGGAGGTGAGCTTGTTTGTGAATGCAGTCCAGGCATTTCCAAGTCAGACTCTTGGTGAAAAAGATCCTCCCTAGGGGTTGGCTAACTCCCCTGCTGTCAGGGGGACTCACGCAAGAGCAGCAGGGAGAGCAGCAGCTTCCTGGATCAGAGTTTCTGTGATTATGGACAGAAGTCTACTCAACTCCAAATTTGGTAATCAGAATAGAAGAACATGGAGCAATTCCAGATGAGCACAGCAGTTTTCTATAAAATTAGTGGCATGTCTCTGCACTTGCATATAGAATTTACAAATAAATGTGATTCATGTCTTCATGTACTTTCTCAAAATCATGGGCTTAAAAAAAATCATGGGCTAATCACTTGTTTCCAGTTATTGCTCTTTTTTATTTTTGGAAGAACCAGAGACCACTGGTGCATGTGGCTTTACTACCTGGCTTTCACTCACTGTACCTGAAATACTGTTGAAAGGCAGGGAAGGGGTGGACAAGATGAATACGCTGCTGTCAGCTGTCATTTTATTTACTGCTCCCAACACTTACATTTGCCAAAGAAAGGCAATGCAGCTCAGACTGGCTTTGCAACCCCCCGAGAGTACCCCAGATCTGAAGTGGTGGAGCGCTGCCTGGCCCCAGAGCGCTGCTTCACACTGCCTGCAGGGGCCCAAATTAGTTGTCTGATTCATTGTATCAAGCAGGCAGGGTCCACTTTGTTCCCTTGAAGGAATAAATGTAAGACATTTCTTTTTCTTTTGTCCAAGTGTTTGAAACTATGTTGATCTATTTTTTTTTTTTTTTTTTTAAGTTTAAAGAGAAACACTCCAGGTGCCTCATGCTTCTTATCTTCTATTGGAACAAGCTGGCAAAACGTGTTCAAGTGTTTACACCGTTGGTAGGACTGAAAATTAGTACAGCTTCTATAGAAACCAGTGTGGAAGTTCCCTGAAAGACTAGGATTGGAACTACCATATGGCCAGCTACGCCGCTCCTTGGTATCCATCCTGAATGACTAAAGTCAGCATTCTGCAGGGATACCTACATTCCCAGGTTTACAGCAACACAAATCACAACAGCCAAACTGGTCAATGGATGACTAGATAAGGAAAATGTGGTATATACACACCAAGGAGTTTTATTCAGCCACAAAGAAAAATGAAATTATGTTATTTGCAGGAAAATGGATGGAACTTGAGAACACTATGTTAAGCAAAATAAGCCAAACTCAGAAACTCAAGGGTCATATGTTTTCTCTGAAATAGAAAAAGGAAAGAAAGGTGAGGCAGGAATCTCAGGTAAAATGGAGGGAGATCAGAAGAGTGGAGGAAAAGGACAGGGGAGGGAGGAGGGGCAAAGGGATGTTGGGGAGGGATATTGGCCCAATTATATTGTTACATTGTGTGCATGTATGAATATGTAACAGCAAATGCCACCGTTATGTGCAACTATAATGCACTGACAAAAAGAAAATGGAAAAAATGTGTTGAAGTGATCAGAGTTATGGCTTTTAGTGAGTTAGGATAAAGAAAACCACAAGAAGGAATATATTTTATTAGAATAAATAAAAGAATACTATGGGTAGCAGCAAACGACGAGGTCAGAGAATCGTTGACATGAATGACAGGTGCAATTACATAAGAGGACCGAGGTGGGGGCAGTGATGACAAGAGCTTTCACTTCAAGAAGAGTGAAATTCAGCCAATTTGCTAAAATTAAAGTCTGAAAGGGGAAGGGAACAGTGCCCTAGAAAACATCCAACTGTGAGGCCCATAAAGCTGTCCTAGGCAAGTGACAAGGAGAAAACGGAGAGGTGGAGTGGATGGGCATGTCCCCAGTGGCTGGCACCGCAGGCTGCATGCAGGCCCAGCCAGACCACCCTGCTGCTCCTGCCAGCCCCAGGGGGCTGTCCAGAGGAGCACAGGGTGTGGCTGGGGCAGGGGAGGGCTATCCAGCTCCATGTGGAGTCGCTGCCCTGGAGCTCATCCTTCTTGAGAACGAAGGATTAATTCTCTTTCCTCTTGTATTTTCCAAACCAGGAAGACCCTGGAACTGAAAACACCATGAAATCTTACGTGGATCTCATAATACCTTCATATCCTCTGCTGCTGCCAACACCTCCTCTAAAATTGAGATCACAACTCAGTAGTGTCCAAGAGGCAGTTCAGAGATTATAATTTGTTCAATCACAGGGCAAATAAAATGGAAATAGAGCACTTACAAGTTTAGGAGATTGCTGTTTCAAGAGTGGAGTGACAGGGTGGGACAACAGGACATGTGGATATGGCCAGAGTCAGTGACACATCAATGGAAAATTCCATCACCCAGGAAAAGATTCATCACTGTGGTTAGATTTTTTTTTTTCTACAATTTAGGCAGGAGGAAGGCTGGTGCAGCATTTTAATTCGTGTTTTCACCAACAACGTCAGAAACCATGTTCGATAGAATATATTCCGTAAAACTGAAAGCTGGCTGGGTGCGGTAGAGCACGCCTGTAATCCCAGCAGCTCAGGAGGCTGAGGCAGGAGGATCATGAGTTCAAAGCCAGCCTCAGAACTCAGCAAGACCCTGTCTCTAAATAAAATATAAAAAAGGCTGAGGGTTAAGTGTCCCGGGTTCAATCTCAGTACCAAAAACAAAACAAAAGAACCCTGAGAACTGCAGGCCCCGTAAGAACCACAGGGCGGCCGCCACACTCTGTGTGTTCTCGAGAAAGCTGTCTGGTCATGTTTTACCACAGCAAGGCCAAAGCATGTGGCTGGGGTGCAGCTGAATCCCGAAGTGGAAGTGAGAGGGGGGCTTAGGCCAGGTGAAGGCCAGCAGTCTCCAGGCATAGTGGGCAGTAGGTGCCAATGCTGGGTGAGAGGCACACCTTGCGGTGAAGCATGGCTCAGTGTGACTTGGGCAAGCGCACACAGCAAGGCCAGGCCAGGCCAGAGGCAGGGAGCAGCCAACAGGCCAGGTCCTGAAGGGACTCGGCAAACTGTTAACCCCAGAGCCGTGACTTTGTCCCGAAGGTCACGTGCAGTCAGGGAGAGGCTGACATCAAACAGGGGCTGGCAAGGTCCACCTGCGTGGAAGGAAGACCCCTGCCAGCTCTCTGGGAAACAGCCTGAGAGGCGCAGGGTGGGAGGCAGGGACGCAGGAGCTGCAGGTTCGTGTGCAGAGGTTCCTTCCCAAGAGACCCTGGATTAGGGTGGTCTAGGGGAGAGCAAGATTCCTGGGTCCTTAGACTCTGCTGATCGGTGGCCAGCATAATTGACAGATACCGTGGCAACATTTCCAGATAAAGGCTATGATGAGCTTAAAATATGGCTTAATTGCACTCCCTCTGAGTAGGTAAATGTCAAGATGAAAATATAAATTAGCTCACCATCTGTTTTAAATTTCTAATATTAAAAAATGGCCAATCTCCCCCACTCTTGGCGGTGAAAGAGTAGTTTATTTTTATGTTTGTTTTCATTTTTATCCTTAGAGACAGCTGGGTTTCTTTCTATTCCAAACACAGTGGAAGAGGCACGAGAAGGCTTAGTGGGGTAACTTGATCATCCTGAAGGTGAGACTCCTGTTTGTGGTGTTCCAGAATCAGCTGTGCTGGGCATGAACTGGGGGGAGCAGGCCAGGAAAGCAAGTCCTGGGAGAAGAATAAGCACAGGCGCTGGCAACGTTCACGCTTTACCCAGCGAAGTTCAGGTCCGTCATGGAACCACCAGGGCATGTAGTGTCCACCCACTCTAACTAGACAGGCCTCAGGGCAGTGGGTGGCCGCCCACTGGGCAGGGGCTGAAGTGAAGGAAAATGTGTGGAAAGGTGTGGAAACCAGAAAGACAAGTGGGAGTTGGCAAAGCTGTGCCCTGATCCCATTCAAAGGCTTCTGTTCAACCACTGTGGTCAGCCCAAGAAGGAGAAAGGCTGCGGAAGTGGCCTTCTGGTGAGGCAGGAATGAGAATCTGAAGAAACTCCCAGGAAAGAAGCAAGATGGATGTCAAGCAGGTGGTTGTTGGAATTATATTTCCATGCTGCAAACAACAAAACCAACCATAGCCAACACACACGCTTCAACACTGTAGAAACTGGGGACAAGGATCCCTCAGCTGATGCATCTCAGCAGAGCTTCAGGATTGGGAGGAAAAGCCCATGAAGATAAGAGTATTCAGGATTTACTTTTCTAAGTCAACAGTGCAACTTTAATCAGGATTTAATTAGTATTGTTGGGCACAGTTCTACACACCTGTAATCCCAGGGATTTGGGAGGTTAAGGCAGGAGGATCACAAGTTCCTGGCCAACCTCAACAAATTAGTGAGGCTCTCAGCAACTTAGTGAGACCCTATTTCAAAATTAAAAATAAAAAAGGAAGGAGATGTAACTCAGTGGTAAAGTGCCTCTGGTTCAATCTCGTGTGTGTGTGTGTGTGTGTGTGTATAAAATAGATTGATTTAATTAGTATTAATTAAGCAAGACAAACACAACTCATCCACATTTCTTCTCATCTGTCAATGTCCAGACATATCCCTCTTCACAGGTGGTGACTCTGTCTGGGCCCCTTGTGCCTGTGCCCCAAGGCTAAGGCTCCCAGGTTCCCAGCTCACTACCCTCCCTTCTGCCTGCCAGGCTGATCCTGTTCCTGCTCCTACCGGGCCAGAGGCTAGAGAATGTCCTTATTCTCTCACACTTTGGGGGAGCACTGGTGGCTGGCTATTTTTATTATGTCCAGAAGTTGAGAACATTTGATTGTTGATTTACTAACTGGTATAGTCTCTGTCTCATAGACAGAACCACCAGAGAAACATGCACCATTTTCTCCATTCTGGTTAAACATGCAAGTACAGTAAATGCATGCCCTAAAAACCAAGGAGGCCTCTCTTGAAAATTAAGCCTTTTGTGTTTGCAAATGCCACAAATTCTTAAGCGTTAATCTTTTATGGTTTATAGAAATCTATCCTTGCCAGGTTTATTCATAAACTTTTCTAAACAAAAGAGATTTCTTAAAAAGAAAAAAAAAACAAACAGATTTTCCATTTAGAAAATAAGTAAAAACACCAAAAAGTTTAAAATCATCCACGATTCCAACATTTTTAAAAAGTCTATAAGAAGTGAAAGCCCTACCCATTCCACCCTATCCCCCAGAGGGAACTGCTGTGACAGTGTGCAGACAGAGCCTTCCTGTCTTCTCTCTCTGTGTCTGTAACGCCATAGAGATAACTAACACTCCACTTATTTGTTTTGTAAACAAAAAGCCAGATCCAGAATGCCAAGAGTTGGTCAGGCAAACAGCATAAAGAACAAATAAAAATCGAGGCCGTGATGAGCACAAATGCAGGGCTATACTCCTTGAGCCACAATTCTGACATCCAGAAACTCTGCAAAGAAAAATTTTGTAACTCATTATTCTCGTTGGTACAATCTGAGTGGATGAACAGGAAGCTAGCTAGTTCTTCTTCTTTTTTTTTTTTTTTTAAAGAGAGAGAGAGAGAGAGAGAGAGAGAGAGAGAGAGAGAGAGAGAGAGAATTTTAATATTTATTTTTTAGTTCTTGGCAGACACAACATCTTTGTTTGTATGTGGTGCTGAGGATCGAACCCGGGCCGCACGTACGCCAGGCGAGCGCGCTACTGCTTGAGCCACATCCCCAGCCCCCTAGCTAGTTCTTCTTGATGACATTAAGTGTGAACCCTCGGATGTCTCACTGTGGAAATGCTGATATCACTGCAGGGGAGGGCTGCTCCAGATCTCTGGGGGCGTCTGCACTCTGCTAACTTTTTGAGACTCAGAATCATTTTAATTCCTTACCTGTTTGAACCTTAGACTTTCAGATAAGAGTGTGGACTGGCATAAGCTGTGTGCTCCCTTCTTTAGATAATTTCTTTCCCAGGGGGTCCTTAGAGTCTTTCCCTGGTTGTCCGCCTGCCTCTGTCGCCATTGCTGACTCTCCTTTTAATAGCGTTTAAAAGGTGGAACGCCTGTTCCCAACCCTCTCTCCATTACCTCATTCCCTGGGTGATCTCACTCATTCCCAAGCATCAGCTACTGACTTGGTATCTTCTGTGGACGTGGAGCCTCTGGGACGCCTCCATGGCTGATGCAGCAGGCATGCGAACGCCAGCATGTCCCCATGCTGGAAGACATCATGAGACAGCTATCTCATGGCTGCTTGGCTGTGAACGTTATCTGAAGATGAGGGTTTGGCCTCTCATTCCAATCCTAGCCTCACACAACCTCCTCTCCATCCTCACTTCGTATTTCCACCACAGCTGCTGCCGTCCATGTTGGTTCATGTGGTCCTAGTGTCTCATATCATGCACACCTGAGCCAGAGCGGGTGCGTCTGCCTGCATCCCCTTTCCAGCACTCTCCTCCCAGGGCTCCCATCTCATTGTTTATCTACATGTTTTCTAGGTGTTGAGTACTAATTTTTTTTTTTTAATCAAACTCACATAGATACAAACATCCTCCCCAAATACTCAAGTACTCCATACCAGCTTTGCTCTGCTCTTGGAGATATTTCTAATACTCTCCCCCTACCCCCCGCCCCCCCCACTCCTGCTCTGCATAGCCGGGTTGTGCTAGAAATCCACTGTGCAGCTGTACCCTCCTCCTAGGATCCCTTCTACCTCCCAGCTTGACCCTGATTTCCTGATCCCTACATTTCTCCTTTCTTAGTGACTACCTCACTGCAGTGTCACATTTCCTCTAGCAGCTTCCTGAAAAGGCTGCAAGGGAAGATCATTCATGAAGACCCCACTGTCTGGAAATACCCTTATTTGACACTTAGGCTTACTTGATAGTTTGGCAGGATAAGGAATTCTAGGCTGCAAGTTCTTTCCTTCAGAATCTGGAAGGTGTTTTCTTTTATTTTCTACTGTGGTTGTTAAGGATTCTTATGCCATTTTGACCCTTGATCCTTTTAAAGTGACCTGCTCCCCATCTCTGAAGATTCTAAGTACTTGTGTTTCTCAACATAGCTTAGGGCACTGACATTTCATGACAAATGTCCTTGGGAGGCTGTGCTATGCACTCTCTGTTCTTGAAATTAACTTCTGGGTAGTTTCCTTCTCTCCACTTCCTCTGTGCTCTCTTTCTGAATTCCTACAAGTGGGTGATTAGATGTTCTGGCTCAGTTTCCTAATTTTATTTTCTTCTATGTCTGCTTTTTTTTCCCTGCTACTTTCTGGAAGACTTTTTTTTTTTTTAATCTTCATTATCTAGCCCAAATATTTATTTTCTTTCTTTTTTTTACTTTGGCTTTTATATTTTAATAATTATTCTTGTTCTTTTTTCATAGCTTCTTGTTCACGTTTAATGATACAACAGTATCCCTTTTCTGAGGACATTTGCTATGGTTTGTATGTGATTTGAGTGTGTCCCCCAAGGCTTCATGCATTGAAATTTAATCCCCATTGTAAGATATAAAGGGATGAAATTTAATTCAACTCTGATGTTTAGAGGCAGGGCCTTTGGGAGTAATAATGTTTGATATGGAAAATGACAAACTCCAAAATAGTGTGGCTCAGGCAGAGGGAGTGAGGAAGAAGGCAGCACACTGACAACACTGATGCTGTCCCAAGACATTCTTTTTCCAGTGACAAGACAAACCCTGGGGAGGGCATATCCACTAAAGCCTACAGTCTCTGGGAAGAAGCCCAAGCGTTGATTTATCCCAAAATAAGTCCTTTCCCAGTGACAGTGCAATGAGACCCTGGAGGGAAAGAGATAAATACTGAACACTGATCCCAGACCCTCCATCTGGTCAACTGACTGCTGACCCCAGATCTTCTATTAGACACACTCTGTCAATGATTAAGTTACCTCTCAGTATAACCTATATAAGCACAAACTGCCCTTTGGCCAGTGGCTCATTTTCCACAAGGAAAGTGGGTCCATCAGAGGTGTGACTCCATTCCTGAATAAAAGCTGTGCTGATCCATGAAGTTTGTGTGTGGCCCAATCCTTTAGTGCTAACATTTGGTTCCCTGTCTGGAAAATGAAAGAAAGGTAATATTTTGTCCTTCCTTGTAAACCCATTTCCTCTCCACAGTCAGTTAATGACTGATGAGGCCTGGAAAGTGACTGTGGAGCATCCAACACTTCTGCTCCTATGAGCTATAGCTGAGTCCCCTTCTTTTTTTTTTTTATTGGTTGTTCAAAACATTACAAAGCTCATGACATATCATCTTCCATACATTTGATTCAAGTGGGTTATGAACTCCCATTTTTTACCCCAAATACAAGTTGCAGAATCACATCGGTTACACATCCACATTTTTACATAATACCATATTAGTGACTGTTGTATTCTGCTACCTTTCCTATCCCCTACTATCCCCCCTCCCTTTCCCTCTCATCTTCCCTCTCTACCCCATCTGCTGTTGTTTAATTCTCTCCCTTGTTTTTTTTTTCCCCCTTTCCCCTCACAAACTCTTATATGTAATTTTGTGTAACAATGAGGGTCTCCTTCCATTTCCATAGTTTCCCTTCTCTCCCCCCACTCGTCTCTGTTTAATGTTAATCTTTTCCTCATGCTCTTCTTCCCTGTTCTGATCTTAGTTGCTCTCTTTATATCAAAGAAGACATTTGGCATTTGTTTTTTAAGGATTGGCTAGCTTCACTTAGCATAATCTGCTCTAATGCCATCCATTTCCCTGCAAAATCCATGATTTTGTCATTTTTTAGTGCTGCGTAATACTCCATTGTGTATAAATGCCATAGTTTTTTAATCCACTCATCTATTGAAGGGCATCTGGGTTGATTCCAAAGTCTAGCTATTGTGAATTGTGCTGCCATGATCATTGATGTGGCAGTATCCCTATAGTATGCTCTTTTAAGGTCCTCAGGGAATAGACCGAGAAGGGCGATAGCTGGGTCAAATGGTGGTTCCATTCCCAGCTTTCCTAGGAATCTCCATACTGCTTTCCATATTGGCCGCACCAGTTTGCAGTTCCACCAGCAATGTACAAGTGTACCCTTTTCCCCACATCCTCGCCAGCACTTATTGTTGCTTGACTTCATAATGGCTGCGAATCTTACTGGAGTGAGATGGTATCTTAGGGTGGTTTTGATTTGCATTTCTCTGACTGCTAGAGATGGTGAGCATTTTTTCATGTACTTATTGATAGATTGTATGTCCTCCTCTGAGAAGTGTCTGTTCAGGTCCTTTGCCCATTTGTTGATAGGGTTGTTTGTTATCTTGTTTAATTTTTTGAGTTCTTTGTATATTCTGGATATTAGGGCTCTATCTGAAGTGTGAGGAGTAAAGATTTGTTCCCAGGATGTAGGTTCCCTATTTACCTCTCTTATTGTTTCTCTTGCTGAGAAAAAACTTTTTAGTTTGAGTAAGTCCCATTTGTTGATTCTAGTTATTAACTTTTGTGCTATGGGCGTCCTATTAAGGAATTTGGAGCCCGACCCCACAATGTGTAGATTGAAGCCAACTTTTTCTTCTGTCAGGTGCAGAGTCTCTGATTTGATATCTAGGTCCTTGATCCATTTTGAATTTACTTTTGTGCATGGCGAGAGAAAGGGGTTCAGCTTCATTTTGTTGCATATGGATTTCCAGTTTTCCCAGCACCATTTGTTGAAGATGCTATCCTTTCTCCATTGCATGCTTTTAGCGCCTTTATCAAATATAAGAAAGTTGTAATTTTGTGGATTGGTCTCTGTGTCCTCTATTCTGTACCATTGATCCACCTGCCTGTTTTGGTACCAGTACCATGCTGTTTTTGTTACTATTGCTCTGTAGTACAGTTTGAAATCTGGTATCGCTATACCTCCCGATTCACACTTCCTGGTTAGAATTGCTTTTGCTATTCTGGGTCTTTTGTTTTTCCATATGAATTTCATGATAGCTTTATCTATTTCTACCAGAAATGCCGTTGGGATTTTGATTGGCATTGCGTTGAACCTGTAGAGAACTTTGGGTAATATCGCCATTTTGATGATGTTGGTTCTGCCTATCCATGAACAGGGTACATTTTTCCATCTTCTAAGATCTTCTTCTATCTCTCTCTTTAGGGTTCTGTAGTTTTCATTGTATAAATCTTTCACCTCTTTTGTTAGGTTGATTCCCAAGTATTTTAGTTTTTTTGAGGATATTGTGAATGGGGTGGTTTTCCTCATTTCCATTTCAGAAGTTTTGTTACTGATATACAGGAATGCCTTTGATTTATGCGTGTTGATTTTATATCCTGCCACTTTGCTGAATTCATTTATCAGTTCTAGTAGTTTCTTTGTAGACCCTTTTGGGTCTTCTAAGTATAGGATCATATCATCCGCAAATAGTGATATTTTAAGTTCTTCTTTTCCTATTTTTATGCCTTTAATTTCTCTTGTCTGTCTAATTGCTCTGGCTAGTATTTCAAGGACTAAATTAAATAGAAGTGGTGAGAGAGGGCATCCCTGTCTTGTTCCAGATTTTAGCGGGAATGCCTTCAGTTTTTCTCCATTTAGAATGATGCTAGCCTGAGGCTTAGCATATATAGCTTTTACAATGTTGAGGTAAGTTCCTGTTATCCCCAGTTTTTCTAGTGTTTTGAACATAAAAGGATGCTGTACTTTGTCGAATGCTTTTTCTGCATCTATCGAGACGATCATATGGTTCTTATCTTTAAGTCTATTGATGTGGTGAATAATATTTATTGATTTCCGTATATTGAACCAACCTTGCATCCCAGGGATGAATCCTACTTGATCATGGTGCACAATTTTTTTGATATGCTTTTGTATTCGATTCGCCAGGATTTTATTGAGAATTTTTGCATCTATGTTCATTAGAGATATTGGTCTGTAGTTTTCTTTCTTTGAAGTGTCTTTGTCTGGTTTCGGGATCAGGGTGATGTTGGCCTCATAGAATGAATTTGGAAGAGCTCCTTCTTTTTCTATTTCTTGAAATAGCTTGAAAAGTATTGGTATTAATTCTTCTTTGAAGGTTTTGTAAAACTCCGCTGTATACCCATCTGGTCCAGGGCTTTTTTTGGTTGGTAGTCTTTTGATGGCTTCTTCTATTTCTTCCTTTGTTATTGGTCTGTTTAAATTGTGTTTGTCTTCCTGACTCAATCTGGGCAGCTCATATGACTTAAGAAATTTATCGATGTCTTCACTGTCTTCTATTTTATTAGAATATAGGGTTTCAAAATACTTTCTAATTATCTTCTGTATTTCTGTAGTGTCTGTTGTGATATTGCCTTTTTCATCCCGTATGTTAGTGATTTGAGTTTTCTCTCTTCTTCTCTTCGTTAGCATGGCTAAGGGTCTGTCGATCTTATTTATTTTTTCAAAGAACCAACTTTTAGTTTTATCAATTTTTTCAATGGTTTTTTTTGTTTCAATTTCGTTGATTTCCGCTCTGATTTTAATTATTTCTTGTCTTCTGCTATATTTGCTGTTGTTTTGCTCTTCCTTTTCTAGGGTTTTGAGATGTAGTGTGAGTTCGTTTATTTGTTGGTTTTTTCTTTTTTTGAGGAATGAACTCCAGGAAATGAATTTCCCTCTTAAAACTGCTTTCATTGTGTCCCATAGATTCCGGTATGTTGTGTCTGAATTGTCGTTTATCTCTAAGAATTTTTTGATTTCCTCCTTTATGTCTTCTGTAACCCATTGATCATTCAGTAACATATTGTTTATTTTCCATGTGATGCAGGATTTTTCCTTCCTTCTTTTTTCATTGATTTCCAGTTTCATTCCATTATGATCAGATATGGTGCATGGCATTATCTCCACTCCTTTATATTTACTAAGTGTTGCCCTATGGCATAATATATGATCTATCTTTGAGTACGATCCATGTGCTGCTGAGAAGAACGTGTATCCACTTGATGATGGTTGATATATTCTATATATGTCGGTTAAGTCTAGGTTATTGATTGTGTCATTGAGTTCTATAGTTTCTTTATTCAGCTTTTGTCTGGAGGATCTGTCTAATGGCGAGAGCGGTGTGTTGAAGTCACCCATAATTATTGTGTTGTGGTCAATTTGACTTTTGAACTTGAGGAGAGTTTGTTTTATGAATGTTGCTGCACCATTATTTGGTGCATATAAATTGATAATTGTTATGTCTTGTTGGTGAATAGTTCCTTTTAACAGGATATAGTGTCCTTCTTTATCCCTTTTGATTAACTTAGGTTTGAAGTTGAGTTTATTCGATATGAGTATGGCCACTCCTGCTTGCTTCCGAGGGCCATGTGAGTGGTATGATTTTTCCCAACCTTTCACCTTCAGCCTGTGTATGTCTTTTCCTATCATATGAGTCTCCTGAAGGCAGCATATTGTTGGATTTGTTTTTTTGATCCAGGTTACCAGCCTGTGTCTCTTGATTGGTGAGTTTAGTCCATTAACATTTAAGGTTACAATTGAAATATGATTTGTACTTCCAGTCATGTTTATTTATTTATTTATTTTAGTTTGGCTAGTTTTTACTTTTTGGTTGTTTTCCTCCCCCTTTACTGAGATACCTCCCGCTGTTGGTTTTGGGCACTGTTTTTCCATTCCTCTTCTTGTAGAATTTTGCCCAAAATGCTTTGCAGTGCTGGTTTTCTGGCTGCGAAATCTTTTAGCTTTTGTTTATCGTGAAAGATTTTAATTTCATTGTCAAATCTGAAGCTTAATTTTGGTGGATACAGTATTCTTGGTTGGAATCCATTATTTTTCAGCGTTTGAAATACATTGTTCCAGGATCTTCTCGCTTTCAAAGTCTATGATGAAAAATCAGCCGTTAACCTAATTGGTTTACCCCTGAATGTAATCTGCCTCCTTTCCCTCGTAGCTTTTAATATTCTCTCCTTGTTCTGTATGTTGGCTATCTTCATAATTATATGTCTTGGAGTTGGCCTATTACAGTTTTGGATGTTTGGGGTCCTGTAGGCTTCCAGGATTTGGCAATCCATTCCATCTTTCATCTCTGGGAAGTTTTCTAGGATTATTTCATTCAATAGGTTGTCCATTCCTTTGGCTTGAATCTCTGTGCCTTCTTCTATCCCAATGACTCTCAAATTTGGTTTTTTGATGAAATCCCATATCTCTTGGATAGATTGCTCGTGAGATTTAAGCATCTTTTCAGTATTGACTATATTCTTTTCAAGTTGATAAACTTTGTCTTCATTATCTGATGTTCTGACTTCTACTTGATCTAGTCTATTTGTAATATTCTCGTTAGCATTTTTAATCTGGTTTATGGTTTCTTGCATTTCTAAAATCACTGTTTGGTTTTTTTTTAAGATCTCTATCTCCTGGTAAAGCTCGTTCTTTGCAGTTTGTATTTGTTTGTTTAGTTGGTTTTCAAAATATACTTTCAATTCTTGGATTTGCTGTCTCATGTCTTCTCTAAAATTCCGTTCCATCTGAGTTAGGTATGCCTTGATTTCTTTCCCTGTCCATGTTTCTGATGCTTCTAGGTCCTCCTGTAGATTTAAGTTGTCCTGCATTATCTGTACTCCTTTTTTCCCTGTTTTTTTCATGTTGTTCACGTTACTTTCCAGCTCTATTTGACTGCTTTGTAACTGCTTTCTCCTATACATTTGTTTTGGCTTTGTTTATATCTGTTGTTTCTCCTTTGTGGTGGGAGATTATGCCTATAGATGTTGGGCTTTATTGTACTTTAGAGCTGATTCATTCAATTTATAAAGGGCTTCTGGATTTTGTATGCATATAGTGATTTGTTTTTTGTTCTTAGGACTTTATGTTGGGTGCTATGAAGGTATATGGGTTAGTATGTCTTGGCTGCTTTAGAAGATTGCTCTACTGAAGGGGGATGCTAACTGTCAATTGGATCAGGGTGTTGGTAGTAGCTAGGTATTTAGGAGCACTATAGACGGCCTCGAAACATTCACCTGTTTGCATTTAGACAGTTACACGAAATGGAGGACGTAATGCTTGGGATGAAAGTTGGGGGGAAGGGAAAGGAAGGTGCTCTTGAAAAGTAAGAAGGAGGGGGAGTTAGATAGCATAGAGGAGAATGGAAAGAACAATAAAACTTGGAAGGGGAGAGAAAGAGGGAAAAAGGGAGAGAAAAGATAAAATAAAATAAGAAATAAAATTAGGTCTTAGAGATCCATTTTCTTCTCTTCCCGTAGGCAAAGCTGTGCCCTCCGGGCTGAGATTTGCCCTCAATGTGTCAACAGCAATCCCTGGAAGGCGGCTCCTGGGAGTCTCTCAATCCTGTTGGTCCAGAGCCGGTTCACTTCTATGGCCCCTCCTCCCCTTCCTCCTGCCAGCCAGCCAGGTCCTGTGCACCGGAGGAGGTTCTCCAAGGATTTGGTTACACTTTCAGCCCCTCTGGGTGCTCTATTTCCCTAATGACTGAGCACTCTCTCTGTCATTCATCTAAGCCCCAGTGCTGTGGAGCTGTGTTCTGTGAGTCAATAGTTTAATTTTTCCTGACCCCTTTGGTGGGCACACCTTCGGAGTCTGGCGGCTAAGACCATTGGTGTCGCCACTGGTGGTAATGGGAGTTGGGGGTCGAGGATCCCATCTGCTTCCCTCAGCCCCTACAATCACGACCACTCCGCTGGCAGTAGGAGGAGTTGGGGGTCTGGAGTGTCCTGTTTCCCTCCGCCCCTACTGTCACGCCCTCTCAGTTGGCGGTTGGGGGAGTTGGGGGTGGGGAGTCTTCTCTGCTTCCCTCCACCCCTACAGTCACACCCACGTCACTGGCAGTATTGGGAGTTGGGGGTCGAGAGTCCTTTGGCCCTTACAGTCACGCCCACGGAGAGATTTTGAAGTTTCCCGGTTGTTTGTATCTGATGCGGGTGGGAGTCACACACCTGCTAAAGTAGATTCCGCTGGGGAAGGAATCTCTTTGGCCGAACTTTGGTGACTTCCCCTCTCTGCAATGGCGGGCCCCTGCCTCCTTGCTGGAGTGTCCGAAGGGAGGGGTGGAACTGGCTTGTCTCTGGTCTGACCCAATCTCTGGTTTTAGTTCCCAGTTCGCTATTTCATAAAGGCTTGGTTAGATTTCCTTCACGCCGTCTCGGGGGGGGGGCCCCCGTTTGCCGGGTGGGCGGGGCCGTTTGCAGAGCCAGGCGGGCAGGGGGCCGTTAGCCGTGTGGGCGGGGCGTTAGCAGTGCCGGGAGGGCACAGGCCGTTTGCCAGGCCAGGCGGGGATCCTTCTCGCTGCGCGGGCCGCCGGGGGCCACCTGCAGAGCCGAGCCTGCGCTGGCCGGGGGCAGGTCCGCCAACAGAGCCGGGAGTGGGGGGGGCGTTTGCTAGGTGGGTGGAGCCGTTAGCAGAGCCAGGAGGGCGCAGGCCGTTTGCCAGGCCAGGCGGGGACCCTTCTCGCCGCGCCGGCCGCCGGGGGCCGCTTGTAGAACCCGGTAGGCAGTGGCCTCGTGGCTAAGAGCTGGGCGGGCGGGGTGGCCGATCACCGAGCGAGCGGGGCCGCCAGGAGAGCCAGGATGGCGGGAGCCGTCTGCCGGGCCAGGTGGGGACCCTTCTCGCTGCCCCGGGCCGCTGGTGGCCGCTTGCAGAGCCGGTTGGGCGGTGGCTGCGGGATTGGACCTCTGCGCCCGCGTGGCCGGCCAAGATTCACTTGTCTGGGGCCAATTGTCACCTCTAATATAACTTACTACTTCCTGGCAGGTCTCCTTTCAGCGGAATTTTGCTAGAAGTTCCTCAGTAGGTAGAATGTAGCTGTTTTAATGGGTGTTTCTGATCCGGTTAATGTGGAGATACTGAAAGTGCTGCTTCCTTGCCGGCCGCCATGTTGGATCCCTGAGTCCCCTTCTGATGGTGCCCCTTTACCTTGCAGAACATAGGCCCTTCAAGCCCTCTGCAGTCTACCTTAGCTGAGCAACTGCCAGCTTTTTGTGTGGAAGAAATTTGGTGCAAAGGACAGAGGAGGACTTAAGGCAACCAAAGGCAACTGGCTAGGGCCACTCCCTGGTGTTGCACCAAGGCCTCTTATCTCAAATCTGGCCTCCGACTGCCCTTAGGGGTACCAAATATCAACCTCCTGCTAGATTCTTGCGGTTTGATGCCATGTGGACAATGCAGGATCCATACCAAGTCCTTTACTGGCATTGAAGGTGTCCCATTTCCACTTCCTTCCCCGCCCAATCTCCCCTTCCCTTACACACCCAGAAAACCTCATGGATCAGAGACTTCTTTGCCATTTTGTTCCTGTAGCCAACACCGGCTTCTAATTCTCCAGAGTGGTAAGACCCTGTCTGGTCTCCAGCAGATAGGTACCCTGCCCAAGACCCCACCTTTTGGCTTGCTGAGACCCTGGGGGCCCCCCACCATTGAAAATGGGGTGAAGACATTCCCCCATTTTCTGGTAGGACCGTCCAGCTTGGTGTCAGAAAGAATCCAGGAGATGCTTTGGTTTCAATCTGACACCCTGGTCATGCCTCCCCAACTTGGGAATCAGTCAGCCATTTCCATGGAACTCCCCTTTGGGTTGTCTCATTAGTAATTTCAAGATCCTTTACTCTCAAATTGACCTCAAAATTAAATGCTTCATTAAGCTCAGCACTCAAATTTGGCCATAATATAAATTAGATAATTTGCACCAATGGCCCAAGTATGGGACCTTGGATCAAGAAATTCTCCAAAATTCAACAACAACCTATTATATTGGGGCTGAGGTTGTGGCTCAGTGGTTGAGTGAGGTCCTGGGTTTGATCCTCAGCACTACATATCAGCAAATAAATAAATAAAGGTCCATCAATAATTAATAATTTTTTTTAAAAAAATTACCTATTATATATAGATTGGCAAAATTTATGGAATGGCAAAGTTGTTTGAGGCTCCCTACCTCCAAGCTTTCTTTTTTTCTTCACTCAATTACAAAATATACCACCTAGACCTTCATATTCCTGTTGATACTCTCTTTCTACCTGTCAATTTATCAGCAGGTCTGCACTGATGCCCATAAGAAGTTTAAGCAGTTAGAGAAGGGTGCCAGAGCTTCCCAGCAACAACGTCTAGATACTGCCTTCCAGACCTTTAACAACAGGGAAGACGAGGCCAAACAAGAGAAAGAAAAGAAACTTAAAACTAAACATCAGCTCCTAGCCTCAGCCATCCACAGTCCTAGGAAGGCCACTGCTGCTCATGGCCCCACCAGACCCTCTAATACATCTCCTGGGCCCTGTTTCCAATGTGGGTGAACTGGACATTGGGCAAAAGTCTGCCCGAACCCAAGGCCCCCCACCAAGCCCTGACCTAACTGTAGGCAATGGGGACACTGAAAGGTGGACTGTCCCCAGGGAAAAACACCCCTTCCCTCAGTGGAGCTAGCTTCCTAAGTCTCATACACTCAGTTGTTGGAACAAGAAGACCCAAATTCCACTGCCTGTCACCTCAGAAAATACATTAGAGGAGCCCCAAGTTATAGGGATGGTGAACGGCTAAGCAGCAGGCAAATATTCCCCTTCTGAAGAGATTTTAAGAGCATAACTAGCTGGTAAGTGTCCTCCCTTAACTTAAAATAATTATCAAAAGGTTCATTAGTATCCCACCCAAAGTCATGTAAGTGGAGCCTTATTTCAAGCCCCTACCCTCAACTTACCTACGGGGCAAATATTTAACCTGTTTGCCACTGAGGAAAAATACACAGCAGCCTCATCCTCAAAAGTAATGGGAGGTAATGTTTCATAATTTTCCACATCCAACCTGCCTGATTACCAACTGGAGAAAAAAGGGGTTAAGCCAGCCTCAGCAATTTAGCGAGGCACTAAGCAACTCAGTGAAACCCTGTCTCTAATAAAATACAAAATAGGGCTAGGAAGTGTCCCTGGGTTTAATCCCTGGTACCCACCCCACAAAAAAAAAAACAAAACAAAACACCAAAATTAAAAAGCCCTAGGCAGCAATTTCCCTGGCAAGACTGTGCTGAAGCATGTATGGGAATTGAAACAGCAAACTCAGTAGAGACTGATTTGGGACTGAAGAACAAAAAGTATCCCTTTAACTTCTCCCTGGCTACACAGAAAAAAACGATTTTAGGGCTCCTCTCTTTCTCTTCCTCTCTCTTCTCTCTTTCTCACTCTCTCATGCTACTTTACTCAAATAATTAATGGTGATATCAATCCTCCCCAACAAGAACTTTTTTTTTTTAATTCTATATTTTTTTGACCTCATGATTTTGATCCTACATGTGAGGTTAATGTGTTTTTTTTTTATCAATATTTTATCCAACTTATAAAGTTTTTTTTTTACATTCTGCTTTGTTCAGAGCCAATTTGCAAAGGTTAGCTTTCAATCTAATAGGTTTTACAAAGCTATAAGGCCTTTGCTTGTTTGTTCCATGTTTGTCCTGTCTGTGTTGTGTATCGAAACTGTCATATAGATGAATGAGCTCACAAGTTAAAATTTAACAAATGGATACAAATACCTTTGGTTCCTGTGGTTTAAAATGTTCGGTTGATATTAGGTATACAAAAGAGTATGTAAATGTGTAAATCCATTATTTTTAGGATTTTTCTTCAACAAGGAAGAGGTGAATGTTGTTCAACACACCTGTCTGATACCTTGATTTTATAATCAATAAGTAAATTAGATTTGACATATATGGGATTAATCTTCATAAATGTGTGTTAGAAGCATCTAACTAATTTGCAATGTTAAAATGTTAACTGTTAAATATAACATCAAGTATTCTTAACTTCTTGAATTCCATGGGGTGATAAATGTGAACATTGTGTTTTCATGATTGGTAAGCAAAGAGATGTGATTCTATGTACAAGAGGTCTAAAAATTTCAACTGTGTTTCAATTAGAGTGCTATAAATGACATACAGTATTTCTTCTGAATAATATAAATTCAGAAATTTCATAAGGGTTGTTTCAGATTGTGAACAAAAAGAAGGGTCAATAGATATGAAAGATAAATTAGAAGGTTCTAGATATGGAAATATATTTAGTAGAAGGAAAAAGAAAATGTTTCTGGGTAAGAAAGTCTTTGTGTGATGAAATAAACAGCATGAAGGTCTAAGTAAATGATAAGAAGGTATGTGTAAGTAAAGGGCAAATTTCATCAAGCTTATGTATAACTAAGTTGGAGATATGGTTGGCCATGGTTAATGCAAAAACACCCACTTTTAATAATGAAGAGATTTGGGGCAGTTTAGCTGAAGAAGTTTCTTCCCTTAACCCTTTTAAGTACTTTTACACACACATACCTGGGTTCCTAGCTATAACAATACTGTTAATAAAACAATCAGTTAAAGCTATTTAAGGTTTTCCCCTAAGGTCAAATACTAATGTACTGATATAAAACCAAGGTTTTAATCTATATGTTAAACTGACAAGAATTTCTCAAAACATTAAATTTACTCTTAATATGTATTAAGTTTTATTCTTTGAAGCAAGTGGTCTTAAAGGAATTAAGACCTGCAACACAGGTTACACAGCAACAACCATTATTTTTAAGTATTACACTACATTATAGAATCTAAATTTTCCTCTAAAAGCTAAACTTAGTTAATATAAAAATGTCATTATAGCATACTAAATATGTTCATGTCTTCCAGATATACTAGTCTTTAAAACAAAAGGTTTAAAAGAACATTTTTATCAAGCTGGTGTTCTCCAAACTAAAGTTGTCTGTAGTGGTAATTTTAGATTAATAAGAATAGTAAATTTTATTGGGGATTTATTTATATCATTTAATGTTCTGTAACTGGACCTGAACCTTATGTTAGTTTTTGCACTGGGGTAAAATTGTAAACGTATTTCTAAAAGATAACGAGAGCCTGAACTATTTAAAGGTTAATTTTGTGAACATGAAAGCATTTTGCCACTTTCCCACATAAAAGGAAAGTTAAAAGCTCTTTAGCTTTCTTTGATTCATGTTTTAAATGTAATGTTATATTGTGTTAACTAACATTCATATAGTCTCAAGAAATAATATATGCAAACTTTGTAAAATGGCACTTAAGAAAAAGGCAAAGATTAGCTTCAGAACTAGAACACTTTACCTAAGGTTTGCCAAGAGCACCTCCTTACCTGAGATAAGGCTCGATCTCCCACCTTACTGCATGTTACAATGCCTCCAAAATAGGCTGGACTTCAGCTCCATTTAAAGTTGTGTTCAAAAGACTGATGTTTGTTGTAAAGATTACTGTGACCTCAAACAGGGATACAATGTATAACTCAGATAAAATTCAAGATAGCTATTACGCAAACTAAATATGTTTTTACTCTTGTTAATTTCATTTTATATTTTCCTTGTGAAGTTTGTAACTGTTGTCTGTTAATGTTTTGCAGAGGTGCTGCTTCAAGAGCACACAATCTGGGTTAATTTGAGGTAATAAGCCATTACCTTTTACAGAATAGTCAGGATATAAGGCTAACTTCTAGTACTATTACAGACTCCAATTAATAGAAGGGGTAAATGACTGTAAGGTTATGGACATTGACGTTAAAGCCCAGTACTCTTATTTTAAGATTGGTGAGACTGGCTTGCTGGATGTTTAAGACCAAGGCTGAAAGACCAAGGCTAAAACAAAAGGGCCAAGAAAACTAATATTTGGCTCCTGCCCTCTGAGTCAACCTGAAACCAGGGAACGAGAGAACTTCTCTAAGGAATTTTGCAACTCTGGGCCACACGATCTCCCCATCAGGGAGATTAATGAACGACTGGAGAACAGAAAGCTAATCAGTGCACTTGCTGCAAAGAGGAGGGTCCCTGGAGAAGGGAGACACCCCTGATGCTTCCAAGGGAAGACACCTCATCAAGGAGACCCTACCTAGCAGATGGCACTAAAAGAGCTAAGAAGCTGCTCTCAAGTTCTCTAAGAGTGACCCCTGGGGAAACTCAGCTGATTCTTAACAGCAGATAGGAACAAGGTCAATTTGACCAGCTTGATCTTGAACACCTAGCAAAAAGTTATAACCAAAATGCAGCCATAGACAAAAGTCCTTTTGATGGAACTTAAAAGACCTACACTTATGTCAGTTCCACAATCCTGATGCTTCCCAAGTTCTGAGTTTTTTCTGTTTGTGGGGCTCATATTTATCCCTGCCTACCAAAATTAGACTGGCCTCTCTACCTTAATCTTCTTACTCCTCAAACTGACATTTTATCTCACAACCAAATCCTAACCATTCCAATAACAGCACACACCAGACACAGGAAAGCCCCCAAATTATTCCCCTATTCATAGGGCTAAAAACGTCCACTGGGATTAATACAAGAGCAGCAGGATTAGGAGCCTCCATTCACTATAAAAATAGTCAGCACAGGTTATTGCAGATATCCAACAGGTCATCAATTCGGTAAAGACTTTACAAATTCAGTTGGACTCCCTGGCATCTGTTGTCCCACAAAACCGGTCAGGGAAGACTGGTAAGAGACAAGGTTAAACGTATCCAGGACCACCTGGAATACGGTGGAGGTTTTCGAATTGGAAATGCTGATTTTCAATATAGTAAGTTTAACAATGTTACCCATCTTAATATTTCCTTTCATAAGGAGTTCTATCTTACAGCATGTGTATTAAATCCCTATGTTTTATTGTTTGGACCTATTCAAGTACAATATAATGCCTCACAAAACATATATTATGCTAAATGTGAGAAGTGTGTGCTAAAACAATGTGTCAATCAGAGTATATGGCAGAGTCCAGGACAAACTGCTACGATTCCCAAAAAGGTCAGTAGTCACATGGCTCCCTGTAAAAGTGCTAAATGTTTTTATCTGATGGCTAATAGCTGGTATTGTTATCTTGGCTGGGATAATTGCCTCTGCATCTACTGCAGCGGTGGTACTGTACCAGCAGACACAGAAAACTCATTTTATTCAACAATTTCAAAGAATTTTACTGAGACCTGGTGATATGTGCTTAATAGAAGGAAAAAGAAAATATTCAGGCACATATTAATCAGGGACTTGATCCTTTTCATAATGCATCTTTGGATGTGTTAAAATTATGATCCCAAGTTTTGGCCATGGTTAATGCAAAAACACCCACTTTTAATGATGAAGAGATTTGGCGCAGTTTAGCTGAAGGAATTTCTTCCCTCAACTCTTTTAAGTACTTTTACACACACATATCTGGGTTCCTAGCTATAACAATACTGTTAATTGTATCTATTCTTGTTTTATATAATTTGTCAAGCAGGGTGGAAACGATTAAACCATGAGGAGAATATGGTTCCAAGGTTAATCATGCTTGCAATGCTCCAAAGGAATTGGACCCCTGAAATCATGGGAAGAACACCCTAAATATGAGTGGGCCTTAATTAAGAATAACAGAGTCCTCAGCTATGTCACATGCCAAAATCATTTTACTAGCACTAAAAATTAGTCTTCACCTTTCACATTACATTATTCTCCTCTCACTGGTAAGCTAATTACTCTTCATTTTATATATTACAATTGTTTCCCTAACCTAGCAAACCAGTTAATCTTCACGTATTGTATAATATATTTGTTCTCCCTAGTTTTAGTTTTACAGTTTCTTAATAAATTCATCAGCTCAGCCACAACTGCCAGGAGATGTCTCTCCTCCTGATACCCACTGTCTGATCTTCTGGAGCTTCATAAAGAGAACTGACATGGTTTGTGATGGCCTCAGAACTTCCCCCACACCTCCTCCTCTGCATGTCCTCCATGTTCACTTAAAGGACAGTGAAAGGAGGGCCCCTGTATGTTATCCCTTCTCAGCAAGAAGTAGCTAGAGACCTTGCCATTCTGGTTCATGTATCTCTGTCAGAGTTTGGAATGTTGGATATGGAAAATGACAAACTCCAAAATAGTGTGGCTCAGGCAGAGGGAGTGAGGAAGAAGGCAGCACACTGACAACACTGATGCTGTCCCAAGACATTCTTTTTCCAGTGACAAGACAAACCCTGGGGAGGGCATATCCACTAAAGCCTAGACTGGCAGTCTCTGGGAAGAAGCCCAAGCGTTGATTCTTCCCAAAATAAGTCCTTTCCCAGTGACAGTGCAATGAGACCCTGGAGGGAAAGAGATAAATACTGAACACTGATCCCAGACCCTCCATCTGGTCAACTGACTGCTGACTCCAGATCTTCTATTAGACACGCTCTGTCAATGATTAAGTTACCTCTCAGTATAACCTATATAAGCACAAACTGCCCTTTGGCCAGTGGCTCTTTTTCCACAAGGAAAGTGGGTCCATCAGAGGTGTGACTCCATTCCTGAATAAAAGCTGTGCTGATCCATGAAGTTTGTGTGTGGCCCATCCTTTAGTTCTAACAAATAAAATTAGATAAGGTCATTAGGGTAAAGCCCTTGTGATTGAATTCTGGTGGCTTTATATGAAGAGGAAGTGCGAGCAGAACACACACACACACGTGTGCAATCCCACACATATTCTGTTTCTTCCCATGTGAAGTCCTGTGCTATCTCAGGACTCTGCCAGAAAAAATGCCATCAATAGATATGACATTTTGGCCTTAAGCAACCAGATCATGAGCCAAAATAGACTTTTTTTTAAATGATTTACCCAGTTTGTGGTGTTGTGTTATAACACCACATTATATCTTTTTCCTGAAGCACTCTTCTGACCCATGTGTGGTTTTATATTTGTTACTTCTAAGTTCTTCTTCATTTTTCCCCCTTATTTGTTCATTTCTGGTTTCTGTCCTTCATAGTACATATATTTCTCAAATACTTGGAGATCTTTGGCTGTTCATGCTGAAAATCGGGTTCCCAGATGTTACTTGGAGCTCCATGTGCATGGATAGGGCTTACTGGCTGGTACACCCGAGACTAGGTAGACTGCACATGGACCTGGACATTTCATGGGCCCCCTCATGGTCAGAATACACAGATATCTTCTTTTGAGGCAGCTCATTTCCCTGGAAAGGGCTCTTCCAACTTCTTGCCTACTGATGAATAAACCTGCTGGCCAGTGTTCTGGGAGTTGAGTGTGTGATGGGAATGGGAGTTCTCCCATTTAACAAGCAGATTCCCTCCAGCTCCTGTTTCACCCCACACTCTGCTGTCTTGTATGCTCAGGTCTTCTCCCATCCAATTTTACTAGAGAATGAACCTCTAGTATTCTGCAGGCTGCATGGAGACTGGGGAAGCCACCTCAAGATCTACTTGCTCCCTTTACAATCTTTTTTTTTTTTTTTTTTAATTTTTTTTTTTAATTTTTTATTGTTGGCTGTTCAAAACATTACATAGTTCTTGATATATCATATCATATTTCACAATTTGATTCAAGTGGGTTATGAGCTCCCATTTTTACCCCATATACAGATTGCAGGATCACATCAGTTGCACATCCATTGATTTACATATTGCCATACTAGTGTCTGTTGTATTCTGCTGCCTTTCCTATCCTCTACTATCCCCCCTCCCCTCCCCTCCCCTCCCCTCTTCTCTCTCTGCCCCCTCTACTGACATTCGTTTGTCCCCCTTGTATTATTTTTCCCCTTCCCCTCACTTCCTCTTGTATGTACTTTTGTATAACTCTGAGGGTCTCCTTCCATTTCCATGCATTCTCCCTTCTCTCTCCCTTTCCCTCCAACCTCTCATCCCTGTTTAATGTTAATCTTCTTCTCATGCTCTTCGACCCTACTCTGTTCTTAGTTACTCTCCTTATATCAAAGAAGACATTTGGCATTTGTTTTTTAGGGATTGGCTAGCTTCACTTAGCATAATCTGCTCTAATGCCATCCATTTCCCTGTAAATTCTATGATTTTGTCATTTTTTAATGCAGAGTAATACTCCATTGTGTATAAATGCCACATTTTTTTTATCCATTCATCCATTGAAGGGCATCTAGGTTGGTTCCACAGTCTAGCTATTGTGAATTGTGCTGCTATGAACATCGATGTAGCAGTGTCCCTGTAGCATGCTCTTTTTAGGTCTTTAGGGAATAGACCGAGAAGGGGAATAGCTGGGTCAAATGGTGGCTCCATTCCCAGCTTTCCAAGAAATCTCCATACTGCTTTCCAAATTGGCTGCACCAATTTGCAGTCCCACCAGCAATGTACAAGTGTACCCTTTTCCCCACATCCTCGCCAGCACTTGTTGTTGTTTGACTTCATAATGGCTGCCAATCTAACTGGAGTGAGATGGTATCTTAGGGTGGTTTTGATTTGCATTTCTCTGACTGCTAGAGATGGTGAGCATTTTTTCATGTACTTGTTGATTGATTGTATGTCCTCCTCTGAGAAGTGTCTGTTCAGGTCCTTGGCCCATTTGTTGATTGGGTTGTTTGTTCTCTTATTGTCTAATTTTTTGAGTTCTTTGTATACTCTGGATATTAGGGCTCTATCTGAAGTGTGAGGAGTAAAGATTTGTTCCCAGGATGTAGGCTCTCTATTTACCTCTCTTATTGTTTCTTTTGCTGAGAAAAAACTTTTTAGTTTGAGTAAGTCCCATTTGTTGATTCTAGTTATTAACTTTTGTGCTATGGGTGTCCTATTGAGGAATTTGGAGCCCGACCCCACAGTATGTAGATCGTAGCCAACTTTTTCTTCTATCAGAGGGCGTGTCTCTGATTTGATATCAAGCTCCTTGATCCATTTTGAATTAACTTTTGTGCATGGCGAGAGAAAGGGATTCAGTTTCATTTTGTTGCATATGGATTTCCAGTTTTCC
Organism: Marmota flaviventris; assembly: GCF_047511675.1. NCBI lineage: Eukaryota > Metazoa > Chordata > Mammalia > Rodentia > Sciuridae > Marmota > Marmota flaviventris. The sequence goes on along the minus strand of NC_092505.1, from coordinate 112,114,531 downwards.
CAGCACCATTTGTTGAAGATGCTATCCTTCCTCCATTGCATGCTTTTAGCCCCTTTATCAAATATAAGGTAGTTGTAGTTTTGTGGATTGGTTTCTGTGTCCTCTATTCTGTACCATTGGTCCACCCGCCTGTTTTGGTACCAGTACCATGCTGTTTTTGTTACTATTGCTCTGTAGTATAGTTTGAAGTCTGGTATCGCTATACCGCCTGATTCACACTTCCTGCTTAGCATTGTTTTTGCTATTCTGGGTCTTTTATTTTTCCATATGAATTTCATGATTGCTTTCTCTATTTCTACAAGAAATGCCGTTGGGATTTTGATTGGCATTGCATTAAACCTATAGAGAACTTTTGGTAATATCGCCATTTTGATAATGTTAGTTCTGCCTATCCATGAACAGGGTATATTTTTCCATCTTCTAAGATCTTCTTCTATTTCTCTCTTTAGGGTTCTGTAGTTTTCATTGTATAAGTCTTTCACCTCTTTTGTTAGGTTGATTCCCAAGTATTTTATTTTTTTTGAAGATATTGTGAATGGAGTGGTTGTCCTCATTTCCATTTCAGAGGATTTGTCGCTGATATACAGGAATGCCTTTGATTTATGCGTGTTGATTTTATATCCTGCCACTTTGCTGAATTCATTTATTAGCTCTAATAGTTTCTTTGTAGACCCTTTTGGGTCTGCTAGGTATAGAATCATGTCATCTGCAAATAGTGATAATTTAAGTTCTTCTTTTCCTATTTTGATGCCTTTAATTTCTTTCGTCTGTCTAATTGCTCTGGCCAGTGTTTCGAGAACTATGTTGAACAGAAGTGGTGAGAGAGGGCATCCCTGTCTTGTTCCAGATTTTAGAGGGAATGCCTTCAATTTTTCTCCATTCAGAATGATGCTAGCCTGAGGCTTAGCATAGATTGCTTTTACAATATTGAGGTATGTTCCTGTTATCCCTAGTTTTTCTAGAGTTTTGAACATAAAGGGATGCTGTACTTTGTCGAATGCTTTTTCCGCATCTATCGAGATGATCATATGGTTCTTATTTTTAAGTCTATTGATGTGGTGAATAACATTTATTGATTTCCTTATATTGAACCAGCCTTGCATCCCAGGGATGAATCCTACTTGATCATGGTGCACAATTTTTTTGATATGTTTTTGTATCCGAGTCGCCAGAATTTTATTGAGGATTTTTGCATCTAGGTTCATTAGAGATATTGGTCTGTAGTTTTCTTTCTTTGAAGTGTCTTTGTCTGGTTTAGGTATCAGGGTGATGTTGGCCTCGTAGAATGAATTTGGAAGTTCTCCCTCTTTTTCTATTTCCCGAAGTAGCTTGAAAAGTATTGGTATTAGTTCCTCTTTAAAGGTTTTGTAAAACTCTGCTGTATACCCATCCGGTCCTGGGCTTTTCTTAGTTGGTAGTCTTTTGATGGTTTCTTCTATTTCCTCAATTGATATTGGTCTGTTTAGGTTGTCTATATCCTCCTGACTCAATCTGGGCAGATCATATGACTTAAGAAATTTATCTATGCCTTCACTATCTTCTAATTTATTGGAGTATAAAGATTCAAAATAATTTTTGATTATCTTCTGTATTTCTGAAGTGTCTGTTGTGATATTGCCTCTTTCATCCCGTATGTTAGTAATTTGAGTTCTCTCTCTTCTTCTCTTCGCTAGCATGGCTAAGGGTCTGTCGATTTTGTTTATTTTTTCAAAGAACCAACTTTTAGTTTTGTCAATTTTTTCAATTGTTTCTTTTGTTTCGATTTCATTAATTTCAGCTCTGATTTTAATTATTTCTTGCCTTCTACTTCTTTTGCTGTTGTTTTGCTCTTCTTTTTCTAGGATTTTGAGATGAAGTATGAGATCATTTATTTGTTGGTTTTTTCTTTTTTTAAGGAATGAACTCCAAGCAATGAATTTTCCTCTTAGAACTGCTTTCAATGTGTCCCATAGATTCCGATATGTTGTGTCTGTGTTTTCATTTATCTCTAAGAATTTTTTAATTTCCTCCTTGATGTCTTCTATAACCCATTGATCATTCAGTAACCTATTGTTCATTCTCCAAGTGATGTATGCTTTTTCCTTCCTTCTTTTATTGTTGATTTTCAGTTCCATTCCATTATGATCAGATAGGATGCATGGTATTATCTCTACTCCTTTATATTGTCTAAGAGTTTCCCTGTGACATAATATATGATCTATTTTTGAGAAGGATCCATGTGCTGCTGAGAAAAAAGTGTAACTGCTTGATGTTGGGTGGTATATTCTATATATGTCAATTAAGTCTAGGTTATTAATTGTGTTATTGAGTTCTATAGATTCCTTATTCAACTTTTGTTTGGAAGATCTGTCCAGTGGTGATAGAGGTGTGTTGAAGTCTCCCATGATTATTGTATGGTGGTCTATTAGACTCTTGAACTTGAGAAGAGTTTGTTTGATGAACATAGCTGCACCATTGTTTGGGGCATATATATTTATGATTGTTATGTCTTGTTGGTGTATGGTTCCCTTGAGCAGTATGTAGTGTCCCTCTTTATCCCTTTTGATTAACTTTGGCTTGAAATCTATTTTATTTGATATGAGTATGGATACTCCTGCTTGTTTCCGAAGTCCATATGAGTGATATGATTTTTCCCAACCTTTCACCTTCAGCCTATGTATGTCTTTTCCTATCAAATGCGTCTCCTGTAGGCAGCATATTGTTGGGTCTTGTTTTGTGATCCATTCTACTAGCCTGTGTCTCTTGATTGGTGAGTTTAAGCCATTAACATTTAGGGTTATTATTGAGATATGGGTTGTTGTTCCAGCCATATTTTTTTATTTATGTTACTAAACATGGTTTGTTTTCCTCTTTGATTATTTTCCCCCCTTTAGTGTCCTACCTCCCACTGTTGGTTTTCATTGTTATTTTCCATTTCCTCTTCCTGTAATATTTTGCCAAGGATGTTTTGAAGAGATGGTTTTCTAGCTGCAAATTCTTTTAACTTTTGTTTATCGTGGAAGGTTTTAATTTCATCTTCCATCCTGAAGCTTAATTTCGCTGGAAACACAATTCTTGGTTGGAACCCATTTTCTTTCAGTGTTTGAAATATGTTATTCCAGGATCTTCTAGCTTTCAGAGTCTGTGTTGAAAGATCAGCTGTTATCCTGATTGGCTTACCCCTAAATGTGATCTGCTTCCTTTCTCTTGTAGCTTTTAAAATTCTCTCCTTATTCTGTATGTTGGGCATCTTCATTATAATGTGTCTAGGTGTGGGTCTCTTATGATTTTGCACATTCGGCGTCCTGTAGGCTTCTAGGATTTGGGATTCTGTCTCATTCTTCAAGTCTGGGAAGTTTTCTTGTATTATTTCATTGAATAGACTTCTCATTCCTTTGGTTTGGAGCTCTGTACCTTCCTGTATCCCAATGACTCTTAAGTTTGGTCTCTTAATGTTATCCCATATTTCTTGGATGTTCTGCTCATGGTTTCTTAACAGTCTTGCTGAGCTGTCTATGTTCTTTTCAAGTTGAAATACTTTATCCTCATTGTCTGATGTTCTGTCTTCTAAGTGTTCTACTCTGCTGGTAGTATTCTCAATTGAGTTTTTAAGTTGGCTTATTGCTTCCTGCATTTCTAGGATTTCTGTTTGTTTGTTTTTTATAACCTCTATTTCCCTGTATAGTTGATCTTTTGCTTCTTGGATTTGTTTATGTAATTCATTGTTGAAGTGATCTTTCATTGTCTGATTTTGCTGTCTGATGTCTTCCTTGAGACTCCAGATCATCTGAAGCATGTATATCCTGAATTCTTTATCTGTCATTCCATCTGCTGCAGCTATTACCTCTTCTAACGTTGAGTTGACCTGCATTGCTTGTGGTCCTTTCTTTCCTTGTCTCTTCATACTGTTCGCGTTCCTTTCTATTTGGTGAAACTGTTGTGCTATTGAATTTTCCCCCTATATATTTATATTGGTCTTGTATAGTTGCAAAGTCTCCCTCGCAGGCGCGGGCGGCGGCTCTGCCCCTCCTCCAATTGGGGCAATGTGCCTACCACGCCGGGAGGCCGCTGGGCCTGCTCTGCCGGTCGGTAGCAGGTCCGCCGACCTTGCAGGCGCAGGCGGTGGCTGTGTCCCTCTGCGGGCCGCTAGGCTTGTTCTGTCGGTGGTCGCAGTTCTGCCTACCTTGCAGGTGCAGGGGCGGGGGCGGCTATACCCTTCCTCAGGCCACTGGGCCTGTTCTGTCTCTCGGTTGCAGGTCTGGCCTGTTCTGATGGTGGTCACAGTTCCGACTACCTTGCAGGAGCGGGGGGAGGGGGCGGCTCTGCCTCTCAGCAGGCCGCTGCTCCTCTTCTGCCGGTGGGTCTCAGGCCCGCCTACCTTGCAGGAGTGATTGGAAGCTCTGCCCCTCCGCGGGCCACTGGGCCTTTTCTGTCGGTGGTCACAGTTCTGTCTACCTGGCAGGCGCGGGGGGTGGGGGGCGGCTCTGCCCCTCAGCAGGCCGCTGGGCCTGTTCTGTGCGTGGTCACAGTTCCCTCTACCTTGCCGGCGCAGGGGGAGGGGGCGGCTCTGCCTCTCAGCAGGCCACTGATCCTCTTCTGCCGGTGGGTCACAGGCCCGCCTACCTTGCAGGAGTGATTGGAAGTTCTGTCCTGCTGCGGGCCACTGGGCCTTTTCTGTCGGTGGTCACAGTTCCACCTACCCGGCAGGCGCAGGGGGTGGGGGGCGGCTCTGCCCCTCAGCAGGCCGCTGGGCCTGCTCTGTGCGTGGTCACAGTTCCCTCTACCTTGCCGGTGTAGGGGGAGGGGGCGGCTCAGCCTCTCAGCAGGCCGCTGCTCCTCTTCTGCCGGTGGGTTGCAGGCCCGCCTACCTTGCAGGAGTGATTGGAAGCTCTGTCCCGCCGCGTGCCACTGGGCCTTTTCTGTCGGTGGTCACCTTTCCACTTACCTGGCTGGCGCGGGGGATGGGGGGCGGCTCTGCCCCTCAGCAGGCCGCTGGGCCTGCTCTGTGCGTGGTCACAGTTCCCTCTACCTTCTTTACACCATCTTATAGGGCCAATTATTGGATCCTGTTTGATTGCTTCTGCACCTTGCTCTTTCACCGTCTCAACCTTAAAGATGGAACTGAGGGTCTGTTCCAGAGTGGGTCCTCTACATGCAGGCTGTTTCCCCAAGGCACACCTTTTTCAGGTTGTTCTCCAATTTCTGCTGGGTCTCCAACCCTGAGAGACAAAGCAAGAATGCTTGTGCGATCACGCGGTGGGAGCGGCAGAGACTGTCCTCCCTCACGCCTCCCTTACCCCATGGAGGCCACAGCAAAACTCCCTTTACAATCTTGCAAGCTCTCCTGCTTTCAGCTTCTCTCTTCTGTCCCTCTTTCAGAGGTATCTGGTGTCTCCAATTCCTGAGTCTCCAGTGTTATCACTCACTTAGGTCTGCTCCATTTGATCCCCTGGCCTTATCACCATAGACATTAGGGTCTCAATAGTCTATAGACTCCTAAGTCAGTGGTCTGTAGCCACCTCTTAGCCATTTGCTTTCCATTTTCCAAAATTTTGTCAACATATATATTTTTTTTTTACCTCTGATTGAATCCAGAGAACTTTACCACTGAGCTGCATCCCTAGCCCTTTTTGCTTTTTATTTTGAGACAGGGTCTCACTAAGTTGGTGAGGCTGGCCTCGGATTCTCAATCTCCCTGCTGCAGCCTCCAGAGTTGCTGTGACCACAGGTGTGTGCCCCCAGGTCCAGCAGCATCTTTTCCACCTGGCATCTACTCCTCTTTTTCTCTTTGCCCTTGTGGATTAATCACTTTTTATTATTTTCCCCCCATTTCTGTGGCAGCAAAATGGAAGTAGAGATTCAATTCTCCATGTTTAACCAAGAGGATTATTTTCTGAATATCTTTCATCATGGATGGGCTATAGGAATCGCAGAATTTAAAATTCCTGCTCCTTTCTGCGCCTTATCTACAGTCTTAACAAAAATGCTGAGCCCTCTGCACTGGTTTTCCTTTGGTTCTCTTACGTGAGCTTTTTAGATTTTTTTTTTCTCAATTTGCCATGTTCTTTCTCTGGCTTACAATAAGGCCATAACCACGAGACCATATTCTCTTGATAAAATTTACATGGAACTAGCATGAAGGCAGACTGATCCCTGGAAGCGTGTGCCCATTTTTAACTTGGCTTTGATGACAACTTGCTATTCTTTAACATATTGACTTTCTCTTCTCAACTTCCTTTTCTTTTTTGTTTTTGAAGTTTCAAAGTTTTAATGTATGTGTCTATTCCCCAGCAAGAATTTTTAGGGGCTCTTGTTCACAGTTACATTTCCAGTACAGTTTTACTTTCCATTTTCTCTCTGCTTATGGCCTGTACCCTTTCTCTTGCTATACTCTATGCTGCTATTGTGGCTTCAATAATCCCTGCTCTACTTAGGGAGGCTTGTCTTGCCCTTCAGAGGCTAGCCTGGAGAACTTGTCTTCATACAATTAGAAGCAAAGTCTGCCCCTTCTTTGGCCACTTGGAAGAGAATAGGGCTTTCTTCCTTTTATTCGAGCCTCCTATTAGACCATTAATTCTTCATGCTAATGGGAATTTATTCTTCACTTAAATGCAGCTTCATTTCTCTAGAATCCAAGAAATTTAAGTGTCTGGAATGTATGATCAAAAAAGAAAATAGTACTTTTCACTTTAATGCTTCTATTCACAGCTTCTATGCTTTCTGGCTCATAAATCCTGTTACTTTTATTGGCCCATTCCCTATTTTCATAAGCATATTCTGGATTTTGGTATGCTTAGCTAGAGAATAGCCTTATTTATTTACACTTCAGTTTTCATTATTTACTTTAGGGGTGATACTTTAGTAGCTTCCAATGGAAGATCTAGTCTACCCTCTCCTCCCATAGCTGCCCCATGCTCATCTTTTATTAGCTTTCTTTATTCTAGAGATGATCCTTTTCTCCTCTCTAGTGATGATCAATGACCATTTATATACCAACCCACTATGTTCTTTTAACAGTCAGTATGTATTTTAAATGAAACCTCATTTCTAAGTGGCTTTCTTTTGTAACTAAAGAGCAAGACAGGTCCAGATATAGCTTCTTTTGTGTGATAGCAAAATCTCTTTGTTTTCAATCTGATTTCTTTTGCTAAAATCACTTCCAGAGGGCCTTTGGTTGGAAGCCATTAAAATGGCCCCAGAGGTTTCTGCAGTCTTGATGGTCAAATTTGTGCGCTTGCTTCACCTTGAGTGTGGGCTGGGCTCATTGCCTCATAGTGGGGGCAGTGGGATAGCACTTCGGAGACTTGGTCATACAAGGACTGCGGCTCTTGTCTTGGCACCCTTCTCTCCTCTGCCTCCTCACCCCAAGGGAGCCAGTGGATGCACTGGTCTAAGGAGCTACCTGTGGCAAGGGCTTACGAGGGCTTCTGGCCAACAGCTAGAGGTTCTCAGGTCAACAGCCTGTGAGGAAGAAAATCCTGTGCATAATCATCCAAGTAGGCTGGAGGCCATAGCTCTGCCCACCCACCACCACCCTAGCTGGAGGCCAGGCCTCCCCCAGCTAGGTCTTCAGGTAAGACTGCACACCTCTGGGTTCACTGATACCATGTGGTCTGGTGAGACCCTCAGAAATGATAATTTTGTAGTTTGAAACTGCTGAATTGGAGATAATTTGTCACATAGCAATACATAATAAATACAGGCTCTTAAGGCAAATTACCTAGCTTTTCGCCTGTTTTTCATAGCTAAATTTGTTTAGATTGTTCTCTCCTCTAGAGAGAATTTAATTACTCATGAAAGTTTTTCTTTAAATTCTTTGAAGGCCGGAAATGCAGACATCAGTTTTATTCCGAATTATGTCACCAGTGCTCACTTAGCATGGTGCCTTGCACCCAGAGGAAAATTCATATTTTCTGAATTTGACACTTTCATCTCTTTCTACCTGTCCTGATTAAGTTACTCCTCCTTCCTGTATCACAGTTTCTCTTGGGACTCAGACCCCTAACTCATTGCCTCCACTTCTCGCCCCTCTGACCTGCTGCCTCGCCTCTGGAACTGCCACACTGCTGTCTGGCATGTCAGTTCCCTGGTGGCACTCAGTCCACTCTGCTGTCCTCCTCTCCTCCCTGGCTTGGGAGAGGCTCCCTTGCTGGGGAGGTAAGACAATCCCCTGATCCCCTCACCATCCAGAGGAGTAAGAACATGCAAACTGGTTTTTGTTTGTTTTTCCTTTTAAAAGTAGTAAGTAGGTAGATAGTTGAGGCCAGGAGATAGCATGTGGCCACCCTGAAATTTAGAAGCAGATTGACTAGAACTTAGGTTTCCCAAAAGAAGAAACATCATACCAAGAGATTCAACTTTGAATCTGGGCTCCACCAAATTTAATGACCTCGAGGGAATTATTCAAGCTTTTCAATCAGTTCCCCATCCAGAACAGGTAAGTAATTTCTATTTTATAAAGTCGTCTTGGGCATTATTCTTGAACCTGTATTTTGTCCATTCCATATTTTAGCTTGTATTTCTTTGGGATAGGTTCACTTTGTAGTTACAATGGTGTCATAAACTTTCTATTTTAGTTGATAACTTAAATATAGCAAGACTATGGCATATTTGTTGTTAATAATTGATATTATTATTCCTTTATTATTTTTATTCCTTAATTAAGGAAAAACCAGCAAAAATATTATTCCTCACTGACATTCAGAATTTACCTCCATTTGTCTTTATTTGCTCTACTATCGTAAGTGGGATCAAATATTATAATGAAACAGATGTTGGTGATTAGAGAACAAATTAGTTGTTCCCCTATTTCTAAACTGCTTATCAGTTTAGAAATAAGACTTTGGTAGAAAAAAGTTTTCCAAGCTGTCTAAATAAAAACATGGCTGAAATGATTAAGCATATGTAAGGAAGAAGACTAAAGCATGTAAATTACCTTATGAATTTAGGTTGACAGAAATGTAAAACACTAAAGTAAATTTATATTTATATTATTCAATAATATCTTTTTAACTTAAGCAATGAGTCAATGTTAAAACAAATAAGACATAAATACATAAAGATTCCTAGGCTTAGAGATTTTAGTCATTTGCAACACTGAACTGGGCACTGAGGGAACTTCAGAGATTATGTAGTTCAGTGTATTCATCTTACACCAAAGGAAGCCAGGCCCAGAGGTTAAGTGACTGCTCTGTTAAGGACAGAGCCAGACACTTGCCATGACACCAAGCTACCCTTTGTGTTCATGTATTACGCTAATTGCAAAGGTACCATGATCTGCATCCTACCTCTTCCTGGGACTGGCTAAGTTGTTGTATCAGTTGTGTTTGTGCCAGCAATACTCTTTCCAGTTCATCTGACTTGTGTTTCATTTCCTTCCTCAAGTCTTCTGAAACTGAATGATTACTGTCAATTTCCTTCTTCAAACGAGATTCAAATTCTGCAACCAAATTTTTTAGGTTTTCAATTTCTTTTTTCTTTGACTCAGATTCTTCTGTGTATTGGATGTGGGATTTGTGGAGTTTTTCTTTAAGAGTGGTCACTTCCAGCCTTAGGTCTCTTGTAGCGCCTGCGATTAAGTCAGATATCTGTAAGATAAACATCATATTAGTTTGTAGGCAACAGTTTCTAGATAACTACAGAGATCCAGGTTTTTAAGAGGGTTACTCTAGTATGTTCTTCTAACTAGAGGAAAACAAACTCCATGACATCCATAGGCCTTCAATATTTTCTTTTAAAAGTTATTCAGTTGATGAATGGATAAAAAATGTGGCATTTATACACAATGGAATATTACTCAGCAATAAAAGAGAATAAAAATCATAGCATTTGCAGGTAAATGGATGGAGTTAGAGAAGATAATGAATGCTAAGTGAAGTTAGCCAATCCCAAAAAACCAAATGCCAAATGTTTTCTCTGATATAAGGAGTCTGATTTATAGTGGGATAGGGAAGGGGAGCATGGGTGGAACAGATGAACTCTATATAGGGCAGAGGGGTAGGAGGGGAAGGAGGGAGTCATGGGGTTAGAAATGATGGTGGAATTTGATGGTCATCATTATCCAAAGTACATGTATGAAGACATGAATTGGTGTAAATATACTTTGTATATAACCAGAGATATGAAAATCTGTGCTCTATGTATGTCATATGAATTGTAATGCATTCTGCTGTCATATATAAATTTAAAAAAATAATAAAAAAGTTAGTGTGATTCATTTTTCCACCTAAAATGGTATTACATTGATCAGTTGGGTACCCTTGGAAATACATAATATTTGTGACTACATTGAGCTGCCAAGGATAGCTCAGGTCCTGACAAAGTAGATTAAGGGCCTGGCTGGACCTAGCTAGGTTGGCTGCAGGACCTCAAAATGCCTGATATTCGGAGATGCAGGAAGGGGGGCACCACAGTTATACTCTACTAATATCATACAATTAAGTTTCCCTTGACATAATTTTTCTTTTCTTCCTTTCTGTCTTCACCTTTTAGAGCAACACTGCCCAACAAAACTTCTGATGGAAATATTCTGCATTATCCAATATGGTGGCCACTAGCCACTTATTTATTTATTTATTTTGGTACAGGGGATTGAACCCAGGGGAACTCAACCACTGAGCCACATCCCCCTAGTCCTTTTTATATTATTTTGAGGCGGGGTCTGGCTGAGTTGCTTAGGGCCTTGCTAAGTTGCTAAAGCTGGCTTTGAACTTACAATCTTCCAGCTTCAGCCTCCTGAGCTGCTGGGATTATAGGCATATACCACTTGCCTGGCCACATATGGTTTTTGAAGTAGTGTGCTGGTAAATGTTTAAAATTGACTCCCCACACACAAAAAAGTCAAATATGTATCTAATTGGCACGGTGTGAATACTCTCAACATAGCTACCTCTGTAATACCACTGATAGGACTGAGCTGGAAGGGGATGACCAGGATAGGCTCTTGAAAGCCAGTATAGGCTACTGAGCCCTTGCAATGTGACTGATGTAACTGAGAACTGAATATTAAATTTTATTTAATTTTGACTAATTTAATTGAATTATTAGTAGCCACATATGACCATCATAATGGACAGTGAAATTCTAGAGAATATCCAGATACTGTGAAAAAGTACTGCTTCTTGAGGCTTCTAGATGAATATGAGACAATAACCTGGGGAAGCTTTTCCTTGTAGCATGAAATCTTTAGAAGGGAAAAGACTGTTTTCTTTCTCCTTAAAACAAAACAAAACAAAAAACTAAACAAAGAACAAAAAAACAAGGAAGAACAAAGATACTTCTGATGAAACATATCCTTATTACTTCTGCTACAGATATTGTCGTATTATAAATATTAGCAAAACAAGAAACTAGCCCACAAAGAGTCTGGAAGGCATTTATAGACCAAAGTTCCAAGGGCTTTGTGAACTATTACTTAAAAGAGTTATGTATCCAAATTTGTTTCAAATGTTAAATTTACATAAGGAGTAATTCTTGAGAGAAATCTATTCACCACAATTGGTCATTTTATAAATTAATATTCTATTTTCTGCAGTTAGTCCAGAAGGAAAGAGGGTCACTGTAGGTCTGAACAGTGGATTTCTTCACCCAGAGGAGAGGCGACCTTGAGACTGAGCAAGTTATCCTGGGGATAGGAGGTTCACCTGGCCATATGTTTTGATTTTTTTTTAAAAGGCAGTTAACATTTAAAAATCAGGAGACTTCACTTACAAAAATTTGGACTTACGACTTCTTGTGAGAAACCAAACCATCTGGCAAGTTCAGGCCTGCTTTCCAGTGTTCCTCTGCCCATGGGATCCTGAACAGCCCAGTCCTGCAACTGCAGTTGCAAGGTGAGGGGAGGATGGGCAGGGGAACTCAGCGTGGCCCTTGGCACAAGGGGTGGGAGACCAGAATTGAGGTGAGCCGAGGCTCCAAGCTGGTGGCACATGCTCCACTATCTCCATAGGATTTTACTTACGAAATCTCAAAGATAAGCCATCAAGAATTTCAAGGCAGCATATGCAGAACACTAAATCCATAGCACAAAGCATTTCTGAGTGTGGGGTCCTGTGCTACACAGTCACATACTCACGCAGCCGGACCGACCTGTGGTTCAGAGTGGACCACTGAACAACATTTCCTTGGTTGCTCCTTCACACCCATGCAGAGATGTCAGGCTCATTTGATACTTCATCAGTGTGGACTCTAATGAGTTAATCAAAATATTTTTTCCCCACTGGGCCTTGATTAACACACACACACACACACACACACACACATACACCCTATACTTAGGTCCTATAAAAACGGAAATCTTAACAAAACCTTAAGTTTAGGGCACACTGTTTAAGAAATTAGAAAGGTGTGTTATGTTTTGAAAATATTTTCTCTTCTTTCAACAATGTTTGGAACTGGAAATTTCTACATTTAAAAAGATATATTTTAGTTGGGAAATTTTTAATTACATAAAACACTTCAATTTTGATGATGGATACTGAGCTGTTTGGAATATCCAGCCAGGCTAATTATTAGTCATAAAGTGTATGCTGTTTTAAAGGTAAGTTTATCTTAGTAGAAAATCCCACGCATCTGAATTATATGCTTACAGAACTTATCTAGTTATCCACCTGGAGAAGAGCCAGACTGTTTTACCTGTGTGGCTACAACCAAGCACAGTAGCCACAGGACAGCCATGGGAGTTAAGAATACTGCAGTGTCCCTAGGTGGAAGTACTGGCCCCTTAAATAGTGATGAAGTAACAATCGCTGACCTTCATTTGTAGTTCTTTCTGTTCCTTCTTATACTTTTGGATTATTTCTTGGTGTTTTTCTTTTTCAATATCAAGTTCCAATTTTGCTTCTTCTTTAAAGAGAAGAGCCTTCTCCTCGAATTCAGCTAAGTGTCGGGCTCTTTCCTTGGCAAGTTCAGTCTCAATCTAGAAAACAATGTTAACCCATATATAAAACCACTTTATCTAGAAATAGGTACATTAAGCTTATTTTCAGACTTGATTTTTTAAAAAAAATTCTAGCATCAAGTTTTAATTAAACTATTTAAAAATTTCAGGTACTTAAAATTCAAACTTAGAATCTGGGCCAGAAAAAATGATCTTGGGTCAAGTATTATAAGACCTGGGGATACCTAAAATCTAAAATATTACTACAGAAGTTAGCATTAGAGTATTCAAAAATACTAAAAACTGAGTCATTTATATGTCATGACTAAAAGCTTAGTCATTTACACTAAAAATTCAGTCTTTGCCAGCAACCCATAAGTAGAAAAAAATTTTTTTTCTTGCGGTCCTTAGACTGAGGTCAGCTGAAATTCAGAGGAGCTACAGGGGCAGGTGTTGATTTTGCAAATGGCCTTTTCTTGATGGAGTTCACAGATTGTCATCCTGAGGTTATGAAGGCTAGAAGGATGACTAAAGGAAAACACTACAGCTGACTCAGAATCACAGTGCCAGAGGGGATTCAGAAATCCCTTGGTTCAGTCTCTGAAGCTTCTGTGAACTGTAGGGAGAATAAACAAGGACTTGGTTTTGTGATGGAATTGAGTTTGATCTTGGTTCTAAATCCTGGCCCTGCCACTGGCTAGCTTGTGATCTGAAGCTGGAGCCAGAACCTGTCCTGGAGGGTCACAACTAGCTCCCTCGCGGGCGTTGGAGGATTAAATGAGGCAAAGCCTGTGTGTAAGCTCAGCCTGAGCAGGGACTCAGCCGTCAGGGGAAATGACTTCCACTGCTGACTCTCTGGTCCCTGCTGTGGCATCTATTCCAGAGACTGGTCTGCTGGGTGCCTGTCATATCCAGAAGTGGCAACTCTCTCCAGCAGCAGGAGTTCCCACTTCGCACAGCATCAGGCACTAGGTAGTTTCCTAGTTCAGCCCACATCCTCCATGAGGTTTTGTTTGTTTGTTTGTTTTGTAAAAACAAGGAGATCTTTTTTTGTAGAACTACAGTACAATTATAAAAAGCAGTAAAATGAACATTGATATAATACTATTCAAATTGCACCAGTTGTCCCCCCATCAGTCAGGGATGTAATCCAAGAATTGCATTGCTTGGGGTGGGTCCCCGTGTGAGCAACCATTCAGACCCTGTGGGGGAGACCACGTCTGCTGTACTTGGTTCTACTCTACTTTTAAATGTTATTTATTTATTTATTCTAATTTGTTATATAGGGCAGCAGAATGCATTTCAATTCATAATATACATATACAGCACAATTTTTCACGTCTGGTTGTACACAAAGTAGAGTTCCACCATTCGTGTTTTCATACATGTACTTAGGATAACGATGTCTATCTCTTTCCACTGTCTTCCTACCACTGGTTTCGGCTCTGCCTACTAGAGCAAGAGAGAGGTCAAATCTGAGGGCTGGAGTCATCCATGCCTTGGAGTTCATCTGAGATGATCAGAGAAATCCTGCTAACAGGCTGGCTTGAGGCCTGCATGGTACTGTGCTGTGATTATGAACTCTAATTGGAGGTAAATGCCTGGTAAGTTGGGAGAACTGTGTGGTTGCTTGCTTGGGAGGTTTGCCAAGAAACAAGGTTTGCTAAGAAAGTCCACAGGAAGTCCTTTAAATTAAATAAAATAAGACAGAAGGCCATCCCCAGTTGGAAGGTCAGTTGGGGCTAGAACTGGGCATGTGCCCCAAATGCACAGGAATTGGTCTGATAGTGATGTGAGGAGCTATTCTGGCTTTCTCAATAACTTTCTGGATTGTTTGGGTAAAAGACTACTGATGATCTGTTATAGGATTGTTCACATGGGCTGTTCTCAGACTGCTAAAGAAGAGGAAGGCCTCGGGGGCATTCAGAATCGATTCTGGTGTGAAGATCAGGGACTCATGTCCACTTGCCTCCTGTAGCCATTTAGACAGCTCACAGTGTCTCCAATAAGCAGCATGGCCTTAGACAGAACACCTTCCCCCAAACCTGTTCCTCCCCAGACCCTCCCAGTGTCAGGACACAGCACCACCATCCATTGGTTATTTAAATCGGTAACCATAGCGCAATCTCTCATATTCTCTCCCTCTCTCTGCCACACCTAACAAAAATGCCTTGACTCCCTTTCTTCTCACCTCTCCCTCCACTACCCTAATTTTGGCCACCATCAGTTCCTGAGCAGCTTCCTTATTGCCATCCTGATTGCTCAAAATAAGTGAGTGGGAATGTACATAAAGTAGGTGGAACAGGACGCAGTATAAATTAGATGACAGAAAAAACTTTGGAAGAACCTTTTAAAAAAGAAGTTCTTCAATTTTATTCAAGGAGAAGAGGTCCTTTGATGTGGAGGAAACAAAGGAAGCACTCAGGAAGAAGTGGGAAGGGCAAAAGGTTTGAGTGGCAGAATGTTCTGTTATTGATCTGTGTACACCTTGCTCCTGAATGACTCCTTGAACTTTTGTGGGTTGAGAGAAAAGAACGGTGCATACGGATTGTGGGAAAGAAAAGCCACCGTGGGCAGAAGGGGAAAGAGTGATTGACTATTACAGGCTTGGTTTTTAATTTGCACAACCTGAGAAGGAAAAGCAAAGCAATGAGCTTCTGATGGAATTTCCAGAACTACATAGGATGACAAGAGTCATCTGAATGTGACAATCCCATGGCATGAGCCTGCTGGTCCCTTCATGACCTATCGAGTTTGAACAGTGAAGAGCTCACACAGTGGTTTGCTTGCAGAATACACTATGTATCATTAGGAGGTTGAATGAATGCCCAGCTGCGTGTTTGTATTTTATATAAACTGCTGGACTTATGTTTTATGCAAACACACGATGTTGATGCTACACATATAATGCATAAGCTACTTCATACAGTAACAGTAATTTTGATAATTGTGGGAAAATATTGACTTTTTAAAAAAAACATAAATAATATGTGAGCTTAGGAGTCACACAAAGTAAAAATCAATGATCTGTGTACACATTCCAGGATTTAGGTTTTTTATTTTTGTTTTTTATTATCTATAACCTCCACTAGTTCAAACTCCATCTCCTCAGTGAAGACCTCCCAATGAGTCCAGAGCATTCTGAACACAGCTCATTCCTTTTGTATTTGTTATTAAAATGCATAATTAGTATTTAAAACATCTCTATCTAGTATTGATATGCAAAATACTGTCTTTTCACTGATTATTTTCCAACAGAGAACTTTGTGGCTGATTTTATTATTTCCTAACTGTCCATGGAGCCTTCACCACATTAGAACATAATCACCTGTCACTCCCTTCGAAGCCCAAGGGAACTTCAGATACGAAAATGGGGATCAGATTGACTGTTCATATTTGATATGCACATATTGTTTTTGAAAATATATCTCCTAAAATAAATTATTGTACTATTTTCCAAAAGTTAAAAACAAATACCAGTTGGAAGCTATTATTCCCAGTGTCTAGATTAAGAAATAGGCTCAGAGAGGTAAAGTAACTTTATCAAGATCAAGAGTTCTCTGAGGCGGGGAGGTTGGCATCCTCAGATGTTTCTGGTGGATTCTATGGGGAACCGTGCTTGGTTTCCCCCTATAACCTGCCTTCTTCCTCCTTTTACAGCAGAGTGGCTAATGAGGTGGATGTGGTATTCATGTAGTTTCAAAATATTGGGGGATTTTTCCAGATACCATTTGGTTAATTATTTCTAATTTAATTCCACTGTAGTAAGAGAAAAAAACTTTGTATGATTTAAAGTCTTCTGAATTGATTGAGAATTCTATGTAACACAAAATGGTTTATTTTGGTAAATGCTTTACGCTACATAGGAAGAATGTGTACTCTACTGTGGAGGATATCTATAAATGTCAATTGGGTCAGTTTGTTAATAATATTATTCAATATTTCTTAAAAATACATTATTATATCATTTTCCACAGTACAGATTCCTTCTGGTTTTCTGGCTATTTTTCTGCCAGTCATTCAAAGAGAGATTACATTTTGGACTCTGGTTGTACATTTGTCTCTTTCTCCTTGCAGTTTCATCAATTTTTGCTATTAGGTGACTAAATGTTTAGGATTATCATGCCCTACTTTATCATATGAAATGACCTTCTTTTTTCCCTGGCAATATTCTAAATTTTCTCACATCTTTGCTCTGGTCTGCTGGGTCTAACAATAATAAAGCTATTCCAACTTCCTCTGGCTTTGTGTTAGCATAGTATATCTTTTACTTTTAACCTGCTTGTGTCTTCATATTAAAGTGCATTTCTTCTGGTCAACAGATGGTAGGGTCTTGCATTTTTACCCAAAATGAAAAACTATGTTCTTTAAATGGAGATATTTAGACCAAGATCAGTAAACTCTGGCCAGTCATTGCCCATTCATTCTGGCTGCTTACCTATGAGCAATGGCGAAGTTGACTGGTGTTATGTCCATAAAACCAAGACTTGCCAGAACTTTACAAAAAAAGTTTTCTGATCCCTGATTTAGACCATTTATATTTATTGTTATTGTTGGTAAGAACACCTTTAATAAATCTACTGTCCTATGTTGTGTTTTCTATTTGGCCCACCTTATCTTTTCTCTCTTTTTCTATCTTCTTTTTGGATTGAATATGTTTTAAATTTAACTTATCTCCTTTACTGGCTTGTCAGCTGTCAGTCTTTTTCTTTAAGGCTTCTAGAACACATCTGTAATGCAGTCTACCTTCTAGTGACACACCATCCATGTATTGTACAAGAAAACAGCATACAGGTGGCCTCAACCTAGGATCTTTCACCCGGACAGTGATATTGAAAGTGATGTATTCAGCAGAAACTATACTTTGAACTTTGATTTGAGATGTTCGATACTTTATTATAAAATAGGCTTTCTGCTAGATAGTTTTGCCCAATTATAGGCTAATACCTGTAGCTCTGAGCACATATGAAGTAGGATGGACTAAGCTATGCTAGACGTGTTAAATGTATCTTGATGATGGCAGTTCCAACTTGTGGTAGGTTTACTGGGACATAACCCACTGTTATGAAGCGTGATTCCCATTTCTTCCCTCAAGACATTGTGCTACTGTCATAGATTTTGCTTCTATGTGTTAACAATCTCATATTATGAATTCAATTATTAAAGTTACATAGCATAATTTAATAATACTGTGCCTTCCGATTCTTTTTAGCCATATATTTATTAGGTATAAATGTTAATAAATATTATATAAATAATTTCATCTCTATCAAAGTTTGTATTATACATGCTATTCTTTTTTATTTCATTAATAGTCCATTACAACACATTAGGAATTATTAGACATTTGGCTCTTCCATTTGAAAAAAAAATTCAGACTTTTTCTCTCTTCAAGAAAAATTTAATATCTCTTAAAGTAAACTTTTCTCCTTTGCATTTTCACTATCAATTCAGAGACTTCAGCCAGAAGTAAGATTTTGTTTGTTTTCAAAAGTTTTATGTAGTTCTTAAAATGGGGTCAATAGTGCAGTTCTAAAATGTTTCTAAATTTAATGTCTTGATGATAATCTAAGAAAGGAATATTTGGGATCTGCTTGTTGTACTAACAAGTCAATAAGTGACGTGAACTGGTTATGTAAGCAATTTGGTTATGGGAGATTTTTTTAATTACTAAGTGTTCACTGAATAATAACAACAGTGTGAATTTGAGACCAGTTTTAAAGATTCAGCATGCACATTAATTTGCTTTCTTTGGATCAAAGCAATACTTCAAATAAACAAAAAGCCATGACAATTAGTAAATACTGTTTTTTAAAAATGTGCCATCCTTGCTGCATAGCAACTATTGCTCCTATTATGAGCTTTTTACATACTCTAAAATAATTAAGCACAAGCACAAATTCCAGTCTACTGTTTTTGAATGTTAAAGGCATTTAAACTATGAAGTTTACTCTAATACATGTATTATATATTTATAAAGGGAACATTTCATTCCTACGCAAAGGCACAGTGACCCAAGAAAGAGATGACAATGTCATATTAGTGATTCTTCTTTCTCATAAGAAGACTTTTAGGGAAGTTTTATTTGTAATCTCAATAGCTAACACAGCCAAGACCTAATTATCATTCCCTGGCTTTGCTGGCCTGGAGCTTGATTTACTGCAAGTTAAATGATGTTTATTAACAAGAAGTCAAACTATAGAAAAGTACACATGCCTAAAGACGTCTGAGACAGATATCATGGTCTTAATAAGAACTTTGAGACTATTACCTACGAGTATTTTCCCCATCACATTAACTTAGCATAAAGCAAGAGCATAAAGTTCTGCAGGGTCAGCTGCTGAATCTACTCAGTGTTAGTGCCTCACAACCAGAGCACAGAAAGCAGGAGACTAGGGTGGGTCAGAAGCAGAGATGCCCTCTCCAGTGAAATGGATCTGAAAACCCTACGTGGGGGTGACTGTGCAGGTGGGGCACATATACTCCAGCAGGTTCCCCCAAATAGTCTAAGACAGGGAGCTCAGGAGTCTGAGGAAAGGGAAGGATTGCTGATCTCCAACCATGTTAATTCCATCAGATAAATTTCCAAGTCAGAGAAGGGACATTTTCAGTATCTCTTGATATATACAAATGAACAAGTCTTAAGAAGGTTGCTTTAATTTCCAGTGTCTTAGAGAAAGTGTGAGACACCATTTCGCTAGCTCTTCAGTGTGGTGCCAAAGCAAGTCTATCAGTTGAATGAATTAAAAACTATCTGTCATTTTACTTTGCATATTTTGGATTGTTAAGTTGATCATCTTCTTTTTGAATTTTAAAACATGGATTTGGTAAAGACGGGAGAAATGAATAAAAACAGAGTAGATAATCAAGTACAATGAGGCTTGTAAACATTAAAAAGAATTAAAGTGTGGGCCTTGAAAGAAAGGGCTGTGCTACGAGGGACACTTCCAGCAACTTTAGTCCATACTCTCGAATTTTGCTTTCACCAATATGGCACTGTAGTCATAGCAATCATTACTGCCTGACTCTGTAGGCTAAGGAACAGGGGAGCACGTGAGGATTTAGGGAGGGCTCTTATCAGCTCATACATTTGAAGACTGGAAACAGAAAAGACTAGAATTGGCCTGAGCCAGCCACAGCACCTAAAGGGTTTTAATTTGCTGATGGCAGAGTGGGCATTCATGGTGGAGATGTTAGTTTGAAAGTGGTCACTGCTTATTGATAGAAGTTACAAGTTATAGGATCTAGTCCCTGAGGAGAAGAGTCCAATAACAACTAGACAAATTGTTAGGACTTCAGTCAAACAATCTTGAGTTTCAGGGGCCACCTCCCATTCAAGGGAAAAATTTAAGAGTTTATAAAAAAACCCAGACTGGGAGTGTAGCTCCATGGTAGAGACTTAGGGGTGCAGGGTAGAGCCCAGTGATCAATCAAGGAGTACTGGAAATCTATGTTAGGAGACGATGTTGTCATCTCAGTGACTAGAGCTATTCATGGCTTGAGAAGGTGGGAATTAACAATTTTAAAAACATTACTCATGCTATGTAAAATTACAAAAGTAATAATACATTTTCACTGCTACAACTTTGGAAAATACACAAAAGTCTAAAGATTAGAATCGGTGCATTTTTTTTTTCATACTCTAAAAGCAAACATTTGTTTATAATGGCAGGCTAAATGGTAACCCCCTTTATTTTGCCAGGGTAAATATTTTGAAAGTTCGTAACTGACTTTAAGTCATTTTCCATTCTTTTATATTATCTTCTTATAAGAGAAGAAGAGAAGTTATAAGAACATTTTCCTTTTTTAAAGAACGTGTTCAGCTAGGTGCAGTGGTGTACTCCTGATAATCCTGGCAGCTTGGGAGGCTGAGACAGGAAGATTTGAGTTTAAACCCAGCCTCAGCAATTTAGCGAGCAACTCAGTGAGACTCTGTCTCTAAATAAAATACAAAAAAGGACTGGGGATGTGGCTTAAGTGCCCTTGAGTTCAATCCCAGGTACCAAAAAACCAAACCAAACCAAACAAACAAAAACCCAACTGATCAAATGTAGATTCTAACACTTATGTGAAAAAAGTAAACATTCGGAAAAAATCATGCTTCTGCATGAGAAACAAGGGCTATCTTAATCTTACAAGATTTCAAAATCTGCTCTTACTTTTTAAATTTCCTATTATGTAGGGTAATATTTTAGAAAATATACACATCATAAACACACTTAGTGTTGGAAATACCAGAAGAGATCAAAAGTGTACCTAGAAGCAAAAAAATCTATCTGGAACAGTATTCTAGCAAATGGGCAGAATTTTAAAAAGCAAATATGACACAGGCTGGTGAAAGCCACACTATTACCTTCTCCTTCCAGCTATCGTCGCTAAGCATCTTCTGTCTAATGGTCTCCTGCAGCTGCTCGATGCTTTTCTGATGCGACATCAGCATCAATTCCCTGAAAACCATAAACCCAGAGATGAGTCAAAATGTACCTCACACTCTTCATAGGTGACAGTTCCTGGCTTACAGACTATCCTCTCACAGCTTAGTGTTTATCCTCTTTACAATACAAGCGCATACACACACACACACACACACACACCCCACATACACCCTGTGTACCATTTTAATTGTTAACAGAAGTTCATAAGCACTGCATATAAGGCTAAGTATCTTCTCAGGCGTTATTTTTTTCTTAATTCATAATAAGTTGTTATTTTTTGCATGAAATAGTAGCAACTTATAAGGAGTCACAAATACAATAAAATCTTGTAAGTTATGGTTCAAAAAGTTTGAACTAAATTCTAGCACCAAAGAAAAGCACCTTGGAATATGCCTTAAAGTCAATAAATGTTTTGTCAATATTATTGACAAGTCTCAAGAAATTTTAAGAAATTGAAATTGTATTATGTATCTTTTCCAACTGTAATGCAATAAATGTAGCAAACAATTACAAGAAAAACCTCAAAACTATATAAATACATGGATTAAACAACTTACTCTTCAACAACCAGTGGGTCAAAGAAGAAATTAAGAAAGAAATTTAAGAATTTATTGAAATAAATGAATATGGAGATACACTATATTGAAAGTCTATGGCATACAGCAAATATCACATTAAGAAAGAAGTTTATAGCAATTAATGTTTACATCACAAAAGCAGAAAGATCTCAAATAAACAACCTATTGCTGTAACTCAAGACACCAGAAAATCAGGAAGATATCAAACCCCAAATAAATAAAACAAAAGGAATAATGAAGATCTGAGCAGAAATAAATGAAATAGATACAAAAATACAAAAGATCAGTAAAAAGATCTAATTCTTCAAAAAAGTAAACAAAACTAACAAAACCTTAGCTAAGATGAACTGAGAAAAAAAGAGAGAAGTCTTAAATGAGAGATGAAAAGGGAGACATCATAACTGACACCACAGAAATAACAGCGATATTAATGGGTTAGTATGAACAACTCCACACCAATACATCTGATAAGCTAGGAGAAATGGATAAATTCCAGGACACATAGCCCTTACCAAGACTGAACCAAGAAAAAACAGAAAACTTGAACAGAAAAACAAGTAACAAGTTTGGACCAGTAATAAAAAGCTTCCTATCAAATAAAAGTCCTGGATCAGATAGCTTCACTGCTGAGTTCTATCAAACCTTTAAAGGAGGAGAACCAATACCAATTCTTAAATTATTCCAAAAAATTAAAGAGGAGGGATTTCTTCCAATCACATTCTACAAGGCCAACATTATCCTGATAACCAACTCAGACAAAGACACAACAAAAAAGGAAATGCCAGCGGCCAATATCCTTTAAGTAGGTATGCAAAAAACAAACAAACAAAAAACCCTCAAAAAAATACAAGCAAGCTGAGTTCAACATTAAAAAGATTATTCACCATGATCAAGTGGGATGCAGGATGGTTCAAATGTGAATCAATATACATGATATGCTACATCATCAGAATGAAGGACAAAAACTATATCAACAGATGCAGAAAAAGCATTTGATAAAATTCAACATCTCTTCATGATAAAAAACATGGAACAATTAAATACAGAAAGAACATAGCTCAACATAATTAAGATCATATGTAATAAGTTAAAAGCTAACATTATACTGAATGAGAAAAATGTGAAATCTTTCTAAGATCTGAAACAAGACAAGGAAGCCCACTTTTAACATTTTATTCAACAAAGTTCTGGAACTCCTAGCCATAGCAATCAGGCAAGAGAAAGAAATAAAGGGCATTCAAACTGGAAAAGAGGAAGTCATATTGTCACTGTTTGCAGACGAAATGATCCCGTATATAAGAAACCCCAAAGATGCCACTAAAAAGTATCAGAACTAATGAACAAATTTATCAAAGTTGCTGGATATATCTGAAATATAAATGTAGAAAGAAATCTGATTTATACTGTCTACAAAAAATAGGAGTTTATTTAACCAACAAGGGGAAAGATCTCTACAATGAAAACTATAAAACAATGAAGAAAGAAGTTAAAGAGGATAAGAAAAATGGAAAGACATCCTGTGTTCCTGAATTGGAAGAATGAAATTGTTAAAATGCCCATAATGCCCCAAGTCAGAGTCAGAGTCAAGGCAATCTCTATCAAAATATTAATGACATTCTTCAGAGAACTGGAAAAAACAAACCTATAATTTGTGTGGTGAACAAAACAAACACAAATTATGAATATACAAAATAATCCTGAACAAAAAGAACAAAGCAGAAAGCAGAAGGCTGACCTCAAAATATACCACAAAGCTGTAGTGATCCAAGAAGTATGGCATTGGCTTCACAACAGACACAGACTGTACATCAGGACAGACAGCCCAGGAGTAAGCCTGAGCATACACAGTAGCCAACTGGCTTTCAGCTAAGATGCCAGAAACACACAGTGCAGAGAGGACAGTCTCTGAATAATGGTGCCAGGAAAATTGGTGTCCACATGCTGAAGAATCAAACTAGGTCTGGCTCTCTTGCCAGTTACAAAATCGACTCAAAACAAATTAAAGATGTAAATGTAAGACCTGAAACAATGAAAACTGCTAGAAAAGACCCCAAACCACAGGAAATACAAGCAAAAACAAACAGTGGAATTATGTCAAGCCAGAAAGCTCTGCACAGAAAAGGAAACAATCCTAGGGAAGAAGCAGTCCACAGAGTAGGGGAAACTATACATCTGATAAGGGATTCATATTCAATGTTTTTTAATGGGGGAATTATTGTTTTCTTTGCTGTGTTTTTTAGCTTGGTATCCTACTTGCCTATTTTTCTTTCGTTTCCTGTGCTTTTGGGATCTTGTCCAAAAAATCCTTGCCCATTCCACTTCCTGAAGTGCTTCCCCCATGTTTTCCTCTAGTAGTTTCACTGTTTCAGGTCTTATATTCATGTCTTTAATTTGTGTTGAATTTCAAAAAACTTGGGGAGGCCCTGGGTTCAATTCTAAGCACTGCAAAAAATAAACTAAACTAAAACCCCAAGATAAAAATCTGACTTAAAAATGGGCATTAGACCCAAATAGACATTTCTTGAAGAAGGCATACAAATGCTCCTAAGGTATATAAGAAAATGTTCAACATCAACATCACTAATTATCAGGGAAATGCAAATCAAAATCACAATGAGATGTAATCTCACTCCAGTAAACTTGTGATTGTCAAAAAGATAAAAGATGACAAATGCCAGTGATATGGAGAAAAAGGAACTCTTGCATACTGCTGGTGGGAATGTAAATTAGTAAAGCTGTACGGAAGTGCCTCAAAAAACTAAAAATTGAACTGCCATCTGATTCAGAAATCCCACTACAGAGTATATATATATATCCCAAAGAAATGAAGTTGGGATGTTGAAGAGACACCTGCATTCCCAAGTTCATTGCAGCAACAGTCAAGAAATGGAAACAGCCTAAGCCTCTACCATCTGAGGACTTGATAAAGAAAATGTGGCACATATACAGAATGGAATACTATTCAGACACAAAAATGAAATCCTGTCATTTGCAACAACATGGATGGAACTGGAGATCATGATGGTAAGTGAAATAACCCAGGCACAGAAATACAAGTACCCTGTGATTTCATTCATATATGGACATAAAAAGAGATAACTTCATGGAAGTTGAGAGTAACATGGCAGTTACCGAAGGCTGGTGAGAATGGGGGACGCTGGGAAAAGGCTGGTCAGTGGGCACTAAATTGCAGTGAGGAGCAAGTTCTGGGTGCTGTTGCTAAGTACCTACTGAACTTTTCAAGAAGCTAGGAGAAAGAACTTGAATGTTTTCACCATAAAGAAATGATAAGTGTTTTAGGAAGTATATATGTTTAACCTGACTTAAACACTACACAATGTTTGTATATCTATAATTTTTAAAAAAAAATGCAGATTATATAGCAAGTTCTATAGGTTCTGCTTCATTATGTTCCTCTAATCATTTCCTCCTTTCCTTTCCAACTGCCCCAAAGCCTCCTTAAGTTCCTAGACTCTTATCTCCTATCAAGAGTGTCATAACAGACTCCTGATCTCTTCATCTCTAGCCTACTCTCTTGTTATTCAACATCTTTACCATTGTAAAAATGGTGCCTATATTTCTAGGTTAGGAAATTTTAATGACACAAACACAAGACACATTTGACTTGGTAATTCAGATATGAACATCATTTGAGGGAAACTGATTTTAAAAACCTCAAACTCCAAGACTTTATTTCCAGAAGCAAGTCAGACTAGGTTCCTTAATAACTCTCCAACTGAAAATAAGTTCTAGTTAAAATGCCGCAAGTTTTTCAGTGAGTTGGTCAAAAAGTGAGGAAGATGCAGAGAGCAAAACTCAAATGAAAGGCCAGAGGAAAGTTCTCAGTGGAAAAATGGTAAAATCTGAATCAAGTCTGTAGTTAATAATATATCAATGATGATTTCTTAGTTTTGACAGATATACTATTGTTGGGAGTAAAGTGTATGGAGAATATAAAAGAGATGCTGAGAGGTTGAGGACATGTCTATTCAGCCCTTCAGAAGCAAAGGAGGGGGGCTGGGGCTGGGGCTCAGTGGTGCAGTGCTTACCTGGCACGTGTGAGGCACTGGGTTCGATCCTCAGCACCACATAAAAATAAATAAAAATAAAACAAAGGTTTTGTGTACATCAACTAAAAAAATAAAATTAAATAAATAAATAAGAAGCAAAGGAGGGAAAGTAGGAGGGAACAACGTTTGAGGGAAGGGTCCAGTCTGTTGAAACCCAGATGCAAGTCCAGGGAGCTCACTGGAGTCCAAGCACGACAAACAAAAATAAACCTCACACCTGACGCTTCAGAGTGAAAATGAAGAACAGCAAAGTTCAAGATCTTAGAACTTGGAGAGGAAATACTGAAAGGAACATAAATATCTGAGAGCTAGCTCTTGACAGCAATAGAGGATGACAGAAAGCAGCACAGGCATGTGCTCTGAGACCTGTTAGAAAATGAACACCAACCTGAAGTTGGGACCCCAAGGCCATCTTGCAGAAAGAGGCTGAGATAGGGATGTCCATAAAACCTGAGCACTTACCGCCAGTTCAAGGAACTTCCAAAGACTGTGCTCTGCAGGAAGGAAGGTGGTCTCAGAAGGAAGGTCAGAAAGCAAGAAAGGGTCTTCAAAGAAACTGGCCCCCACGCAGGCAGAGGCTCCTCAGCTGTGTCAGGGGCAGCTGCGCCAGGCTTTAGGGTTCATGCGGTGCAGCTAGCACCCTGGAGCCCTACTGTTTTTATCTTTGGATTTGTGTTTGTAGTGGAGTCTGACAGATGAATCAAGCAGGAACTAAGGTCTCAGTGTTCCAG
Source organism: Marmota flaviventris (assembly GCF_047511675.1). NCBI lineage: Eukaryota > Metazoa > Chordata > Mammalia > Rodentia > Sciuridae > Marmota > Marmota flaviventris. The sequence continues at coordinate 112,087,861 of NC_092505.1, read as the reverse complement.
CTCTGACCCAGTTACGCCTCTTGCCACTGTCCTGCCTCCCCCAGACAGTTCTCAGTCACTGCTCCCCTGGCTTCTCCCAGGGACTGCCACTTCTGCCCCAGATGGGAGCAGGGCCTGGGCCTGGGGAGGTTGGTGCCTGTAGAAGTCTGAACTTAAAGGACATTAAATAGCAAACAAAAGACCACGTGGCAGCATGAGGGAGAGGGAGAGGGAGAGGGAGAGGGAGAGGGAGAGAGAGGGAGAGGAGGAGAGGGAGAGAGGGAGGGAGGGAGGGAGGGAGAGAGAGAGAGAGACACTGTCAAAGAAAGAAAAATGCTGCTTTCCCACTGTTTTAACAAGGAACCTTATATTTCCATTTTGCAACAGGCTCTGAAAATTATGTAGTTAGCTCTGCATGTAGGTAAGTGTAAACTAATACAGTCTGATTAAAATATTAATTCTGATTATGTGCAGTTAGAGGAGCTAACACAAAGAACTAGAAAACTGGACCACGAGGTAGAATGTATGTCAGAGGGCAGCTATTGGAGCTCCAGTGTTCTTCGTCCTGTTCATTATTCAAGAGGAGTTTAGATACAAATTTTGGAGATAAAATTTCAAAAGCAACTACTAAAATAATAGAAATAAAATATACTATTAGTGGAAAAATGCACTAATACACAAAACCAAAAAATCCTCCTAACAATAGGCCCAAAATGAGAAAATAGTACAGAAAGGAAAAAAAAAGGGGGGCAGGGGAGAAAGAAAAGGCTTAACACAATGATCACAATAGAGGTAAAAGAGTTAGAAGAAACAGACTTGATACAAAGCTTAGTTCTATGCTCTGTATAGGAGACATTCCTAAAATATAAGGACATGTAAAGACTGAAAGGAAGAAACTGGAAAAGATCTAACAGGGATATATTACAGGGAGGAAAGAATATAACTATATTATTATCAGGGAAATAGACTTTAAGATAAGTCATTATTGGGGGCTGAAAATGATAATAGGTTTGATTTACTATGAATATTCCTAAACTTATACACACCAAATAAAGTAGTCTCAAGATAGATGGCGCAAAACTTGCTAAAACTGTAAAGAGAAACAGGCAAACCCTCACCATGTGGTAGAATTCGGCATAGCTCCTTTGGTTACAGCTAAGCTGACCCAGGATCACACAGATGGCCCTGGAAGCATAACTGCACACTCTGGCCATGCAAGGTTGCAACCAAGGGCCAAGCAGAGAAAAATTCAGTAAAGATACAGGAGATGTATGGCAAGCACTAAGACCAATTTTATATACAGAGCCACATGTTGCAGAAAAATACATAATTATTTTCTAGCCCATATGAAATTGACCACATTGGAGGCCAGAAAGTTTCAGCAAATTTCAAATAATTTTAGGCTACCCACCTGCTTTGCCAAACTTGATAGCTACTACCCTCAAATAGTTATAGAACTCTTAAAATATGACTAGTCCAAATTGAGATGCGCTCTAAGTGTAAATAAAATATCAGATCTGAAAATTTAATATAAAAAAATCCAAAATTCAGCTTTGGAGATGTAGCTCAATGGTAAAGCACTTGCTTTGCATGCATGAGGACCTGGGTTCTATCTTCAGCAAAGTGCACACATGCACACATCCACAATCTAAACTAACCCTAGTAACTTTTAAAGATGATCATGTATTTAAATAACATTTTGCTATGTTGGGTTAAGTAAAATATATTTTTTAAATTTGATTTTTATTTATTTTTAATCTTTTAATGTAGCAAGAATTTGTAAGAATTTTTAAATTACATATGCGCTTTATATTTTACTTCTTATGATCTATAATCAATATTCTCTGAAATTAAAGAAATGTCAGTAACAAAAAATAAAATATCTCAATGTATCTTAAAAATTTAAAAAATGTATTTTGAATAACTCATGGGTCAAATAAAAATCACAGGTGGTACTTAAATATACTTAGAATAATAATGAAATTGCTACATATCAAAACTTATGAAATAAAGCTAAGGCAGACAGGATGGATAAACATGGGATACCAGAGAACACAAATTCAGATGAAGAATGAATGATCCTCAGCTACACACACACCAGGAATAAATTCCAGGAACATACTGTCAAGTGTGAATCACACATACAACATGATTTTATTTCTGTGTATATTAAATACACACAAATCTAACATTACACTTTTTAGGAAGAGAAACATACTTGGTAAAATTAGAGCGATGCAAGCACACAAGGGACCCTAGCTTGGCTTTTGTAGATGTGCTTGATCAGCTGGAGGAAGTTCCCTTCCACCTACCTGCTGTGTTACCTCTGAGGAAGGAGAATCTGGGACCAGGGAGGAACATTAAGGGACTTCAGAGCTAATGGTGGGGTTCTGTGTCCTAATGGAGTACACAGATCTTGTATTTCTTTATACTTTATACCTATATCAACCTTCTCCATGTGTACTCAGTGTTTCTAAAACAATTATTGATAAAGCCTGAGCATGGAGAATGGGGAGGTGGAGGAGAGAATTCAAGGCAAAGATGAAGGTGAAGAAATGGGCAAGGGAGTGGTAAGTGGAACTATCTTCTGAGTATGGGTTTCACTGACAGCCGGCGCTGAACACACAGGGTCCCTATTCAAATGGTGCTCAAAATCCAGCAAATTTCAAAGTGTGCTCCAATCCACACTGTAAAGGTCTGTCCTTTATAGGATAAGCCATACCCAGCAGGTTCTGATAACCTGCCCCATGCCTGGAGAAAAGGCAGTGAAGCAAAAGGAACGAGGGATGAGGACAGCAAATGGGGTCTCACTAAAACTTCACTGCGGCTCTCCCAAATGTCTCTAGACTTTTCTGTCTCCTTCACATCTCATTTTCCTCTAACGCAAGCCAGATGCCAACAGCTCCCAAATTCCCTGTAGTCATATCTGTTTTGACGTCTGACACTGGTGCATCCAACTTCCCACCTGGCTGCTCTCCTTTATTTTAGAAACATCTGAAAGACAGTGTTAACATTCACTTTGGCTCATGTCACATGTCGTCTGCTTCTCATGTGGGTTGTTCTAGAATGTAGCCCAAGGGGCAGGTTTACCCTGGAATGTTGTCTTTGTAGCACACAGTAAAGAAAAAACATCAAAACACAGGATCTCTTAAAACTTCTGTTTAGAATGGAGCATGTCCCTTTTCTTGCATTTCAGAGGTAAGAACAGTGAAATGGCCAAGTCTGGTAACCGGTGTGGCTGGTGCTGTCCTCAGCTGTACTGGGGGGCGGGTGTACTGTATCACCTGGCACCCAGAGTCTGTGGCATCTCTGGAGACCTGGGAAGCCTGCTGTGTAAGTAGGGGACATTTCTTGCTATGGTCCTTTCTCCTGGCAATAATTTCTCAGCCCAGTTTTCTCCATAGTTCCTGGCTTTTCCTTTCTAAGATGTACTACTTTTTCAGTATCCAGTTTGGCCACATCAGAAGAGGGCATTAGGGGTTTTGCTCATTGGGGAAAAAATTAGCTCTCTCAACTTTCTTTGGGTTCAAAGATGTTAGGGATAGGGTGTGCTCCTTCATAATCCCCCGGTCCTGCCCCTCTTATCTCCAGTCAACTCATGGTTTGCTTTCTGTCACTAGGTCAGTTTGTATTTTCAGAACATATATACATATCTATACATGAAATCCTATAGTAGATTCTTTCTGATCTGGCATCTTTTACTTGGCATAACTATTTTGAGTTTCATCCATACTGAATTATGTATTAATAGTTCATTTGTTTTTATGCCAAGTGGTATCTGGCTGTACAAATACAGCACAAATCATCCATGCACCTGTTGTTGATTGTTAGAGGGTTGTAAAGATATGGCTACTACAGATACAGCTACTATCAATATCTGTGCATATGTTTTTGTGTGGGCATATGCTTCTTTCATATCTCTTGGGTAAATATATAGGAGTACAATGTCTTTCAAACAAAATAGGCACCTATTTAACTCATAAAGAAACTTCCAAACCATCACTCAATAAAGCTCTACCATTTTACATTCCCACAAGCAGGGTATGATTGTTTCAGTTCCTCCACATCCTCTCCAACACTTGAAGGGCTTTTAAATCTTAGATATTCTAAAAGTATGTAGTAGTATTTCATTGTGGTTTTAATTTGCATTTTATCAATGACTAATGACATTGAGCATTTTTATATACTTATTAGTCGTCTGTATATATTCTTTGGTGAAGTGTCTACTCAAATCTTTTGCTCATTTTTTATTAGGTTGTGTACATTCAAATAATAAATGAATTTCTAAAGTTCTTTATGTATTCTGGAAACAGTTTCTTTATATATTCTGGAGACAGGTATTTATGGCTTTTCATTTTCTTACCAGTGTCTTTTAAAGAACAGTTGTTTTTGTTTTTTTGTGGTGCAGAGAATTGAACCCAGGAGGTAAGCATTGTACCACTGAGCTACATCCCAAGTCCTTTCAGAAACTTTTAATTATTAAAATAGGGTCTCAATAAGATTAGAAAATTCCAATGAGTATTTTCCAGATGGTGCCTGCAAATATCTTCAAAGTTACCTTTACTACAAAATAGATGGTATTGAATATATGAGTTGCTTGACTCTTTAGTCTCCCTGAAGATAGTTACAGTTTTTATATCATGAAATGTAGAATCCATTCCATATGCATTCTTTTGATGGACTCAGAATAAAGCATGACTGTTGTATCTATCCCTTTAGAACAAAATCTACACAAGTACTGCAGATTATCGCAGTTAAAATATAATAGGTCATCCCATGTTCTTGGATAGGTTGAATTAATATTATCAAAATGGCCACACTGCCAAAAGCACTACACAGATGCAGTGCAATCCCCATCAAAATACCAATGACATTTTTCACAGAACTAGGAAAAACAGTTCTAAAACTCATTTGGAAGAATAAGAGACCCAGAACAGCAAAAGCAATAATGAGCAAGAAGAGCAATGCTGGACCTCAAATTATACCACAGAGCATGGTATAGGCATCAAAACAGACATGAAGGCAATGGAACCGAAGACACCCAGACCAACCCTCACAGATACAGTTGTATGATACTCAACAAAGGTGCTAAGTACATACATAGGTTGGAGAAAACATAGCCTTTTAAACAAATGGTGCTGGGAAAACTGGATATCCATATATAGAAGAATGAAACTAGATCCCCATCTCTCACTCTGCATAAAAGTCAACTGAAAATGGATCAAGGACCTAGGAATGAGATCAGAAACTCTGCAACTTCTAGGAAAAAATATAGACTCAACACTCAACATATGGTACAGGCACTGACTCCCTTAACAAGACTTCTAAAGTGCAAGAAATAAAATGAAAAATTGGTAAGTGGGATGGCATCAAATTAAAAAGATTCTGCCCAGCAAAGAAACAAGTGAGAAGAGAGAGCCTACCGAGTGGGAGAAGATCTTTGCTAGCTGCTGCTCAGAAAGAGAATCAATATCTAGAATATATAAAGAAATCAGAAAACTTAACACCAAAAAAGAAAAACAAATAACCCAATTAATAAATGAGAAAAAGAATTAAATAGACATTTCTCAAAAAAAGAAATACAAATAGCCAATAAATAAATGAAAAATGTTCAACATCTCTAGCAATCAGGGAAATGCAAACCTAACTCCTTTGATATTTTATCTCACTCCAATTGGAAGGGCAATATCAAGAAAATAATAATAAGTGTTGGCAAGGATGAGGGGGAAAAGGTTCACTCACATGGTTGCTGGAACTGAAAACTAGTACAATTGCTCTGGAAAGCAGTTGGAGATGCCTCATAAAATGAGGAATAGAACCACCATATGACCCCGCTGTCCCACTCCTTGGAATATATCTAAAAGATCTAAAATCAGCGTACTGTAGGGATACAGTCACATTAATTTTTATTGCAGAGCAATTCACCATACCAAGCTATTAAACAAACCCAGGTGCCTGTCAACAGACAAATGGTGAAATGTGATATATATACATATTATAATATAATATAATATACAGTTTTACTCAGCCATTAAAAAAATCACAATGAAATGACAGCATTGGTGGTACGTGGATGGAACTGGAGAACATCAATGTGAAGTGAAATAAGCCAGAACTAGAGTCAGGGATTGAATGTCTTCTCCAGATCAAAACAAGAGGTGGGGGTGGGGGGAGGAAAGAAAAAGGCAGGACTGGACTCCCATGGAAATAGAAGAGAAATCAGTACAGTAGAGGAAGGAGACTGAGGGGGAGAAAGGTGAGACACGCAAAGAGGGAACAGTGGAATGAACCTGACCAAACTTTCCTATGTACACATATGAATTTCACCATTATATTCATCTATAATGCAGTAATTAAAAAACAACAAATAAATAAAAGAAAAATCAGTAGAGTAAAAGAAAGAGAATAAGGAAAGAGAAGAGGGGAGGGAAAGGGCAAGTACTAGGGACTACAACTGAGCAAATTATATTCCATGTTTATGTAATTATGTCAGAATGAACCCCAATATTATGTATGACTACAATAAACTAATAAAAAATATAGTAGGTCAGGGTTCAAATGCTAGAAATTAAGTGATCATTATTCACAGAATTTTCAGAATTATGAAGTCTGTTTTGACACTTCCACAAAGTATAAGGTGTTTTAAGTGAATTGCTATAAAAATATGAGCTTCTATCTGTGGTGGTAACTTGCTTGACCTCACGGTTACAGAAATGACACACTGTTACACCCCTTTCATTTCCTGCTGAGCCTGTTTCTGACTCTAAGGGCTCACAGTGAGTGTTGAATGGAACAAGCAGGGAGAATAAATATATCATTTATAAGCACTGGTAGTCCTGGACTAGAATGGCACAGGCAACAAGCAGTGACTTATGTGTGAAAAAGATAACATGGACTCCAAAGAGAAAACCCACACACCGTTCAGGCAAAAACCCATCTTAAGACTTTGATAAGAGATAGTGATCTTATGTAAAAAAAAATTAGACAGACCAACTTGGTTGTCAGGAGGAGTTTCTGTTAGGAATCTATAGGAATTATGAGAACTAGAACATTAATTTTAGAGGCCTGGTCATATTTTTCATATTATAAAAATTGCAGCTGTTAAGGCAGCAGAGTTTCTCTTCAGAACCAGTTCTAGCAATGTGGATGCTCTAGAATTATAGAAGACAACACAGATTTAAAATAAGGATGATGGCCACTAGAATCCACAGCCTGCACTTCACTCCTGGCTCAGATGCTGCAAATCAGAAGATCTCTGGGCCTGGAGAGAAGCTGGGAACCTCCCAGCTTTACAATGGTACCAGCTATTTGATTAGAATTAAATCCATTGTCACCCATACACACAGCAAATATTTACTGAGTGTTTGCTGGGTGTCAGGCACTGTTTCTGTCTCTGGGGACACAGCAATTCTTTCTTGTTGCTCCTTAGGACTATGTTTATACATTCCCACAGTTTTAGAAGAAATGAAGCCTGAGCAGTAAATGAGTCGCAGGGGCAGACCAGCCCAGGGTGCTCGGCAGCTGGCTGCCGATGTTCTGCATAGATTGCAAAGGAAGTGTGGCTATCCCTCACCTTCTAACCTGCAATGTCACCAGACTGGTTTTCGTTGAGGCGGGGGTTTGGTACTGGGGATTGAACCTGGGGTGCTTTACCACTGAGCTACACCCCCAGTGCAATAGTTGTTTTTTTTTAAAATAGAATTTTTGAAGTTGACACAATAGGGAAATACTTGTAGTTAAGAGTATTTAAAAAAAAAAAGTTTTCAATTCTGAGACCAATGAGAATTTCATTTCTTACAGACATGCAGGAATCTAGATTCCCTTAATTATAGAAAAAATGTAACTGCAAACAAATGTCAAAGCATACTGCCAAAACAACAGCTTTAAATTCTATTTCACAAGTGAAGACATCTTCACACTGTCAATCAAAGAGATCATCTTGATTTTATCACAATTCCTATCTACACTAAAGGCTGAGATGAGAAATTTGGCAAACCGGTTGTTTTGAAGCTGCTGATGAATAGGGTATCAGAGAAAGAGCTGGATCTTGGAGGAAAAAACCTGCTAAGATTTATTATTTTAGAATATCACTTAGAATGCTTCATTTCATAATGCTTTAAACTAATGGGATAACATCCAAATTGAATTACTCTGAGGATTAATCTTTACAACAGTATGAGCAAAGTAGATAATACTGAATTCAACAGATATTTACTGAATATCTGCATGGATAGTACAGGGTATAAATTAACACAATATGGTGCTTGAAGGGAATTATAACTTCAAGAAAGATGAAAAGAGGAAACTGATACCTACTGAGCACCTATAATCTGATGGTCATGATTCTAGATGCTTTAATATTCACAAAATATATATGCTAAGCCTCAGGCTAGCATCATTCTAAATGGAGAAAAACTGAAGGCATTCCCTCTAAAATCTGGAACAAGACAGGGATGCCCTCTCTTACCACTTCTATTCAATTTAGTTCTTGAAATACTAGCCAGAGCAATTAGACAGACAAAAGAAATTAAAGGCATAAAAATAGGAAAAGAAGAACTTAAATTATCACTATTTGCAGGCGATATGATTCTATACCTAGAAGATCCAAAAGGGACTACAAAGAAACTACTAGAACTAATAAATGAATTCAGCAAAGTGGCAGGATATAAAATCAACACGCATAAATCAAAGGCATTCCTGTATATCAGCAACAAAACTTCTGAAATGGAAATGAGGAAAACCACTCCATTCACAATATCCTCAAAAAAAAAAAAAATACTTGGGAATCAACCTAACAAAAGAGGTGAAAGATTTATACAATGAAAACTACAGAACCCTAAAGAGAGAGAGAGAAGAAGATCTTAGAAGATGGAAAAATATACCCTGTTCATGGATAGGCAGAACTAACATCATTAAAATGGCGATATTACCCAAAGTTCTCTACAGGTTTAATTCGATGCCAATCAAAATCCCAATGGCATTTCTTGTAGAAATAGAGAAAGCAATCATGAAATTCATATGGAAAAACAAAAGACCCAGAATAGCAAAAGCAATTCTAAGCAGGAAGTGTGAATCAGGCGGTATAGCGATACCAGATTTCAAACTGTACTACAGAGCAATAGTAACAAAAACAGCATGGTACTGGTACCAAAACAGGCAGGTTCCATTGGTCAATGGAACAGAATAGAGGACACAGAGACCAATCCACAAAGCTACAACTATCTTATATTTGATAAAGGGGCTAAAAGCATGCAATGGAGGAAAGATAGCATCTTCAATAAATGGTGCTGGGAAAACTGGAAATCCATATGCAACAAAATGAAGCTGAACCCCTTTCTCTCGCCATGCACAAAAGTTAACTCAAAATGGATCAAAGAGCTTGATATCAAATCAGAGACTCTGCGCCTGATAGAAGAAAAAGTTGGCTCCGATCTACATATTGTGGGGTCGGGCTCCAAATTCCTTAATAGGACGCCCATAGCCCAAGAGTTAATAACAAGAATAAACAAATGGGACCTACTTAAACTAAAAAGTTTTTTCTCAGCAAGAGAAACAATAAGAGAGGTAAATAGGGAGCCTACATCCTGGGAAAAAATTTTTACCCCTCACACTTCAGATAGAGCCCTAATATCCTTTGTATATATACAAAGAACTCAAAAAATTAAACAATAAGATAACAAATAACCCAATCAACAAATGGGCCAAGGACCTGAACAGACACTTCTCAGAGGAGGACATACAATCAATTAACAAGTACATGAAAAAATGCTCACCATCTCTAGCAGTCAGAGAAATGCAAATCAAAACCACCCTAAGATACCATCTCACTCCAGTAAGATTGGCAGCCATTATGAAGTCAAACAACAATAAGTGCTGGCGAGGATGTGGGGAAAAGGGTACACTTGTACATTGCTGGTGGGACTGCAAATTGGTGCGGCCAATTTGGAAAGCAGTATGGAGATTCCTGGGAAAGCTGGGAATGGAACCACCATTTGACCCAGCTATCGCCCTTCTCGGACTATTCCCTGAGGACCTTAAAAGAGCGTACTATAGGGATACTGCCACATCAATGATCATAGCAGCACAATTCACAATAGCTAGACTGTGGAACCATCCTAGATGCCCTTCAATAGATGAATGGATAAAAAAATGTGGCATTTATACACAATGGAGTATTACGCAGCACTAAAAAATGACAAAATCATGGAATTTGCAGGGAAATGGATGGCATTAGAGCAGATTATGCTAAGTGAAGCTAGCCAATCCTTAAAAAACAAATGCCAAATGTCTTCTTTGATATAAGGAGAGCAACTAAGAACAGAGCAGGGAGGAAGAGCATGAGGAAAAGATTAACATTAAACAGAGACGAGTGGGGGGAGGGAAAGGGAGAGAGAAGGGAAATCGTATGGAAATGGAAGGAGACCCTCAATGTTACACAAAATTACATATAAGAGGTTGTGAGGGGAAATGGGGGGGGGGGAACAAGGGAGAGAATTGAACAACAGCAGATGAGGTAGAGAGGGAAGATGGGAGGGGAGGGGAGGGGGGATAGTAGGGGATAGGAAAGGTAGCAGAATACAACAGTCACTAATATGGCATTATGTAAAAATGTGAATGTGTAACTGATGTGATTCTGCAATTTGTATGTGGGGTAAAAATGGGAGTTCATAACCCACTTGAATCAAATGTATGAAAGATGATATGTCATGAGTTTTGTAATGTTTTGAACAACCAATAAAAAAAAATTCACAAAAGATAGCTGCTGTTAATATGACCATTTTTCATGTAAAGAAAAGAAGCCTCACAGGGGTTAAGCTGCCTGCTCTCATGCTGGTCAAGCTGGGATTTAAATTGGTACTTGCCTGCATTCGACAACCATACTTCTTATATGAAGCCACACTGCCACAACGTCCTAGAACCCTCGTATCACCGAAGCCATTCTGATATCTAATACTAGGTATAGTATCCACTGCTCATTGTGTCCACCTCACTGAAGTAGCTCAACATCAAGTGCTCTCATCTCTTCTGATTCGTCAAGGTGCTGGAGGACACCCTCTCACACTCACTTAGTGGATGGGGTGCACATGAAGTAGAATCGGAAGGGACACAGATGGGAACACGAGGTTTTCTGCCTTCTGCAGGTCAGTGAGTTCCCTGCAGACTTAGTGTTACAACCTGGCTGAGAACCAGCAGTCACATGGAGAGTAACTGAGAAAACAGCTCTTCAAGAAAAGTTGTGCAAACCAGAGAGAAGAGAACTCGAGTTATTAAGGTCACACACAACAGAGCTTGTTCCTGAATTTGCCAAATATGGGACCCTGAGTCAGAGCGTAGCCTCAGTTGACCTTAGTGTCCTCATCTATAACATGCACACAATGACTCCTGTGTCAGAGGTCAGGGTCACAGCTCTGCTAGCCAGGGCCTTTGTGCAAATGTGAAAGTGGCTTCTCTTCTGGGCTGGTGAATTAGAAAAAGTGCTCCCTCTGTCTGGGGGTACACCCGTGGGGGTTGGCAAGGAAAGATGGCATGCTTTTCCAAGGAAATAAGTACCTTCCTCTGTGGAAAGTTGCCAGAAGCACAGAGTCCAGGCTGATGTTCAGACCCCTTAGCCCTGCTGCTGGCCCCACACAACGGTGTAGGGCATCTCACCTGGGCAGTGTGTGGACAAGGTAAGATAATGTCCCGAAGGCTGCTGAATGTGTGGACTATATGTGAGACAGCTGGGGAGGAATGAAGGTGAGGGAGAAGGAAAGAAAACAGGAGTGATGGAGGAAAGGAGTGGGGCAGGGAAGGAGGGAAAGAGAAGGAGGAAGCAGGTATGTTCAGTCATGGGGTCATGCCACATGAAGGGAAAGAGCATCCTGAAAAAATCTGCTGGATTTTATATGTATTTTTCTGGGGAAAGGGTTTATAGTTTTCTGTTAAAAAAATGACAGAAGACAAAAACACATGTCCTTATATATGTAAGTCTGTTATAGAGAATTGAGAACACACTTGAGCCTCAGAGACCTCTGTCCCCCACATAAGAGCTGCCACACTTCTCCAGCACTACGCTGAACCTCTCTGGCGTCCTCCCCATCCAAAACGAGGCTCTCAGCAGCCCCGAGGTGTCCATGACCATCACTACCTGTAGACTCGCATGTCCCTCAGAGACCCAATCCTTTGTGGGTAGGAGAAAGCCGCGCATAGTTCAACAGGCCTGTATGAATGGATGAACTGTTTCCTGGTCCCTGTTTCCCTTCCTCTTTCAAGTCAGAACTTCTATTAGTTTTTTTTTTTTTTTTTACCCCCTCTAGGTTTAGTTCTGGCTTTTTATGTTTGTTTCTCTCTTCTTCTGAAGCTACCTAGCTTCTAAATTGCACATTTTGTGACCTCAGTAAGGGCTCCCTTGTCCTGAGGAGTGGCACCTATCTGAGACCATCTGGATTTATAAAAACACACGCTGTTGCTGGGAGCAAGATGGGCTCAGGCCTTTGGTGAGCAAGCATACCCCACAGCCTGGGGGGATGTGGTGCTTCTAGAGTAGCACAGCAGGTTCTCAGACAGCCCTGGACCTAGTCCATCTTCTTAGATGTCGCCAAGTCTCAGTGTGTCCAAAGTATTTCCTGAGTCCAGCTTCTTCTCTTGGAGGGACCATCTCTCCTCTAACTTCTTAAGGACAGCTCTATTAAGAGATCCTACTGGTGCGTCAAATCAAAGCTTAACTGACTCAGCTGAGAAATAGGGTGGATTTACTGAAGGAAGGAAAAGTGAAGAGAAGAAAGTCAGGTTCGTGCGAGAACCTTGAAGAATGTCTGTGATTGTTCCTCTTATTCAGTCAAAGGGCAGTAGATGCAAAGTCATCTCTAGAAGGACCAAAGCCAAGTCACTTTGGCCTGTGAACTACAAAGGCCTCATGCTACTCTACCCATGGCTGCACTGGTGAGAAGAGTTCTGAGACAAGAAACCTGATTACCTGGGGCTAGGGCTGGGGCTCAATGGCAGAGTACTTGCCTAGCATGTGTGAGGCCCTAGGTTTGATCCTCAGCACTGCGTGAAAATAAATAAATAAAATATAGGTATTGTGTCCATTTACATCTAAAAAGAAAAGAAATGAAACCTAATTACCTAATTATAAGCTGCCTGCTACCCACTTCCCTGGCCCTATCCCCAGATGCTTCCTCAGAAAATATCTGCCATTTTAAAGAAGAATTAAAAAATTATAAGTCTTCTAAATTATACCCATAAATAGAATAAAATGAAGATAAAAGATAAAAATGATAGGAACAATGAAAAACAAATGGCTTATCATGTACTTTCTGCTACAGAGAATAATATAAAACAAAAATTCCTGCCCTTATAGAATTTGGGTTCTTCTGGAATATAATAATTATTAATAAATGTGAATGGGATAAACTCTTAACATTAAAGATTCCCAGATTTAAAAAAAAAAGATTCCCAGATTTTAAAACCACCACAACTAACAGCAACAAAAAGCCTTTGCAGATATGCATTTGAAACAAAAAGATTCAGAAAGAATGAATGAAGACACACAAGGTAAAACAAGGAAGGAAGAAAGCAGAGTTTTAATAATCTAAAGCAAATTAACTGGACAAAAATATCTTGAAAGGCTGGACCAATATGCTTCTCAGTATCATCAGTATCACTAAGGAGGTACATTTGCTTGTGGTATGCTCTCAAAAAAAAAAAAAATGGTGACAGATAAGGAGGGAAGAAAGGTGGGCAGAGATGTGACATGAAGCTCTTGCCCAGTATGCTGAGGCCCTGGGTCCAGTACCAGCACTTCAGAAACCAAGACAAATAATGTGATAAAAAGATATTTTTTTTCTGTTGAAAATGGTAGAATTTACCAACCGTTGGCCCAGGTGAAATTTAGTGGAATGTGATTTTTTTTTTCTTTTAATCTGACACCAAATGAGACTTGAATTCCATCCCTACTTTTACTAAACTATGAGGCCTTTAACCACGTCATTAACTGACTTGGGATTCAGTGTAATCACTTGTAAAATGAGACAGTGAACCAACTTGAATCTAATGTATGAAATATGATATGTCAAGAGCTTTATAATGTTTTGAATAACCAATAAAAAAAATAAATTAAAAAAAAAATGAGATAGTGAAATGCAATGACCTTGCAGAAAAATGTGTCTTTAGTCTTGTGACTTCACTGTTACAAATATGTAGGATAATGGTGTTTCAAATATATATGGACACTGATTTAAAGATAAAAGAGCTTTGTAAGAAACTGCACCTTTCATTTTTCAGCATTGTGACCTCTTGTCTTGTCTGATTCAGAAGAACTTTGGTTATCTCTAGCTCACTTTCTGAGAGGTTAATTATTCTCTTTGAGTCTTCTTCTTGCCTTTCTTTTGCAGTCAGCTCTTCCTGTAAAGCTTTATAAATTTGTTGACAAGTCATTAAAGAGTCTTCTTTTTCTTTAAGCAGCCTAGTGTGCCTAAAAAGGAACCGAAAAAATTAAAAAAATCTCACCAGCATGTATTAGATAGTGTTTTGTTTTTCTTTATCATAACATTTTTCTTTTCTTTTCTTTATTTTTATGTGGTGCTGAGGGTCAAACCCCATGCCTCATACTTGCTAGGCAAGCACTTTACTACTGAGCCATAACCCTAGCTCCATAGATAGTATGTTTTTATATTTATCAAAGGTATATGAAAAGCTCATTTGAAATTAGAGACTGTAACTGTAACCTTAAAAAGTAAAGATATTTAGAACATGATAGCTTTGTGATCTTGAGCTTTCCCCTCTATGTAGAGGCAAAATCAAGGAACAATCATAGGACACGATAACACTGGGTTAGGTATTACACATGTAAACAACTAAAAAGAAAAGATAAGTCCATTTTAAATAATGTTTTCAAATTTAATTATAAAATATCAATTAAAAGTTTGCAGTGTATACCGTGATTCAGAAATAATGGATTCAAACTTCAGTTTCCTTAGTTCTCTTTGACATTCATCAGCTTCATTAGATTTATTCCTAAAGTAATAAAATATTTTAAATTAGTTAAAATGTAGTATGTTACAAATAAAGTGTAAGCATTTTTCGCTATCATTATTTTTACTCATCCACAAAAAGAATTTAAGATCTTTATATTATTATGTCTTTAAAGAAATAAGCATTTAATCCACTTTTCTAATGGCTAAATTAGCTTCTATCAGACAAGTCTATATTTCAATAAAAATAATCAACTCTGGACAAAACTAATCAAAACAGAATCTGAACAAAGAACCCCTAGGTAAAGGGACTGGAAAGGACTGGTTCTATTAAGAACAGACGCTGGAGGAGTGCTGGCACTGGGATGAGGGGACAGTATAGGCTCAGGCTGTGTCCCAGGGCAGGGCCCAGGATGCACCAGGCAGAATTAAAACCCTGGTAGAAAACGCCAGTCTTTCTGGCCTCAAGAACCAGAGCACAGTGTTTGAAGTAACCACAGCTGCTGGAAAATGAAGGGGGCTCCAGAGAGGGAGAATTTACTATATGTAAATTCTGCTGAGCTCTGCACAGGGCAGATTCCAAGCAGCCCAGTTAAAACAGCTGACATGAGATGGGGCTGCTGCCCAGAGACAGAGCTGTAGTTTGAAACCAAGGGAACAGGCTACTAAAAGCACCACCCCACCACTAACCATTTTTGGGGGGAGGAATATAACAGAATCCAGAATCACTATAATATTCACAATGTCCAGACTATAGTAAAAAAATTACTTAACATATAAAGAAAGAGAAAAGTGTGACTCATTCTCAAGAGAAAAATAGTTAATAGATACTGACTCTGTGATGACTCAGATATTGAAATTAACAAAGACTTTAAAGGAGCAATTTTAACTCTGCTCAAAGACATAAAGGAAAATCTGTAATTAATGAAAAGATGAGAAATTTCAGCAGAGAAATAAAAACTATTAAAAAGAACAAAATGGAAATTTTAAATCTTAAATAAACACTTGTTTTTAACTTATATGATTGGGTTTTATAGCAACAATCAAAACATTAAGAAAGACTAGCATTTCAGTTTAAATTTATTTAGACTACTCATTAACTATGCTGAATCATTTTCTAAATTTTCAAAATAGCTAATAAACTGTGTCATAAAATCTATTAGATTATAAATGGGTCTGCCCTACTTGAAATATGATTTTAATTTCTAGAAAATTATATAAAAATCATCATGAACATACATAGCATTCATTTGTTTTTAAACTTTTTATTATAAAATACATTAAGCTGTAAGAAAATTGCATAAAACAAATATATAATATGGTGAATTATTATAAGGAGACACTTTGGTATCTGTTATCCAAGCCAAAAAATAAAACCTTACCTATTACTCTAGCAGCGCTTCATGATAATGGGCCCAATCATAGGCAGCCACCTCTTCCCTAAAAGTAACCATTCTCATGAACTTTGTGGTAATTACTCTGATTGGTTTTGATGTTTTATGCCCCCAAAACTATATTTTAATTTTTCTCTTATTTTAATGCCTTAAAATATTCTATTTTCTCCACTGCACCCTTTTTGTAAGATGGTTCTATTAAGGTGTTGCTTTTACATAAAACAAACTGCATATCTTTAAAACATACAATTTGATAGGAATGATGTGTGTATACACTCAGGACACCATCACCCCAGGTAGCACAGGAACACACTCAAGAGCCAGGACTACTCAGTGAAATGGAAGATTGTAGGGGTGGGACAGGGAAGGTACATTCAAACATCTTGTTATGCCAGAAAGTAAAAAAATACTTTAAAAAGATATGGGACCAGAGAAACTAGCTTGAAGAAATTCCCACTAGCTATTCCTAGGATAATCTCAGTACCAAAGCCACACAGCAAGGAACTGAATTATCAACCATTAAAAACAGGATTGCTAGAGATGATGAACGTTTTTTCATATATTGTTGATTGATTGTATATCCTCTTCTGAGAAGTGTCTGTTCAGGTCCTTGGCCCATTTGTTGATTAGGTTAACATACTTTATATACAACCAGAGATATGAAAAGTTGTGCTGGATACATATAATAAGAATTGTAATGCATTCCGCTGGTTTTGTTCTTTTTTAGAGAGAGAGAGAATTTCATATATATATATATATATTTTTTTTTTTTTTGGTTTTTGGCGGACACAACATCTTTATTTGTATGTGGTGCTGAGGATCAAACCCAGGCCGCATACATGCCAGGTGAGCGCGCTACCGCTTGAGCCACATCACCAGCCCTCGTTTTTTTTTTTTTTTTTAATAAAAAATAAAAAAAAAAACAGGATTTCACAAGTCTACAAAACAAGTGGACACATGACTGGAAGAAGGAGGCACCTGCTTAGAGCAGAATACTGAGAGCTAACACGAGGCAGATGGTTAGAAACTGGAAAATCACCATTCAGCAACCACTGGCTATAGTAAGGACTGATCAGGCAAAAAGCATTAATGGATCTTATATCTAGAAATAAATTTTGATGAATAGAGTGTTTTCATGCATTTAAAATGTTTCTTCTAGAATTGTTATTCATTGAAGGGGAAGAACAATCTTCTCCCACATCATTAATTACATACTAGAAAAACTGAGTGATACTTGGACCAGAAGACCTAAATTACCAGTAGGGAAGATGATTATCAGGCCTTCAGATGTGATGCACTGAGAAAGACACATCACCATTGTTGGGGCTCAGAAAATAATACCACCAAAAAATGGCACCCCTGTATGCTGGTTATTTTAAATTCAAGACCCTTGGAGAGCAGCAGGTGCTGGAAGAGGCTTTATTCTGAGGTGGCCTTTTCCACTTAAAGACTGGAACTGCCAAAGAAGAAAAGAATCACCTCTGGTCCCTTCCTTGAGTTTTCACTAACTAAATGTGCATCTTCAGGAAGGAAACCATACCTGGACAGATTCTGTCACAAGCTATTTCCCATTTCCCAGACCCATTCAATTTCCCCCAAAATCTTGTTCTATACTGTCTGAGCACTGGATCCATTCATTCACCTAAAATCACTGATGACCCCTCAAACTTCCTCACCCCAAGTCCTCTCCCCTGTAGGAAGGGCATATATGCACCTGACTGCACTGGGTTGGGGGTAATCACACTCCTGTCCCCATGCATGTTAGTGACTCCTCTGGGGTCAGTTCACTCCAGTGAAGAACCAGATGGCTAAGGAGCCAAAACCACCTATTTGGTTTTCTGGTTGAGAAACACAGGATCCAATCACGGGAAACAGACCAATAAAAAAATGAGGAAAACTTTTATTTTAAAAAAGCATGAGGAGTTCTGCATTCTTCAAAAATGTCAAGGTCATAAAAAGACAAAGACAGTCTGTGGAAAGACAGTTTGATAAAGAAGGTTGAAGAGAGATACAAGCAGACTGACCCTACACTGGATCCTGCACTAAAGGAGAAAATGCTACAGAGGACATCATTGGGTCAACTGATGAAACTGAAATATTTTTGGCAGATTAAAGAACTACATGTTGATTTATGACACTGAAGACTCCATGGTGGTTACGTAAAATTCCACTGTCCTGAGGAAAGGCAGGATGAAATGTGCAGAGGTAAGGGCCATGTTGTGTGGGATGTATCTTCAAACAGCTCGGGAAGAAAATATGCATATATTATAAAATACAAGACAAGAAGTCAAAGGCCATGTTCACTGAGTCACAAAGGAAAGAAGCCATAAATGTGAGGGTACAATTTCTTATCAAGTTTTAAAGTTATAAATTCAATATTGGTTAGAGAGTGGAAAAATGGGTCTTTACAAATATTGCTGATATAAATAAATCAGTATAATCTTATTGGGGGGCAATAATTAAATATTTGATTTTAGCAAAAATTGTCCCAAGGAAATAATAGTGAATAAAAAGTTTTGTCTATATGAATTTTCTAAGTACTAACTTATGAAAGAGAAGTACTTGCACATTCTAAGATAAGGGATTAGTGAATAAATTATTGTTCATCCAGGTTAAGAATACTATGTATTTAATGATCATCCACAAATATATAATGACATATAAAAATATCCAGGATAAATCACTGAGTAGAAAAGTTTGCAAAACAGGACATAAAGTATGACACAAATTACCTTAAAAGTATTAAACACTTAGAAAAATGGACTAGAAGGATACGTCAAAATATAAGCGATCATCTGCATTTCTTGGCTCCTAGTCTCTTCCTGAGTCTTCAGATCACATGATTGCAATCTCTACTTCCGCCCTCACAACTACTTTCATGACTCTGAACCCCTGCCCTGCTTCCCATTTGCAAGGACTCCTGTGATTACGTGGGATGTGCCTGCATAATACAAGATAATCTTCCCTTCTCAAAAATCCTTAATTTAATCACATCGGCAAAGTTCCTTCTGCCATGTAAGGAATACAAAGATTCTAGGGATTAGGACATTAAAATCTTCGGGAGCCACTGTTCTATCATAATTGGGCTTCTTCATGTTCCTTGAACTCATAAAAGTCCTGGATCTCCTGGTCTCAGATGCTGGCATGTTAGAACGGCCAGCTCCATTCTGTTCTCCAAAGCTTAACTCAAAAGGCCTTCTGCTCAGGGCTTCTGTCTTGGTCCTTCCAGCACAAGTACATCACCCCTCCCCTTAACTCACATCCTAACTATTTTATTTATATTTTCTGCAGCACTTAGCATTACCTGAAATTATCTAAGTGGCTTTCTGGGATCCTGCCAATCCAGTGTATAGTACTGCACACAACCATTCTGGCACATAGTCAGCCATCAATAACATTCTGTATTGAATGAATAAATGAAGTGAAATGAGCTTGTTCAAGTTAGGGCAGGTGGAAAGTAGATCTAGACACTGCCACTGGAATGTCACCAGGCTACTTTAGGCTTGCCAGACAAAAATTGCTCACAAGTGAGCAGAGATAAGAAGAAAATCAGAACTTGATACTTAATCTCAAAAACAGAGAATGGTCCAAGAACAGATTGGCCAAGTCAGATGTCACTGAGAGGTCAAGTAAGAGCTTTACAAATTAATAATGTTTGTTGTTTGTAAGCTTGTTATTGCTCAAATTATTAGTTAAGCAAGAATTAACTAGTTAATTAATTAATTAGTGGCTGTTAATGAAAGTCAAGTGTAAGTACGTAATGAAGGTCTCTAAGTTAGAAAATCATCCATTACACCATTTTAGACACGCTTTCTTTGTGGTTTTGCTGTCTGCAATTTCCATTACCCAACACAGTCTGAAAATGTTAAAATGAATACTACCGAAATGAACATTCATGACTTTTAAGTCGTGTACAGTTCTGAGTAGTGTGATGAGATGTCATTATTATCTCATCCTGCCCTAGGCACAAACCACCTGCTTCTCTGTACACCCACGCTGTGTGTGCTGCCCACTTCCAGCCCCAGGTTGACTGTCCTGGCACCTCAGTGCCAGTGACTAAGTGACCCTTCTGTATTGGTCTACAGCTACATGTTCCCACACCTACATGTCCCCATGCCTATACCTCATTTGCGGTACTCCATCTTAGCATGCAGCACCAAGGCATCTTGCCAGAAGGGAGCATATGATAAGATGTTCCAAGATTAAGAGACCACATTCCCATACGTCCCGTTATAGTATGTCACTATAATTGTTGTTCTATTTTATAATTTGTTATTTTTGTTAATTTCTCACTGTGTCTATTTTATAAATTAAACTTCATCACAGTATGTGTATATAGGAAACATGTATATACACATATATTATATGAGAAGTCAGGTACTACCCATGGTTTGAGGCGTCCACAGGTTTTGGAATATATCCCCTTAAAGATCAGGGGTGGGGACCACCATATTCATTAGTACTTGACAAAATCCAAACCACCTTAAGTGAATATGTTCTTTTGATGACATACATGAGAACAAACATATCTATACTGTAAACTACACAATGTGTAGGTGTACAGGGTGAAGTAAGAATCTGCACACACACCCCATGCTCACTCCTGGAGGTGCTGCTACAGTCCTTCCAAACGTCCACTCTGGGGACTTAAGCCCTCATGTGTGTTATCACTCATATACACTTTTAACAAAAGGGGATCATCATTTTTATGATCTTTTTTTAATGTCTCAAATTCCTAATAGCTTCTTTTTTCCTAATAGTTTTTCTTTTAGGCTACAATTCTGGACATACTCTGGAGGATATCAGTTATCCCTGTGTTGCTATTTACCAATTTCCTAAGGTATTAAAATTTCCCCGTGCAACCCCTAACCAATTTGGGGGTGTGTGGGGAGTATGTTTTTCCTTACACACCAACTTTTCATTGTGTGTTCACCCCAGCTTTAAGAGCCTCTGCCTGTCTGCTTTCCTGTTCATTTCACCCTTGGCTGTTTTGGAGGTTGTACAAAGGAGCAGGTTATGCTATCTGAGGTGGGCACTGAGTTTCATCTTGAGCTGCGGGGACCCCAGCTCCCTGGCTCCAGCTTCTGCACTCACTGCTTTAGCCTGAGGTTATAGATGCCTCTGTGAATGCTGCTCATACAAGGCCAGCTGGCTAGAGGGGTTTGCTGTAGACCAGTTGGCCTACATGTTCAGAGGAGCTGTCAGTGGACCTCCTACATCAGAACACATGGGAATTCACCAAAGTGTGATTGCTTGGAGATGCTCTAGGCCCAAATGTGAAATCGGAGCATCTCTGGAAATGAAATCTGACTCTGGGCTTGAGTGGACGAGGTCACACTGTAGTACAGGGTTTTAACAAGCTCCCCAGGATTTGTCCACAGATGGGAGTCAGACAACCACTACCCAAGATTCACCAGGTTCCACTTTCTGGTCTTAAACTGATTCCGAGAAAGGTCCTGCCTGTCACATGTCCACTGCCACCACTCACAAGTGGCTTTCCTCTCCATTACTCCTCCACAGAGTCGACCCTTCCTATGCATCATCTCCCAGGAACTCCTGAAAATCTTTCACCATCTAGGGCAGTCCTTCTTCAATATCTACATAAAAATAATAAAGACACACTTCATATCTACCTATACTTAAAAGCTATAAAAATGAATTTCAGTCTTCACATTTTTCATTATTTCAGGGAGGTCTCCCCTTAATTGATTAAATATTATGATTCCTAGAAATAAAGCTTGTAGAAAGCCTTGCCATCAACGTGGCAGAGCCCTGTTCATGCTCTGCCTCAGAGCTGAAACGCGGCGGCTTGGCCCTCACTGCGGCTTTCTCCCTGGCCCCGGGATCAAACCTGCTTTTTCTCTCAGGATGAGCCTGCCAGACGTGAGCTCACTTTGGTTGTCCTGCTCCCCTTACCAGTGACTTGTTTAGGAGAGGGTGCGTAAAGGGTTTTAGCCAAGGGGGTGTAGGGAGAGGTCTAATTGGTGGCTTCCGGGTAATTTTTCTCCTTGCTTCTAAGGACATACCAGAAAAGAAGGCCGGTCCTGCCTCTGGTGGCCTTGTATGTACATGGCACCTGGAATTGCAGCCACCTGCAGATCACAAGGGAGCTAGCTAGCTTTGGGTCGAAGCCAATGCTCAAGGCAGCAGGATGGAGACAAGAGAGAAAATCAAGATCCTTGGAGACACTGCTGAGCCTCTGGATCAACTAACTACTTGGAGCCCAAAGCATCCTAATTGATAAGAATCTCTGATTCCAAATACACAACAATGTTTTTATAACCTATAGAAAATATTTTCTTAAAAATATCAAAGGGAAAAATAAAAACCAATTTCATCCATGTGTAAACTGCTTCTTCGTCTTATATCAAAATCTATAAAATGAATATCCAAATATTTAAACAAGAGAATTATCTAAGTTGAATAGGTAAAAATCATTCCTACTTCCAGTCCTCTATAAAAGATGAGGATAAAAATTAAAGGAAACAGATGCCACAGCATTTTCTAATTTCTAGAAGTCCAAAGAGGTTTGAGTATGCACAGTAACTTTCCAACTTATTAACAAGCTCTACCAATTTTGAGTGAATTATTTTTTACTTAAAAATCAATCATTTAAAAAATGGTCAAGCCACAAATTTGCCTCCAATCTGTAAATAAAAGAGCACTAGTTGACTATGGGGAACCCCCTGGCTTCTGAACACCCCAAGACTTGAAGAGTCCCAGGCACTGCTCCCAATTGCCCATCCTCCCCAACTGAATCCTCGTGGTGAAAGTGAACAGTGTAGATGGACAAGCTGGAGGCAGGCAGCACTGAAAAGGTCTCTAGGACAGGAGGCATTTTAAGTTGCCTTTCATAGTTCACATTTTCTGAAAATGGGGGCTCTGTCCAATTTCCCATTGCAAGAAGACCTTTTGTGAGTAGGAATCACTGGTTTTATAACCAACACAGTTCAGCAGTTTTGCAACTGTACGGGATCGCCTGTAGGTAATTAGCCTGCTGGGCTTGGTGAGGGTGTGTACTTCTCCCACAACTTCAGTCTACCTTGACCCCCATCATTTCTCAGTACTCATGTCACAAATTATGCTTACAATATAATTAACAAAACTACCACAGGAATGTGTTAATTGTAAATGGGATGGCTCCTTGTATATAAAAAGAAATCTGTGCAAACTTCCTCTCCATGCAACAACCATAAGCTGTAGCCCTTCTCTTCGGTAGGCTTCTCTCTGTTTAGCTTCTCTCCTAACTTCCAAGACTCTACCAGCTGAGTCTTGGGGTGCCCACGGATTCCCTTTTAGCTTAGGCCAGTGCTAGTAATCTCCCTGCTTCTGAACTGTGCTCTTTTCACTTCTTGAGCTCCAGAAAGCAAATGTCCCATGGTAGCTGTGGCCTGATGAAGCTGCTTTCCCAGAGCCACAGCTTGGCCAAAGCCCTCCCTTCTGCTTTCAGAGGGAGGAAAACAAGGATTTTTCTTTTCTTTTTTCTTTTAC
Source organism: Marmota flaviventris (assembly GCF_047511675.1). Classification (NCBI taxonomy): domain Eukaryota; kingdom Metazoa; phylum Chordata; class Mammalia; order Rodentia; family Sciuridae; genus Marmota; species Marmota flaviventris. The sequence continues at coordinate 112,064,043 of NC_092505.1, read as the reverse complement.
AACCACCATCCAGTTTGTCATGTTTCTTATCTCCCAGAAGCTGACTACCTGGGCCCAGGTGGGGTGTCCCCAAGGACTCCTGTCCATCACGGCTTCACCCCAGCCACCCTACACAGACAGCCAGCTGAACTGCTGGGCTTGCTGGACTATTAACCTCCATGTTACACAGCATGAATATTTATTTTTCTTGGCTTTCAATAACCACACTATTTTGCTACAAATAATCCAGGTATGCATTAATTTGATGGAGCATTTTGGGGATTTGTTCCTCCTTACAGTGTCCAGTACTTTGTTAAACACATGGTTCTTAGGAGTAGCCCATGGTCAACACAAACATTTGGTTGCTAAGCATTCTAAATATTTGTATTTCTTATGAGGTTCATCCCTCTAAATTACAGGAACTGAAAACCAGAGCTAGCAGATTATATATAACAAAGTAAAAGAATTTACTTACATTTCAAAGATTACTTACATTCTATTTTTAGTTTTATAATTATAGATATGCTATATTTAGACAACAAAGTAACTTTCAAAATTTCTTAAAAGAATTAATTGTTAAAAGTAGTAGTGCTCTGGATATTTTACAAGGTCATTTTTATCATTTGTTGTCTAATATTTTATTTTGCATTTATATAAATACACCAGCATTTCCAAGCTGCTCAGCTTTCTTTTTGAAGCTACCATGTTACAAAACAACTCCAGTACTACTTCTTATGGATAGACAGTATAAAAATAAAGAAAAAAGTTCAGCGACTGTTTCACATTGTTTGCCTCTGAACAACCAGGGAAAACATTAATATATTGCTAGGTAAATTTCAATACTTGATCTTAGCCAAAAGGTCACAAAACAGCTGATAATTTTCTTAGTGAAGAAAATAAACCCTTTCTGTTTTAAAAAATACTTACAGGTCCTTCAATACATACAATCTAGACCAGCAAGACAGCAAAGGAAAGCAGCAACGCACTATTATCCACACAGCTGAGGGGCTGCCCGGGGAGCAGAGCACACCCCGGGTCTTTCTAAATTCTTCATTTTTGTGGCACATGTACAGAGCACTGGAGTCTTGCACTCTGTTTAATAGTTAACAGCTTACGCGAGCATTTCTTTACAGTTGTCCAGCTCCGTCACTGTCCTCTGAAGTCTTAACCCAAGGGCCTCTACTTGACACTGTAAATCTGAAATGAAACAATGTATTTCTCTCATTAGCACATAGAAAGTGTCCAAAATTTTTTTAAACTATTTTTAGACATTGATGGACCTTTATTTTACTCATTTATTTATACATGGTGCTAAGAATCGAACTCAGTGCCTCATACATGTCAGGCAAGCACTCTACCACTGAGCCACAGCCCTAGTCCATGTCCAGATATTTTTGTAGAGTAAATCATATTCCTTAAAAGTTGCCTCTCAGTTCCAAAAGGATAACACAGTGTTTAGTTCACTTAGCCTGTGTGACCGCTGACAGTCTGGCTGTCCCCACTAATACCCACAGAAATAACAGATCTTGGTGGAACCTGATTTGTTGGCCTATTCTGCCCCCATCGGCAAGCTGATCTGAAAACAGCCAATGGGGTGAACTTTGCTAATGTCCCTAAAGGTCACATATGTAGCTGACACATGGATTTCTGACCTGTGGCTCGTTTCTGATACACTTGATGGCCTGAGTGCTCTCGTGATTCAGAACCAAGAGGCACTGCTGAGTTCTCCTGGCAGGGCTCAAGCAGACAAGTCGTGCACCAGACTCATGGTCAAGAACTTGTTAGGTCAGGGTAACATCTAACAGGCATTTTTTGTGACTTTCAAAGCTGAGAGAATACAGCAGGAAATTGGCCTCCTGAGTCGTGGAATGGGGAATTTAAGCAGTATTTGAAGATTATTGAAGAATCTTGTGTCTTAAGCGTGTAGATGCAGAACTAAAACCAAAGCAGAAAGAACTGGCTTGACATGTCTAAGTCCTGTCATCAGACCATGTGTGACAACTGTGATCTGAACCCAGCCTGTGAGAGTCCTTTTTGGGAATAAAGTAGAAAACAAACATACATAGCTGGACCAACTGGTTTCTACAGAAAAAAAGTAATTCAAAACACTGGAATTATAAATTTATGTTTCATTTGCTCAACTAATATATTGTTTAATAACTTTTTTTTGTACTTGTGATTGAACTCAGGGAGTTCTACCACTGAGCTATTCCCAGTCCTTTTTATTTTTTGAGACAGGGCCTTGTTAAGTTGCTAAGGTTGGTCTTGAACTTAAGATCCTCCTTCCTTGGCCTCCTAAGTCACTGGGATTACAGGTGTGCATCACTGCACCCTCAATATTTTTTTATACACACCCCCCCACACACACAATTAAATATTTTTTAACGTTTTTCTTTAGTCATTGATAGATATTTTATTTATTTATTTTTATGTGGTGCTGAGAATTAAACCCAGTGCCTCACACATGCTAGGCAAGGGCTCTACCACTTAGTTACAACCCTAGCCCTCAATAATATATTTTTAACGGTAAACATTAAAATCTTTGTGTGGTCATAAAAATATATAAAACTTCTATCTATATAAATCTTCAACCTGCCTTTTAATCTTTGTTTTAAGGAACAAAGAGCCAGTTCCTTAAATCAGAAAACAAATTCATCCCAAACAAATGTCTTACTTGGAATTTCCCAGACATTTGTATAAATCTTAAGTTTCATCCAGTACTTTCACATTTTTATTTTTAACTAATTACTTAGTTGAAAAATAAAAATAATTTGCATTTATCATGTAGAAAATGATGTTTTGAAATATGTACACATTGTGTCTAAACTGAATCAATTAATGTATGCATTACCCCAATACTTATCATTTCTCTTGTGGTGAGAACACTTCTTAAGATTTCCAAGAATTCAACATATTGTTATTCATCATTGGTACCACAATAGAGCTCTTGAATTTATTCCACCTAACTGAAATTCCGTATCCTTTGGTCAACATTTTCTCATAAACATTATTTAATTGTATCCCTTATACTGCCCTGTAGGTGCTAATATCCCCATCCTGAGTCCCATGCCTCAGGGACTCAGGATTCATGTGGATGAATGAGCTGCATCAACAGACTGAAGATGTTCAGCTCTGCTGCAGGATCCTGGCAGGACAGCCCCTCAAAATGAGACGCAATTATGGGCTTGAGTGAGATCTATCTGTAGGGCACACATCTCATCATTTACTAAGTGATATCTTTATATGGGAGAAAAAAGTAACATACAGAAAACTTATTTTTGAGTTAAACCTTTCAAAAACGGCATTTCGTGAATGTGCTATTAGGTGCTGACTTGCTCTTCAGCTCATGCAGGGCTTGGAGAGATTCAGATTTCGACCAACCATACTCTTGAGGAAAGCGGGGAGAAGTGGGTGTTTATCCCCATGTGCTGGTCCCTGCACTGAGCATGGTGCTCTCCCCTGAATGATTTTCATGCATGGTCACAACTACTGTGAAGAACAAGTGCACATTTTGTTTTACAGATGAGGATTCTAAGGATCAAATTAATCAGCTTATTAAAGTCCATGTGGCTGGTCAGAATGTCAGCCTGTGATTCACACTTCGGTCTAGTGGATCCCAAGTCCGTATCTCTCTAATGATTCAACCACTCCTGGCTATAAAACCTGCAGGGCTAGCATATAATTGTCCATGAAAAGTGAGATCAGAGTGGCTACAGATCTGTTATCAAATTCCCAGAATCTTTAAAATGGTATCCATAAGACAAATGAGAAGTATTATCTCACATAAAATATGTAGTAAACTGGTAGAATTTCCCACTTCAAGGGTTAGTTTTGAAAGTTTAGAAATTAATGTTGTCTGAATAATAAAACTATTAAAACAAAGGCGGTGTCACCGGGCTGATTTACGGCACTGACATCAGAGAACACAACTATGCCATCCTATAAATGTCAGGACACATCCTAAACCAGATGAAGCAGGGCTCAGAGCCCATATGATATTATTTCTGAAGGTAGCTATAGTTAAAAGAAAAAAAAAGAAAGAAACTACAAGGAATTGGTGTTTGGCATGTGAATTTTCTGCAATTAATTCTCAATTACCTGAGAATTGTTGGACTGTAAGAATGGCAGCTAGATGGTAAGAATGGCAGCTAACTGAAGCTCATTTTTACAGCATTGAGAAGTATCCTGAGGCTCACATTTAAAAAGGATTGTGCATCACCATTACAGAACTGACTACACCACCCTGGCTCAAGAGGAAGAGAACAGCTACTGCACTTCCATTATAATTCTGCCTGCCTACCTGCCCAAGCTCCCTTTCTCCCCTCCAGTTCTAAACAAACACAGATGCTTAGTCTTTAATTTATAGAACCCAATGAGTAGAGAGCCAATTCCTTCAAGATTATTTGGCATATATTTTACAGCAACTTTGAGTAAAAATTGGAAAAGTAAAATACATGTTTCATTTTTTAAAAACAAGAACCTCTGAAGGCTGTCAAGTGAAGTCGACAAAAACAGAAAACACAAGTAATATCAACAAAGAAAACATTTTATATAAGCAGAGACCATGACAAACATTCATACAAATAGTACATAATGTAGATAGGTACCCAGTGTATAATTAGGAGTTAATATATTTTCATGGCTCTTTTTTAAACTTTTAGATATATTTTTTGTAATCAAGAATTGCTAAGAGTTATTTTTTTAAAAAAGATAGGACATATCTTTCCTGTTCTGAATGGGACACAAGTATCCTGTGGGTTTACCATAGGTTCTGGCAGACTTGCAGGGTCCTCTCGTTTTCAGAAGCAGAGTGCCCCATTCCTGTCCTTAATAATGAAGGAATACAGTTAGGATACACAGCAAAAGAACGAAGCATCAGCTCAGAACAGCTCGGTTCCTGAGGAAGAGGCTGCAGTCCTCTGTGGTGAGACAGTTCACCTGCAGTTTTCTGTATTCAGCATGACTTGGATTGCAAAGGCCCTAATGCCCACAGAAAGGAAGGAAGCACTGGCTTCCAACACCCTGCAGCCATAAGGCAGAGCCCAGAGAGACAACCCAAAATTCACAGCAGTGTGTTCTGCCAGGATGTGACTGGGTTCTTCACAGATAGTAAAGCAGCAGCAAATGGCTTTAAATGAACAAAGCAAAAAAAGAGCTCTTGGGCTCTCTTCACACGAAGCCAGCTGCCTGCCGGATGGCATTCCACAAGCATCTGATTTGAGGCAATTAGTCATTTAAGAGAACCCTGGTATTCCAAAAGGTTTCTAGAACCTACAAATATAAAAGGTACTCATAGTTAACTATTTTATAGGATGATATAAAACCTTGTCATGTGGAGGGCATATTAAGTTGATATAATGTTTGAGAAGACAATAAATAAAACCTTTATAGCAGAAAGCTATTCAAGCTTAAAACTTCCTTATAAACACTGAAAATTCAAAACTGGTGCAAAGTGCTGTTTGGAGGAAAATGATTCAAGACTCAAGCAGCAAAATGGAAAAGCAACCAGCACCCAGAGGTCCACAGGAAACTCTTTTAAATAAGAAACTGAAGCTGCTTTTCTTTTAAGTACACTCTAGCACACTGGAACAGGACAGTTCAGAGGGCTGTGCACAGGCTCTAAAGCCAGATTGCCTCATGTCCAATCCTGGCTCCTCTTCCTGCCACTTGTGTGATTTCAGCATTTCAGTTCCCCTGCCTGGAAGGCGGTTACTGGTGCCCAAGACTCTCCTGTGGACTAAGTGGCCTCACATACAAGAGGAGGGCAGCAGCCACAGCATGCTGGGAGCTCAGGGTGCCTGTAGCTACCTTGGCTGGTGTAAAGCCTCTTTCCCTTCCCTGGGGCACATCACTTCTCACCTTGTGGACCCTGTTCTTGCACACAGCCCTGGGGTCAACAGCTGTCATCTTTGGGGAAGAGTAAAAATGGGCATTTTACCTATATTTTCCTGTAACAATCTATAAAGTCACTGTGTTAGTTATCTTTTCATCCCTGCCACCAAAATACCTGACAAGAACAACTTAGAGGAGAAGTTTATTTTGGCTCATGGTTTCAGAGGTCTCAGTCCAGATCAGGCACATTCTGGAAGTGACATGGCTGAGGAAAGCTGCTCAGCTTACAGTAGCCAGGATGCAGAGAGAAGGAGCCAGAGAAAGTCAGATTCCCAAGGGCATGCCCCCAGTGACCTGCTCCCTCTAGCCATGCCCCACTGCCTACAGTTTTCACCCAGTAATCCACTCAAGTGATGAGGTCACAGCTCTCATGATCTAATCATTTCACCTCTGAACAGTCCTGCAATGGAGATCATGTTTCCAACACTTGAGCTTTTCAGGGAATACTTGATACTCAAACCATAACAGTAACTATGGCAAAATGTTGAAAGCTGTCAATATGGGTGATGAGTTCACATACTTTTTAAAAAATTTTATTTTCTGTATTTTTATGTGTTTGAACATTTTGTAGACATGCACTGGCAAAAGAGGAGCTTTGCTGTAAGGGTCAAAAGTGACAGCATGTTCTGCACTAAGGGCCTCATCAACTCTGTTCTGTGTGTCCTTGGTACAAAAGGAAACAAACCAAAAGGGGCAAGAAAATGAGCTGAGGGACGGGCAAGATGAGACTGAAACACAATTAAGGGACCCATGCGAGCCTCTGAATAGGGAGCAGACATGTTTCAGCTGGGGGTGGTATCTCAACAGGGAGGTTGCTGGTTTTGCTGTTTTGAAGAGATGCTGCTGAGATGCTCACTGGCCTTGGGAATGCCGTGTTCCCAAGGGTATCCATGCCTGGGAATTTAACATACACCTTCTAATTTGCAAACTAAGTGCGAAAGGGCTGCACTTTTTGCAGGTGTTTGAAAAATTACACAAATTGTCCTAAGCTACAGATCTCATTCATATTCTTACTTTTTTTTCACTCTTCTTAATTTTTTCACTCAAAAATTCTTACTTTTTTGAGACATATACATGAGCTACATAGATATGACTCATTCCTCTTTGCTATATTTCATGCACGCACCCACATTTAACTTATCCAGGCCTATATTAATGGAATCTAGGTTACCTGACACTTTGTCACCACAAATAACCTGCATTCCAGGCTTTCCCCATCCTCTTGCATACCCTCAAGAAGTTTTCAGTCTGTCCCTGGAGATATGTTAGGCCATAAGAGTTTTAACATTTTTAAGCACTGCCTAACAGTTCCCAGAATGGCACTAACACACTCCCAGCTCTCTGGATGAAGGTCCCTGCTTTCCTAATTCTCATTGGAAAGAGTTATTTTAAACATTTTTGCCAATCCAAAGCTTATAAAGTGGTGTCTCACTGCTGGCCTAGCTGCAGCTCTCTGCTTACTGTGGATGCTGAGCATCCCTTTTACACTTGGCCACTTTACCATTTGCTTTCCCCAAGTCTCTTTGATAGCTACTCCAATCAAGCTTTCTTCTTCACTCCTCCAGAGAAACAGTGCTTGTCAGGGTCATGAATGACCTTTTGTGTTAATGACTATAAAAGTCAACCTCCTTCTCTGAACGCAAATGTTAAGCAGCACTTGTGCACTTGTTCTCTCTCTCTTGACAACTTAGCCACTTAGCAGGCTGCTGCTGCTTGTTCTCCATGGATGGTTCTCATTCTCAAGCCGCTCTACCTGTGAGAAGCACCCAGCACTCAGGTCTGAGCCTCCTCACTACTGCATCATCTGCCAAGGTGCTCTCACCGGGGTCACGGCTGTGGATGGTGTCTGAGTGAGGGAATCTCCCTCACTACCACCATAGCTACCGACACAGAGCACTCACCACACGTCAGGCCCCAGGGCCCAATACACTGCGTCCTCCTCTCATAGTGCAAACTTATTAAAATGTGCATTTATGAAAGCAGGAACCTCATCTGTTATAGTCATAGGACTTGGGACATGGAAGTTGTTTACAAAATAACCTTTGAAACAAGCAAATGAAATACCATTAAATATATTTAAATTTAGCACCCACGATTAGAATACATGGAACATAAATAGTTGCAGTTTTCATTGATATTATATGATATTTTGATGTTGAAATACAACTTTCCTATAAATATGTTACTTTACTTTAACAGACATTTATTGAGTATCATCTCTCATTTGTAGGTAGGTTCTATGGTAGTTAGACTCAGTGTACAAATAACAATAAGATATATTTCTTACCCTTAGATAAATCACAATCAAGTGTTTTATTTGGTGTTGAAGAATTCATGTTTCAAATAACATCAATAACTCCTTTAAACTAAAGTGTGCTCTATTTTTCACCATTTTACATTATTTTATTAGTTAAATGTCAGAAATATGGTTGAAACTGTGGGATTTCTGATCAGATATAACTAATCTGAATAAATAAAATCAAGTTTGCTATGTTAGATATAATACATATATGTTATATGACAAACTGATAAGCTTTTAGCCCTTTTCAAAAGCAATATCTCATTTAAAATTGTATAATATATATTCACAGAAGAAACTTTTGCACATGTAAAAATATATACCAATAGAAGAGAGTTATTTAATGAGTATTCAACTATGTCAATTCCAAATTAACATATTTTAACTTTAGCAAACACTTTACAAAGCTCAGATGGTGATATAGCCACTTAGAATATTCATTTCATTTGCCGTTTATATTTCAGAGGTTTGATTCATATCTATTTTGAACAAGTATTCTTGAGATATATTTAACATTTTCTACATTATGTCAGAAGGAAATGAAATAGCATTTAGAGATTATTATGAACCACATACTAGAACAGGTGTGAATATAGGGATAAAAAGTGGCAATTCAGTACAATGTGGTTATATTAAAACTGGAAAATTATTTGTGTGTATACACGCAATGTGTGGTGGTGGTGGGAGATGGGGTGGATTAAATTGAGCTAAGGAGAAAATCAGAATATTTATAAAATTTATAAGTGAATTATAATAGATTAAGAATGAAAACTTTCTCTTCAGTATTGTTTATGTAAAAATGCATCTATTTTTTCACTGCATTTTTATTCTGACCGTTAAAGTGACCCAATATAACAAGAATATAATTATCATCTATAGGGGCTTATAAAATAGGACAAATGTAGGTATGCGTAAGAGAGAAATCTTAAATTGTAGTTGTGGTTGTACCATGGTTGAATTCGTTGGCAACATGAATAGAGCTGTCTATCTCACAAGGAACAAGTCCTGATAGCTTTAGAAAATTTATGTGCAGCCCTCAGTGGACGAGAAAGGTACGGGCCTGCAGTGAAATACCAGATCACTAGCTGAGAACAGTTATGACATAAAAAAAACGACTTAGGTTAATAATAAAGTCAAGTAATCAATGGAGGACAGAAGTTGAGACCTATGATTTATGAAATTTTCCAAGAGAGTCACATAATCATATGGACATGAGCTCCCCTGAGTGAACCGTGTGCAGGTCCCTGTGAGAGGACTAACTCCGTGCAAGACTGAGGAGGAAGGGGACACATCCTTGGCCATGGAGTGCTGGCTCTTGTCCTGCCCCTCTCTGCCAGTACACTCATGGCAGTAAAGCAGGCCAAGGACAAGACACAGGACCTTCCTCAAGAGTGGTTGCATGTCACCCAACTACTTTGAGCTAACTGCATCCTAAAATAAACTCAGCTTTTTTACATTATGTAATCATGTAGCAAAGATATGTTTCATAATTTTAAGAGTGAAGAGAGATCCTTAGGAAATACTGATGGATACAGTAAAATATAGAAGGCAGATGCTTAACGTAATATCACTCTGACAGAAAACAATAAGAACAACTGTCTAATTAATTAATAAGGTTAGATTATAAGTAGATTATGATTCTCCAAACAACATAATGCTATAAATATTTTTACAAGAAAAGATTCCACAACAAAGAAAAGGGAGTAGAGATTATACAACTTTGTTATTTTATTAAAAATATATAATATTCAGGGCTGGGGTTGTGGCTTAAAGGTAGAGCGCTTGCCTAGGATGCATGAGGCACTGGGTTTGATCTCCAGCACCACATAAAAAAACTAAACAATCAAAATAAACATATTGTGTCCATCTACTACTAAAACTATTTTAAAAGTATATATGTATATATACAATATTCAAAAAATAAATTCTAGAAGGACACATTTCAAAACTTCATAACTATTTGAATGTTGGAATGTCCCAATCAATAAGTGAACATAACAGGAAACAAAAAGCTCGTATTAAAGTAGGGTAACAAGGAACCCTAGAACATCTCATGTTGCCACTGTGGATGCTTCTTATGACACTGTTGGGTGTCATGTGCCTTCTCCACGTAGACAATTCACATTACCAGCAGCCCTGCTCAAGTGGCTGGTCCAACAGCACTCTGAGGGGCTCACAGGCCGTGAGACACAGATCAAGAGCCATGGATCAGGTTCCAGCTCCGCCTGACAGTAGCTGCAGGGTCATGGGCAAATGACTTCATTCCTCTGGGCCCCAGAAATCTCACTTGTAAACTGTAGATAATAATAGTGCTTAACACAGGAGGGTGACAGGAAGGGGCATGGTGGCTGAGCTGTGCCTGACAAGGGCAACTGCTCTGTGACTGCTAGCGCTATTCATACAGTAGAACTAAAGCTAAACTCACAGGGATACTTGTTAATGATGTAAGGACAGCATTGTGATCAGAAGTGGGAGGGGGTGGAATGCTGGAGATGCTGGCAAGGGGTGGGTGCTATTGAGCAAGGGGTCACTGATTTCCCACTCAAACAATGTCACTATCACTCACGCTAGTAGCACAGATGTGGACATCTGCAAATGTCTATGAGCTCAGGTACCTTCTGTGAAATCATGTGTGAAAAGTGTCTGTGTGTGCTGGCAGGGGGATCCTGTGGGTGTCAGACAAAAGCTCCTCCAGCTCCCCTCCCTGCTCCCTTGGAGTAGCCCTGAGGAAATAGAAGCTGTGTGTGACAAAGAAGACCGGCAGCCATCAGTGGTTCCTGATACAGCCTGATGTCCCTCATACAATACACATCTGGTTAGGACTGCTGAACCACCAGATGAATGAGGGACTGGCATCCAAATGAGCAGAAGAAAAGGACTTACCTGGTAACAATCACATTAGGTCACAGCATAAATGGGGGGGGGGGCAAATCTGTCTGAGAGAGGTGGGTGTAGGAAGCAAAGCAAAGGACAGAGTCCATAGAATTTAAAAGAACAATATCTAAAATTTGCCCCCAAGGGGTCCTGAGAGGTAGGATGTGGTTAAAGAAAAGGCAGAGAAAGTGGTAGGCTAGGTGTTGCCTTGGAAAGGGACAATGACGTTGGAGGTGAAGGAGGAGGAGAGAAGCCTGCAGGTGGAAAATACCAGAGAGTAAGCCAGAATCACATCGATCTCAGAGGAGAGAAAGGAGTCCGACAGGAATTCATCGATCTGAAGAGGTCGGGTGACCATGACAGAATTTCCTCTAACAGCTGAACATTCATCAAATGGAGAGAATATGTTAAACAGAGACACTGTTTCCCTGTATGGGAAGCTTAGTGTGGGGAGCAAACGACTAAGCAAAGCAACAAAGAGAACCTTAGAAGACGCGGGTGGTCAAAGACCAAATGGCTTCTGAAGGAAGTTCCTTAAGAATTCACATTTCAATGGTGTCCCGGTTCTAAAAAGGATTTTCAGGTTCTAGTTAGTACTATCTGCCTTGCAACTTATCTAGAGACCTGGGGAATCTAGTTTTTGAGATTTCCTTCTTTGGGGCATAGAAGCAGTCTACAGTGTCCCAATTTCAAGATAGTCTCTTTTAAGGGCTGTTGGATCTATCGTAAATAAGGGTCACTGCAAATCTCCCTGGCTTTCTGTGAGATTTGCACTTTTCCTCTTTTATGAGAAATCAAGGTTACATTGTTCCAGATGGAGACTGAGGATTCCAAAGGAATGAGAGACTGGTAGAGTTAGCACCATGCACTCTCTGAAAGTCGCACTAGCAGGTAAGGTCAAGGTGGAGTTCTGTAGGTAGCTTCCTTCCCTGCCATGCAACAGGTGACCCCTGAATCAAGTGAGCCAAGGCTGATTAGAAGACACCCTGGTGGAGCCAAAGGACCTTTTAAGAGGAGAAATCAAAATTTATAAAACCCCTCTGTGACTAGAGTAGCACTTAAGGGAATTCTAATACTTTTATCCTACATACAATCATCTGGTTTGCTGTCACACCAGGAAAACCACTTTAAAATGCCGTTTAGTTTTCTGGATCTGCATGGCTGTTCTTCAGGCATCGCTATATCCCCTCTTGTCTGTACTCCAGTAGCTCTAAGGTAGGTGAGGAAAGCCACCAAACTCCCATTTTATAAATACAACAACTGAGTCAAAGAAATCAGTAACTTGTCCAAAGGGCCTGTAAGAAGCAAATACAGGTCCAGAAAACAGAAGCATTTGGCCCCTGGGTCAGTCTCCCTTTCAAATACACACCATTAATTTTAACTTTTCTCTACTTCATTAGTGAAGCTACTAATTAAGGGACACGCTACCTACACGTGTTACAGCACAGAGGAGACCTGCATACACCAGACAGCATGCACAGGACCACATACTGCATGTTCCACAGGTGTGAAACCCCAGGCAGCCACCTACAGAGACCGAGAGGAGAGGAGCAACTGTGACCCCCGGAGAGACTCTTCACAGATGTGAGGCTTCTCCCAAGGGTGAAAGAAATGCTCAAAAATTTGATTGTGGCATGGTCACACACTTTGTCAATCTCCTAAACACCATTAAACTGTACAGTTAAAAGGGGTGAATTTTATGTAAATTATATTTTGATAATTCTGTGTTTGAAAAATTAGGATGTTAAAATATTACATGCAAAATAATTTCATTATACTTAATAGCTTATTGAAAGAAAAAGTTTTTTCACTTGGGATAAATTTGAAAGTTGGTGAAATAGATTTAGGGAAAGATATTAGTGCTGGAATGATTTATCTTAACTCTGTCTTCCAATATTTGTGACTGCTGAAAAAAAGCAAAGGACACATCATTCCACCAGGTGGAAGGAAAATCACTTAAGTGCACTGATTTGTAGGTCACAGTGACCTCTGAGAGGAATATTATCAATTGAGATAAATTGTGCATTCTGGAAGTAATATTAGCATGAGCCAAACATCAAATTACAAAACTTAGGCAAATCTTTAAAAAGGGAGCTAATAATTTAGTCTTCCAATTTTTATTTTACATGTTTACTTTTCTATAAAAAAATTAAATTTTGTCATTAAGGACTGGGCTACTATTGACAGTACATAATTTATGTTTTTTCAACCACTGAGCCACATTCCCAGACCTATTTTGTATTTTATTTAGAGACAGGGTCTCACTGAGTTGCTTAGTGCTTCACCATTGCTGAGGCTGGCTTTGAACTTGTAATCCTCCTGCCTTAGCCTCCCGAGCCACTGGGGGATTAAAGGTGTATGCCACTGTAGCCAGCGCATTAATTTACTCTTATACCACTATTAAACTATATGAGCCAGAATTAACACATGCATTTTAATTTTGAGCCTCAATTGTTTTTAATGAAAAGAAAAGTAATGACCATAAAGGTTATATATTGAATTGAAATTGAAAATTGGCTGGGCATGGTGGCACACACCTATCATCTCAGAGGCTTGGGAGGCTGAGGCAGGAGGATCACAAGTTCAAAGCCAGCCTCAGCATTTTAGCGAGTAAAGTAACTCTGTCTCTAAGTAACTCGGCAAGACCTTGTCTCTAAGTAAAATATAAAAAAGGGCTAGGGATGTGGTTCAATGGTTAAGCACCCCTGAGTTCAATCCCCAGTACCCAACAAACAAATGAACAAATAAAAATAAAGTTGAAATTTTTTGATGGTGTTTTCAAAAACAGTAAAAAAACGTGAAACTGTGAATATATATTCGACTTTGGAAACAAACAAATGGCATCAGAATTAGAAGTTGGTCATAGCAGATGGGAGCTGAAAGGGTCTGCAGGTCTGAGCCCAGCCCACTGCTGCCTGGGTGTGGATACAGTCCCTGGGGACAGACAGTGTGTCAGTCACCTGGCTAATGTGTGGCAGGTCAGTGTCTTCTGTCAGCCTAGAATGCTTTCAACTAATACCACATTTGTAGGGGATTGGGGGGGTGGCTGTAAGACACAGTAGAGAGAATGCTCATAGCTCAAGATGGAGAAAGATTATTCTCAAATAAGAGATATAGAAATATAAAATGAAGAACAACTTTTAAAATATTCATAAGGAAACACAATAATGATATAATACTCAGTACAAGGTTAAAAGTTTAGAGTGCAATGAAATATAGTTCATGTTAGTCAAAAGAATGTGACATTTCATATTAGTAAAAAAGAGTATAACATGATGAGTTACTTCTTGAGAGAATAAGGAACAAGCAGGAGTGTGAAGAACAGGCCGTAAAGGAAATTCAAGTGAACTAGTCCATAAAGGAAGTTGACTGTGATACCTAACAGGCAAAATTGGTTCTAAACATGTGGAGCTGGCAAATAGAAAGAAGCATAAACATGCAAACGTTTAGTTTTCTTTTCTTTTTTTTTTTTTTTGTACCATGGATTGAACCCATGGGCACTTAACCACTGAACCACATCCCCAGCCCATTTTTGTTGTTGTTGTTTTTTATTTTGAGAAAGTGTCTCCCTTGTTGCTTAGGGCCATGCTAAATTGCTGAGGCTGGCTTTCAACGTGCAATTCTCCTGCCTCAGCCACCAGAGCTGCAGGGATTACAGGCATGCAACACTGTGCCCAGCTAGAATTGTTTTTAAGATTTTTAATTATAATAACCATATATAGAATCCATGTTAAAAGTGAATTTTAAGTACTTTGTATTGTATTCTTTAAACAAATTTTATTTCTTCAAAACAAGACACAAAAAGAGACGACTGTGCAACAGTCTACTCTTATTTTGATTTGCCCAAAGAACCTAAAATGTCATGCCCATTATATTACTCCAGTGATATATCTGGGGCGAAGATATTCACTGTAACACATTGGATTTTCCTTTTCTCAAAGGGTAACATGATTTCTGAAAAAGACATAAATAAATTAGAAAAGGCATAAATGACAATATCATAATAATAAAAATCTTAAATACCATACTCAGCTAGTAACAGAAAAATTTGGCATGCTTTAAAAGAAAGCAGATTATGAAGTAAGACATTTAAGTTCATGAAAATTGTGAAGCAAATGCCATCATATGGTAGAGAAAGTATAACTGGACAAAATAATTTGAATGGCAATGTCCTTGGAGCTGGAGAAATTCACTGAGTATTCTCAGTACAGAGGACATAATCCCTTGTTGAGAACTGCTAAGGTTAACAGCATCTGCACATAGACTAGTGTAACACCAGGAGGCCGGGAGCCCCATGAGGACCCTATAAGAGCCACGACTCTGCACACCTGCAGGCCAAGGGAAGACAAGGCCTGTGGCCGGCATGCAGAAGACGCCCAGAAAACAGTTGCTGAAAAAGTGAAAGGAATTGCAGGTCAGCGTCAGCCAGGGAGGACAGTGGGAAGAGGCGAGCTGCAGTGAGAGGCAGTGAACAGGTTCACGGATGGTAGGCAAATGCTATGTCAGATCACAACCAGCAGAAAACAGGGGGTGGAGAGGAGGGAAGCAAAGGGGCAGGCAGGGAACTGGGAGAGTCTCCCAGGGATCCTAAGAGGGAAGCGCACCTAATTTGATAGACAACACTTGACAGACAAAAACTGAGATGGTAACTCTGCTGTCCTTCCTGAACCTGTGGTTCCACAGCCTTCTGTGTTAGCTCTCCATTACTGCAATGACATAACCTAGGATAATAAACTTAAATGAAGGAATGATTTATTCTGGTTTATGGTTTCAGAGGATTCAGTCCAAGGTCACCTGGTCCTCTTGCTCAGGGCCTATGACAGCACAGTATATCATGGCAGGAGCATGTGGCAGGGGAAGCCAAGAGACAGAGGGGCAAGGGCCTCAAAGGCATGTCCCTATACCCCAATTTTCACCTACTAGGCTCCACCCCTTAAAAGTCCACCACCTCCCAACAGCACCATGGGCAGGAGACCAAGCCTTCAGCACAGGGGCCTCTGGGGGACATTTGAAATTGAAGCTATAGTACCTTCCTAAACCACTGTCACCACTTCTGAAAAATGAATTGGAAAGAAATAATATGTTGGTACAATCCAGTCAGTTCACCAGAAAGGTATTTGTGGATAAAACAAGAGATTTGTTTATGAACTTTTTAAAAGATGTTTTGGCAACTTTCACACTGAGACCCTGACATGGGAATGAGTAAGATTCTTATGGATTCAAACAACCTGGTGCCCTTGGGAAAGAAACACCAGGAGTACTATTGGTCGTTCCTGAGAGTAGACCTGTCCACTCTGACTTACCAATTCAAAAATGGCTTCCACAAAGAGAAATGTAAAGGACTTTTAAATTTTTCCTTTGTTTCTGTAGTGTGTTACCTGTGGAGAGAACCTATTCAATAACAGCAGCAGAAACGAACCTCTAACTCAGTATTGAAGTAATATGACTCTTTACTCTGGAATTATACTGCCCTTGAGAACAGTCCCTTACATCTCTCAGCCGCCCAGCCTCGCATGAAGACCGAAGAGATCAGAGCCTCCACCTGCACTTCGAACCCGAACATGCACTGTACTTAATGAAAGTGAGGCCTTGATGAGTATCAAAGTGTGGCTAATTAGTGCTGCTATGTTTTTGTTTTTACTGTAGGAAGCAGAACATGAGCTAGATCTTGAAAGATGTATAGTTTGGGTAATTTTTTTAAAGAAAGTTTATTTGTTGGCAGCAGATGACTGTGACTCTGGCCAGCCCACCAGCAGAACCCGCGTGGTAGGAGCAGAGCAACTCCACACACACAAGTGCAGAAGGAGCTGCGCCCCATCTACCAGCGTAGGGTGGCTTTCCCCATGGGCTTCCATCTAGGACCTAAAAGACCATCATCCAGGTTCCTGCAGGCAAGGTATTGGTAACCTGCAGGGACACTACAAGAGTATAAGGTAGAAACTGTAATACCTGAAATCCACTCTGCTAGAGAGAAAGACACACAGACACAATGAAGAAACAAGGGAAGAAAATGCCCAAAACAAACCAAGCTGATACAATAATAGATTCTACGGACAGCACAGTAGATGAAATGTCAGAGACGGAGTTCAGAATGTACATAATGAACATGATATGCAGGGGCTGGAGCTGGGGCTCAGCGGTATTGCACTTGCCTGGCATGTGTGAGGCACTGGGTTTGATTCTCTGCACCACATATAAGCAAATAAAAAATAAATAAATAAAGGTCTATTAACAACTTAAAATTTTTTTAAAAAATAAAGTGATATGCAAAGCAAAGAATGAATTAAGAGAGCAAATACAGGCCACAATTGAATGCTCCAACAAAGAGATAAGAGAGGAAATACAGGTAGCAAAAGATTACTTCAAGAAAGAGAGACTCAAAAAAAAAAAAAAAAAAAAAAACCAGAAATCCTTGAAATGAAGGAAACAATAAACCAAGTAAAAAATTCAATAGAAAGTATCAACAACAGACTAGATCACTTGGAAAACAGAACCTCAGGCAATGAAGACAAAATATATAATCTTGAAAATAAAGTTGACCACCCAGTGAAGATGACCACACAGTGAAGATGGTGAGAAACTATAAAAAGAACCTCCAAGAATTATGGGAAACATGAAAAGACCAAATGTAAGAATTATCAGGATAGCAGAAGGCACAGAGATATAAACCAAAAGAATGAATAATCTCTTCGATGAAATAATATCAGAAAATTTCCCAAACATGAAGAATGAATTGGAAAATCAAATATAGGAGGCTTACACGATACCAAATGTACAAAATTACAACAGATCCACACCAAGGCACATTATAATGAAAATGCCTAGCATACAGAATAAGGATAGAATTTTAAAAGTCACAAGAGAAAGGAATCAGATTGCATATGGAGGAAACCAATTAGGATCTCAGCAGATTTCTCAACCCATACCATCAAAGCTAGGAGATACTATAACAATGTATACCAAGCCTTGAAAGAAACTACAAAACTCAATAATACAATCAGTTATTTTTTTTAATATTTATTTTTTAGTTGTAGTTGGACACAATACCTTTATTTCACTTATTTTTTTAATGTGGTGCTGAAGATCGAACCCATGGTCTTGCTTGTACTAGGTGAACGCTCTACCACTGAGCCACAACCCCAGCCCAATACAATTAATGATTTAGACTTAACAAATAGAGTATTTTATCCATCATCGAGTGAATATACCTTCTTCTCAGCAGCACATGAATCTTTCTCTAAGATAGACCTTATACTATGCCACAATGCAACTCTCAGGAAATACAAAAAAATAGAGATACTACCCTGTATTCTATTAGATCATAATGGAATAAAACTAGAAATCAACGATAAAATAAAAAGTAGAAGCTACTCCAACACCTGAAGACTAAATAATATGTTATTGAATGAGCAATGGATAGCAGAAGACATCAGGGAGAAGATAAAAAAAAAAACGTTAGAGGTAAACAAGAAAGAACACTGATACAACATATCAAAATCTCTGGGACACTATGAAGGCAGCTTTAAGAAAAAAATTTATTTCATTGAGCTCATTCATTAAAAGAAGAAAAAGCCAACAAATAAATGACCTAACATTACATCTCAAAACCCTAAAAAACAAGAAAAACAAATCAACACCAAAAGTAGTAGAAGACAGGAAATTAAAGGAATACACATGAAAAGAAGAACTCAAACTACCACTATTTGCTAGCAACATGATTCTACATTTAGAATAATTCTATATTTAGAATAATTAAAATCAGAGCTGAAATCAATGAAATTGAAACAAAAGAAACAATTCAAAAAATTGAGAAAATGAAAAGTTGGTTCTTTGAGAAAATAAATAAAATTGATAAACCCTTAGCCACACTAACAAAGAGAAGGAGAAAGAAAACTCTAATTACTAAAATTCATGATGAAAAAGGAAATATCACAATGGACACTACTGAAATACAGAAGATAATTAGAAACTATTTTGAAAATTTATTCTCCAATAAAATAGAAAATCTCAATGACAATGACAAATTTCTAAAAACATATGATTTTACCAAATTGAATCAGGAAGACATACACTATTTAAACAGATCAACTTCAAGCACGGAAATAGAAGATGTCATCAAAAGCCTACCAACCAAGAAAAGCGCGGGACCAGACAGATTCTCAGCCAACTTCTACAGGACCTTCCAAGAAGAACTAATACTAATAACTCCTCAAAGTATTCCATTAAATAGAAAAGGAGGGAACTCTTCCAAACTCATTCTATGAGGCCAATATCACCCTGATTCCAAAACCAGACAAAAACACACCAAGGAAAGAAAACTTAAAGACCTATATCCCTGATGAACATAAATGTAAAAATGCTCAATAAAATCCTAGCCAATGCATACAAAAACATATTTAAAAGATAGTGTACCATGATCAAATGGGGTTCCTCCCAGGGATGTAAGGTTGGTTCAACATACGGAAATTAATAAATGTAATACAACATATCAACAGACTTAAAGATAATAATCATATGATTATTTCAATAGATACTCAAAAGCATTTGATAAAATACAGCACCTTTGCACGTTCAAAACACTATAAAAACTAGGAATAGTGGGACCATATCTCAACATTGTAAAAGCCATCTATGCTAAGACCAAGACCAACATCATTCTAAATGGAGAAAAATTAGAAGCATTCCTTCTAAAAACTGGAACAAGACAGGGATGCCCTCTTTCACCACTTCTATTCAACACAGTCCCTGAAATTCTAGCCAGACAATCAGACAGGCAAAAGAAATTAAAGGAATACACATGAAAAGAAGAACTCAAACTACCACTATTTGCCAGCAACATGATTCTATATTTAAAAGATCCAAAAAATTTCACAGAAAAACTTCTAGAACTAATAAATGAATTCAGCAAAGTAGCCGGATATAAAATCTACCCATGAATCAAAAGTATTTCTATACTTAATTGATGAATCCACTGAAAGAGAAATTAGGAAAACTACCCCATTTACAATAGCCTCAAAAAAAAAAAACTTGGGAATCAATTTAACAAAAGAGGTGAAAGACCTCTACAATGAAAACTGCACAACTCTAAAGAAGAGAACTGAAGAAGACCTTAGAAAATGGAAGGATCTCCATGCTCTTGGATAGGCAGAGTTAATATTGTCAATGGCCATTTTACCAACACTGTTATACAGATTTAATGCAAATCCTATTAAAACCCCAATGACATAGAACTAGAAACTAGAAAAAACAATTATGAAATTCATTTGGAAAAATAAAAAACCCCAAATAGCCAAAGCAATCCTTAGCAAAAAAGATGAAGCAAGAGGTATCACAATACCAGACATTAAACTATACTACAAAGCTATTATAACAAAACGGCATGGTATTGGCACCAAAATAGACTTGTAAACCAATGGTACAGAATATAAGAAATAGAGACCAACCCACATGAATACAGTTATCTCATATTAGACAAAGGTGCCAAAAACATACACTGGAGAAAGGATAGTCTTGTCAAAAAATTGTGCTTGGAAAACTAGAAATCCATATGTAGCAAAATTAAATTAAATCTCTGTCTCTCACCATGCACAAAACTCAACTCAAAGTGGATCAAGGACCTAGGAATTAGACCAGAGACCCTGTACCTAATAAAAGAAAACCTACGCCCAAATTTTCATCATGTTAAATTAGGCCTTGACTTCTTTAATAAGACTCCTAAAGCACAAAAAATAAAATCAATAATCAAGAAATGGAATGGATTCAAACTAAAAAGCTTCTTCTCAGCAATGGACACAATAAGTGAAATGAAGAGAGAACCCACAGTATGGGAGCAAATTTTTACCACACGCACATCAGATAGAGCACTAATCTCCAGTATATATAAAGAACTCAAAAGTCTTAATACCACAAAACCAAACAACCCAATCAACAAATGGGCTAAGGAACTGAACAGAGACTTCTCAGAAGATGATATACAAGCAATGAACAAATATATGAAAAAGTGTTCAACATCTTTAGTAATTAGAGAAATGCAAACGAAAACTAGTGTTAAGATTTTATCTCAAAGTCAACTTATTTCTACTTGGAAAAATCACTCGTAAATATTTAGAATATGAAATCAAAATGACTATGAACTCTCAATATGAACAATTACGTAATGTTCCTGGATCAAACAAATTGATGAAATGGAATAAAGACTAATTTCATGTGAAATGATTAATGTAAATTAACACAGACTATTACATATGTATAAAAAGATATTCTAATTTAACCTAGTTCTTAAAACAGTTGTCTCACAAATAAAACTGAAGGATAGAGAAGTACAGTATCAAAAAAAAAATTACTAGACAAATTCTTTTAAGAGAGACTGTGCTGATAATGATTGTTAGATACACTGTTACTTTCTTTAGCTTTATATGGCCTTACATTAAATCTTTTGAAGAACAAGAAAGAAAATATGTTGCTTTCCTTTTTGTAGTGCCCTGTCAATGCTATATTATCATATTTTAAATGAGCTCATAGTACTTGTCTGAAAAATTTAAAAGACATTGTAAAATATAATGGTAACAAGCCTGTATTAATTACTGGGGAGAAATATATAAGTGATTTAATAAAATAGTTTACAAACTTTAAAAAAAAAGATTTTATCTCACCCCAGTCAAAATGGCAGTTATTAAGAATAAAGCAATAATAATTGTTGGAGAGGACGTGGGGGGAAAGGTACACTCATACATTACTAGTCATTAGAAACTGAACCTTTTGTGTTTGTTTATCATGTGCATTTCCTGTGTTAATGGTCTATTTCTATTTTTCAACCATATGCTTGGTTAGGCATTTGGAATTTCCTGTTACAGTTAAATAAATATTTTATATGGAGTGGTTTTAACCTCTGCATTTCATATATAATACAAATGGGTTTTTTTGGTATGCTATTTTTAGGTTTGGGGTAGGTTTTGAACTCAGCTTCCACTTTTAAAAAAAAATATTTATTTTTTAGTTGTAGTTGAACACAATATTTTTTTTATTTTATGTGGTGCTGAGGATGAAACCCAGAGCCCTGCATGTGCTAGGAGAGCGCTCTACCACTGAGCCACAATCCCAGCCCCTCCACTTTTTTTTTAATAGGCAAAATTTTTCTCTTCATGGTGTTTAGCATGCTGCTCCATCCTAACCATTAAGATATTCTTTATCTTTTTGTGTGACAGTTTTCATTAACTTTGTTTGGTTATTTGGCTTATTTTTGACATAATTTTGCTTTTTCCCATGGTTAATGACCCTACTGTCAAAATCTGATTCTACTTTGGATTTGCTGCTCTGTTCTAAAGATATATATGCCATTTTTATAGCAACAACACATCCCTCTGACAACATTCTAAATATGCTGGGGCTAGGTGGCCAAACATAGTTTTTCCTTTCCAGACTGTTTTTCAAGTATTTTTCTCAAGAGCTGCTCTGATAATAGTTGATGCCAAGATCCGAAGCAGGGGAGCAGTCATTTCAGGCTAAGCAGTTGTCAGGAGCAGGTTGGGGTCCAGGGTCTTAAGTACAGGGCAGCTGTGCCCTCACCAGACAGGTCTCATGGCATGATTCTGGCTTTGAAGTTGGCAGCCTCCCTAACCACCTTCACACATGCTGAACACCTACATATTCTTTCAATAAATTCCCTTGTTCTGTTACATTCAGTTGAGGGCTTTTTTTTTTTTTTTTTTTTGTACAATTTCAATAGAAGTTGAAAAAAACGCAGCTCCCTTAGTGCTAGCAGCTCTGAGCTCTGATCACCAGCAGCTCTCAGCTCTTAGTGTGACCCTGCCCTCTGAGTGCCAGCAGCTTTCATCACTGTTGTTAACAGCTCTCCCCAGCTTTCTATAGTTCTGGTTAAACTGGCAGCTCTGCGCAGTTCTCAGAGCTCTCTAGCAGCTCTTCAGCTGATAGGTAATCTCAGGGCTAGCAGCCCTTGGAACCAACAGCTCAGTCTACTCCACTGGAGAGAAAAATCACATAGATGCAATAAAATCATCCCAGCGAGGCTCCAATGGAACCTACACTGCAGCACAGCAGGGCTGTGCACAGGACAGAGGTCCCAGACTGGCCAGACGGGAGTAAAAGGAGTGCAGCGGATACAGCCAAAAAGGACAGCACTTGCCATGTGGCCTGCCAGGACTGTGTACAGTGGCCTGCCCGTCTGCAAAGGCATACTGGCCCACCTGGCCTGGCTCCATGGGTGAGGAGGGGCTCCTTGGGACTGCAAGGAGACATCTAAGTGGTTGCAGGGTGGCTGAAGGAGTGGGGTAGTTGTGCACAGCCTGGGTGGGTCTCAGGAGCATGGCAGTGTTGCTCACATCCTAGGGGGCTTTGGGGTCATGTCAGAGTTGTGGCCTTAATGTTAACCCCAAGTGGGCTACAATAGGAACATCTTTTTTTCTATATTTCTTACTATTTTTTTTAAGCTGGTGACAAACTTTTCTGGTCATAAACTGTACCTGGAGCACTTACTAAAAATAAAGAAACAATCTTGGAGTTTCTAACTCAGTATGCCTGGCAGATGTGCAAGTATGTGCATTTTTAATAGGTCCTCTTGTCTTGCCTAACCCTTCTCCCTTCTCTTCCCTTCCCTACAAGCCCCTGATGTTCTTGTAGTCATGTAATTTTTGAAAAACAGCTTAAATTCTTAGAAGACTTGCCTAGTCGATGGTTTATTTCTATAAGGAGAGAAAAAACTCATTTGTTAATTTTTTTATTATTAAGGAAAAGGAGTTCAGTATTCTCAGGTGTCTTTTTGGAATTCACTGAATAGTCCATGAGCCACCACAGGCTCTGACCTGACACAGCTTGGGTCTCAGTCTCAGCTGTGTCACCATGGACTGTTTCTCTACCTAAAAGGGATGATAAAAGTCCTCACATAGACTAATGTGACAATCAGATGAGAGAATGGGCAGTGCTGATGCTTGGGTCAAGTGCTTAGTGCTAGTCAAATGACTGGCACAGAGGGGCTGGGGTGGAGTCCCCAGAAGGGAAAGTGTCCTCCTTTCTTCTCTTATCATTACCCATTATGCCACGAACCCCATATACTATTACTTATTTTGTCAAACATGAAAAGGTTACTACTGAACCTAAACTCCCTGTTGGTGCAGTATAAGATACCCTGTGCTCTGGTGTGTTTTTCTAGGAAACTAAAATATTCAAGAACACTGCTCATTAATAGAAGAGAGACAAGAACAATATGCATTGATTTGGGGACAGGATGTGCACTTTGATAAAACTATTTTTAAAAACATTTTATTTTATATTAATGGCTTTGTTACCAAAGGAAACTGAGATGTAACTTCATGTATCATTCACTTACAAAGTTTTATACCAAACCAAGTCGAACCCAAGACTAAAAATCTCCACTATTCATAGTCCTCTCTTAGGGTAGTTCACCTTGCTCTCTTTTTCTACCCTCAGTGTTTTTCAGAAAACTATTTTTAAGAAGTAGGATGTATATTTCAGCAAATCTACCCTAATTTGTCCTTTTAATATCTAAAATAAATAGCATGACCTTTTCAGAGTCTTATTTATAAATTTATTTAATTTTATAAATAGGTGATATATTTAAGCAACTTAAAATAGTTTTCAAAAACAGCACGGTATTGGCACCAAAACAGGCCGGTAGACCAATGGTACAGAATAGAGGACACAGAGACTAACCCACAAAATTACAATTTTTTTATATTAGACAAAGGTGCCAAAAACATGCACTGGAGAAAAGATAGCATCATCTTCAACAAATGGTGCTGGGAAAACTGGAAATCCATATGCAAGAAAATAACATTGAACCCCTGTCTCTCACCATGCACAAATAACGCAAAATGGATCAAGGACCTAGGAATTAAATCAGAGACTCTGATTCTAATAGAAGAAAAAGTAGGCCCTAATCTTCATCATGTGGGATTAAGCCCCAACTTCCTTAATAAGACTCCTATAGCACAAGAATTAAAAACAAGAATCAATAAATGGGATGGATTCAAACTAAAAAGTTTTTTCTCAGCAAAGAAACAAACTGTGAGGTGAATAGAAAGCCTACATCCTGGGAGAAACTTTTTACCCCTTACACATCAGATAGAGCACTAATCTCTAGGGTATATAAAGAACTCAAGAAGCTAAGCACCAAAACAAACAATCAAACAATAATAACAAAACAGATAACCCAATCACTAAATAGGCCAAGGACCTGAACAGACACTTCTCAGAAGAGGATATAAAATCAATCAACAGATATATGAAAAAATGCTCATCATCTCTAGTAATCAGAGAAGTGCAAATCAAAACTACTCTAAGATATCATCTCACTCCAGTCAGAATGGCAGCTATTATGAAGACAAACAACAAGTGTTGGCGAGGATGTGGGGAAAAAGGTACACTTATACATTGCTGGTGGGACTGCAAATTGATACAGCCAATTTGGAAAGCAGTATGGAGATTCCTTGGAAATCTGGGAATGGAACTACCATTTGACCCAGCTATTCCTCTTCTTGGACTATACCCAAAGGACTTAAAAACAGCATACTACAGGGACACAGCCACGTCAATAGCAGCACAATTCACAATAGCTAAACTGTGGAGCCAACCTAGATGTCCTTCGGTGGATTAATGGATGAAAAAAAAAATGTGGCATATATACACAATGGAATATTACTCAGCATTAAAAGAGAACAAAATCATGGCATTTGCAGGTAAATGGATGGTGTTGGAGAAGATAATGCTAAGTGAAGTCAGCCAATCCCCAAAAAACAAATGCTGAATGTTTTCTCTGATACAAGGGGGGTGACTCATAGTGGGGTAGGGAGGGAGAGCATGGAAGAATTAGATTAATTCTAGATAGGGAAGAGGGGTGCTCAGCAAGAATGCCATTTTCCAATAACAGGAATTAGAGCTCTTTAGAGAAGTCACTGATTCTGAGACATAATGGTTACAAACAATAGCCCAAAGGGTCTGGAATGTATCAACAGGATACAGAAGCTGACTGAAAGAACCCAAGTGGCCAAAGCCAGAAAATGTGAGAAAAGTAAGCAAAGCAATACTGGATTATAACCAAGGAATAAAATAAAAATTCATGAGCTGGGTACAGTGGCACATGCCTCTAATCCCAGTGGTTCAGGAGGCTGAGACAGAAGGATTGCTAGTTCAAAGCCAGCCTCAACAAAAGCAAGGCACTAGGCAACTCAGTGAGACCCTGTCTCTAAATAAAATACAAAAAAGGGCTGGGGATGTGGATCAGTGGTTGAGTGCCCCTGAGTTTAATCCCTGGTACCCCCAAATAAAAAAATTTAAAAAATTAAAATCCATTTGTAAAATCCACATGTAAATGACACATTAAAAATGTGGAGAAAAGATAAATCTTCCACGCAGAAGAATTCCAAGTACGGCATTCTGACTGCTTCCCTGAAGGTGAGGGGCAGACTTCCAGTTCAAGTCTTAGTGTACACAGAAAACTCCTTCCAGAGAATACAGGGTAGAGAAGGAGAAAGGAAATCACAGTCATGCGGCCAGGTCATGAAAGTTGACATGGATGGCTGCCACACATTATGTTGATGATACTTACTTGTGAAAAGATTAATGCCATAGTGACAACAGCACTCTGTCTTTTCCTTCCCCAACCCAATGACTCCAGTGTGATCATGAGGAAAAAACTCAGATAATTCTAACAGAGGGGCATCCTATAATATACCTGACTAGGTGTTACAGTCTGGAGTTTACATGTCCCCCTAAAGCTTATGTGCCGAAGGCCCCAGCTGATGGCACTCTTGGGAGGTGGTAGAAACTTCAGGAGGCAGGCCTAGCTGGAGAAAGTGGGTTCTTTGGGGGTGTGCCCTTGAAGACTATGTTGGGGCCAGGTCCCCTTCCTCTCTGGGCTTACAATGTCTTCGGTACACACCCATAAGTCTTACCACTCTCAAAGACACGACTGAAGGGATGTGAGGAAGCCGGAATCCCAGACATGGTTACCCTTATAGTTACAGTTAAGTATATTTGCAGGATAAATTGATTAAAGTAAGGTTTTGTTGTGATTATAAGAAAAAAATTTCTAGAAAATTCCTCATTATGGTTAGTTGCTAACAGAAAAAAAATGCTCTTTACCTAGTACTTCTTTCTGCAAATCATGGCATCTGACTTGTAAGTTTTCTTCCTGCTGCTTGGACATATGAATCTGCTGGGACCTCAAGATGGCTGTATCTGACAACAGTTTGAGATTTTTCATTTCCTCTTCAAGGCATACCTTAGTTCTCTGTGAGGCTGTCAAACTTTTATTTAATGTCTCTATCTCTGTAAAGAAAATTCAAAATTTATAAATAAGTAACCCTGAAGCATAAAACATTTCTCCAAAAACTGGTTTTCTTTTAGAAAATGAACAGTTGGAAGCCAACACTATCTTTTCTGGGAGGATAATGAGACCTAACCAAAAGGTTAAACTTAAATTCAGTAGTGATTCTGAAAAAGAAATGAGAAAGGGGTTGTATTGCTAAATGATGCATGAAAGAATTCAGTAGTTGTTTCTTAGACCTTAAAATTATACCAAATGGCAATGCAGACAACTTCTTAAGTACTCACAAATGAATCATATAATATCTGTGTAATGGTCTGGGTTTTACTGAAACTATACTATTTTCTTGGCAATGTGATTCAGAAAAGTAAGCTTAAATGTGCTAGCAGGATAAATTGATTAAAGCAAGGTTTTGTTGTGATTACAAGAAAAAAAAATTTTTCTTATAATGTGCCGGCTGGTAGCATTTCTAAAACAATGACTAGTGTGCATTCTATACAAATTATAAAGAAAGGTGATAGGGGAGAAAAGGGCAAGAAGGATAAAGTAGCTAAAGCTGATAAACTTCTGGGTAACATTTATTAGTTAATAAATATGTTTTAATGATTATAATGGTATCCTGTTTCCCCACCCCCAAAATGAGACCAGAATCCATCATAGCAATGATCAG